>NC_064921.1:608986839-609323339 GCF_023897955.1 Schistocerca gregaria | reverse complement strand
ATACTATTCGCGTTTCGTGATGTTACCAGGCCTGGTAGGGCATATAAGGCGTGAATCATGTGAAACACTGCAGATTTGGCAGAGTTTGAAATTGGCCTCATTGTTGGTCTCCATTTGGCTGACTGGTCGAATTATGCAATATCCCGATTCATAGCTTACTTATTTGTTAGATAGTTTAATTAATTTCTTTGCGTGTTTTTGGGTACTTGCATTGTTTAATTCATATATTTCGGGCGTATTATAGTATTTGACAGTTGTAGCATCGCACTTTAGTGTTTACTTCGTAATTCTTATTTAAATTGCGTGTGAGTTTCGTATAGGAGGTGCAATTTCGAGTTTTAGTTACTGTAATCGTAAATTCAGCAGATTGTAGCGCAGTCGTTAGGCATTTGTACAGGTTAGTTGATACATTCTTTGCGTGTTCCGCCTGCGTTATCTAGGCACGGACTCGTGTTTCGGTAACTGTTGTTAAACATCGATTAGAATGGACAGGGATTGCGATTGCTGTGTTCGGATGAGGGCTGACTTGGCATCCCTTCGCTCACAGCTGCAATCGGCGCTGTCTTCGGTCGCGCAGCTTGAGGCTGTTGCCAATGGGCACCACTGTGGGGAGCCGGACTCGGGTATCACGGGAATGTCAACCTCGTCCCGTCTGTCCCCAGATCGGTCTGCCGCTGTGGTTGCCCCGGTTGCTGCCCGCAGTGGGGCTGAGCCCTCGCCTGTGGTTGATTGGGAGGTCGTTCCAAGGCGTGGCAGGCAGCGAAAGGCGTCCCCGGAGGCTGATCAGAAAGCCTCCCCGGTGCGTCTGACAAACCGGTTTCAGGCACTGTCTCTGGCTGAGCCAGATGCAGCTGCCTGCCCTGTTTCAGAGGATCATTCTCAGCCTTCAAGGTCCGGGCAATCGCAGAGGGTGGGCTTACTGGTAGTTGGGAGCTCCAATGTTAGGCGCGTAATGGGGCCCCTTAGGTATACGGCGGCTAAGGAGGGGAAGAAATCCAGTGTGCACTCCGTGTGCATTCCGGGAGGAGTCATTCCTGATGTGGAAAGGGTCCTTCCGGATGCCATGAAGAGCACAGGGTGCAGCCAGCTGCAGGTGGTGGCACATGTCGGCACTAATGACATGTGTCGCTTTGGATCTGAGGAAATTCTCTCTGGATTCCAGCCGCTATCTGATTTGCTGAAGGCTGCCGGTCTTGCTTACGAGATGAAGGCAGAGCTCACCATCTGCAGCATCATTGACAGAACCGACTGCGGACCTTTGGTGCAGAGCCGGGTGGAGGGTCTGAATCAGAGGCTCAGACGGTTTTGCGACCGTATTGGCTGCAGATTCCTTGACTTGCGCGATAGGGTGGTGGGGTTTCGGGTTCCGCTGAATAGGTCAGGAGTTCACTACACTCAGCTGGCGGCTACACGGGTAGCGGAGGCTGTGTGGCGTGGACTGGGCGGTTTTTTAGGTTAGAAGGCCTCGGGAAAGAGCGGGATGGGCTGCAATGTCAAAGGGTGCTTGGCAATTACAGGACGTGCTTGGATCAAGGAACAGTTGGAATTATAGTTGTAAATTGTTGTAGTTGCGCTGGAAAAGTCCCTGAGCTTCAAGCGCTAATAGAAAGCACAGAAACTGATATCGTTATAGGTACAGAAAGCTGGCTAAAGCCTGAAATAAGTTCTGCAGAAATTTTTACGAAGTCTCAGACGGTGTTCAGGAAAGATAGATTAGGCAGAATTGGTGGTGGAGTGTTTGTGTCTGTCAGTAGTGGTTTATCTTGTAGTGAAGTCGAAGTAGATACTCCGTGCGAATTGGTGTGGGTGGAGGTTATACTTAACAGCCGAATTAAGTTAATAATTGGCTCCTTCTACCGACACCCAGACTCCGATGATACAGTTGCGGAACAGTTCAGAGAAAGTTTGAGTCTCGTAACAAATAAATACCCCACTCATACGGTTATAGTTGGTGGGGACTTCAACCTACCCTCGGTATGTTGGCAAAAATACTTGTTCAAAACCGGTGGTAGGCAGAAAACGTCTTCCGAGATTGTCCTAAATGCATTCTCCGAAAATTATTTCGAGCATTTAGTCCACGAACCCACGCAGATTGTAAATGGTTGCGAAAACATACTTGACCTCTTGGCCACAAACAATCCAGAGCTGATAGAGAGCATCATGACTGATACAGGGATTAGTGATCACAAGGTCATTGTAGCTAGGCTCAATACCATTTCTTCTAAACCCATCAGAAACAAACGCAAAATAATTTTATTTTAAAAAAGTGGATAAAGTGCCACTAGAAGCCTTCCTAAAAGACAATTTCCATTCCTTCCGAACTGACTATGCAAATGTAGACAAGATGTGGCTCAAATTCAAAGATATAGTAGCAACAGCAATTGAGATATTCATACCTCATAAATTGGTAAGAGATGGAACGGATCCCCCGTGGTACACAAAAAAGGTCCGAACGCTGTTGCAGAGGCAACGGAAAAAGCATGCGAAGTTCAGAAGAACGCGAAATCCCGAAGATGGGCTAAAATTTACAGACGCGCGAAATTTGGCACGAACTTCAATGCGAGATGCCTTTAATAGGTTCCACAACGAAACATTGTCTCGAAATTTGGTAGAAAATCCGAAGAAATTCTGGTCGTATGTAAAGTACACAAGCGGCAAGACGCAGTCAATACCTTTGCTGCGCAGTGCCGATGGTACTGTTATCGACGACTGTGCCGCTAAAGCGGAGTTATTGAACGCAGTTTTCTGAAATTCCTTCACCAGGGAAGACGAATGGAATATTCCAGAATTTGAAACACGAACATCTGCTAGCATGAGTTTCTTAGAAGTAGATACCTTAGGGGTTGCAAAGCAACTCAAATCGCTTGATACGGGCAAGTCTTCAGGTCCAGATTGTATACCGATTAGGTTCCTTTCAGATTACGCTGATACTATAGCTCCCTACTTAGCAATCATATACAACCGCTCGCTCACCGATAGATCTGTACCTACAGATTGGAAAATTGCGCAGGTCGCACCAGTGTTCAAGAAGGGTAGTAGGAGTAATCCATTCAACTACAGACCAATATCATTGACGTCGGTTTGCAGTAGGGTTTTGGAGCATATACTGTATTCAAACATTATGAACCACCTCGAAGGGAACGATCTATTGACACGTAATCAGCATGGCTTCATAAAATATCGCTCTTGTGCAACGCAGCTAGCTCTTTATTCGCACGAAGTAATGGCCGCTATCGACAGGGGATCTCAATTTGATTCCGTATTTCTAGATTTCCGGAAAGCTTTTGACACCGTTCCTCATAAGCGACTTCTAATCAAGCTGCGGAGCTATGGGGTATCGTCTCAGTTGTGCGACTGGATTCGTGATTTCCTGTCAGGAAGGTCGCAGTTCGTAGTAATAGACGGCAAATCATCGAGTAAAACTGAAGTGATATCAGGTGTTCCCCAGGGAAGCGTCCTGGGACCTCTACCGTTCCTGATCTATATAAATGACCTGGGTGACAATCTGAGCAGTTCTCTTAGACTGTTCGCAGATGATGCTGTAATTTACCGTCTAGTAAGGTCATCCGAAGACCAGTATCAGCTGCAAAGCGATTTAGAAAAGATTGCTGTATGGTGTGTCAGGTGGCAGTTGACGCTAAATAACGAAAAGTGTGAGATGATCCACATGAGTTCCAAAAGAAATCCGTTGGAATTCGATTACTCGATAAATAGTACAATTCTCAAGGCTGTCAATTCAACTAAGTACCTGGGTGTTAAAATTACGAACAACTTCAGTTGGAAGGACCACATAGATAATATTGTCGGGAAGGCGAGCCAAAGGTTGCGTTTCATTGGCAGGACACTTAGAAGATGCAACAAGTCCACTAAAGAGACAGCTTACACTACAATTGTTCGTCCTCTGTTAGAATATTGCTGCGCGGTATGGGATCCTTACCAGGTGGGATTGACGGAGGACATCGAAAGGGTGCAAAAAAGGGCAGCTCGTTTTGTATTATCGCGTTATAGGGGAGAGAGTGTGGCAGATATGATACACGAGTTGGGATGGAAGTCATTACAGCATAGACGTTTTTCGTCGCGGCGAGACCTTTTTACGAAATTTCAGTCACCAACTTTCTCTTCCGAATGCGAAAATATTTTGTTGAGCCCAACCTACATAGGTAGGAATGATCATCAAAATAAAATAAGAGAAATCAGAGCTCGAACAGAAAGGTTTAGGTGTTCGTTTTTCCCGCTCGCTGTTCGGGAGTGGAATAGTAGAGAGATAGTATGATTGTGCTTCGATGAACCCTCTGCCAAGCACTTAAATGTGAATTGCAGAGTAGTCATGTAGATGTAGATGTAGATGGGACATTTGGATATGACAGTGGACCAATGTTGGATTGCACTGGAACGTGGGAGCACGCATATTCGTGTGAGGATACTGGTTGACCACGTGTGGCTACCACAAGAGCCGATCGATGCATTGTCTGCCAAGCACATTGTAACCCCTACACATCTGCAGCTGCTATTCAACAACAAGTAACGCAGTCCCCGTAACATTCTGAGTCATTCTGCGCCATTAGTTGGAGACCATCAGCAGCCACACTAGGGCATTCCTGTCCCATGTTTAGTATGTCATTAACATCACAACACAAACGACTGCATTTGGAGTGATGGTATGACCAGGAAGCAGGAACTGCTGATGTTTGGCATCACACTTCAGCTATAAATCGCGGTTCTGCACTACCCCAGATAACCATTGTCAGTGAATATGGTAGTGATCTTGGAAGAGTTCTCATTCTTGCAACGTTTTGGACAGGCACAGCGGTGTTACTCCTGACGTCGTGATTTGGGAAACCATCGAGTATGACTTTAGGTCATGGCTGGTAGTGATTCAGGGAACTGTGACAGCGTAACATTACGTCACAGACATCCTGTGTCCCTACATATTATCTCTCAAGTGATATTATTTGGTGCTATTTCACAATAGAACAATGTTCATTCATACATGTTGCATGTCTGCATGGTGTTGAGGCACTCCCACGGTCAGCAAGAGACCCAGAAATGTCCCTGATAGAGCGTGTATGGAGCCAGCTTGGAAGTCAACTTCACCGAGTGCCAGTACCCATGATAGCAAGGACCATATACAAGAACCGCGGATCAGCTTACCTCAGGAGAGGTTACACAACAGCTTTATGAACCCTTCCCAACCGAAGCAGAGCAAACATCTAGGCCCAATTGGTTGCAACGCCATAGGGATGAGTGGATCAGCTTACCTCAGGAGAGGTAAGACAACAGCTTTATGAACCCTTCCCAACCGAAGCAGCGCAAACATCTTGGCCAGAGTAGTTGTGACATCATAGTGATAAATGGGCTCACACTGCCAGCTTCATTGTAAATTTGACTCGGTTATGCAATCACCAAAAAAGAATCACATACTTTTTCAACCAGTGAAGTTTCATTTCATTTTCTTGTCCCCTTCTGCATGTTTCACTTTTTTGTCCAGTAATGTATTTTTACTATTATTCACCCTTAGCATTAGGTGATCATAAACCAATAAGCACTCAAACATGGCACACCACTTGGTTCTATTTTGGGTTATCCGTTTTCTGATGTGAGTGAAACATATTCTGCTTGCATTTCACTTTTTTCAGAAATAAAAATTACTGAAAAGGTAGCTGCTGAAAGGATAACTATCAACTAATTTTTCAAGGCAAACAGTTTATTTTAAATTTCTGTTACATATAGTCCAGCACTTCTCACAGAAGTACTCAAACCATACAAAGAGTCCATTCAAACAATGAAGTACAAGAAGTAGATAGCGTCAAGTTTTTGGGACTGCTCAAAAAAAAAAAAAAAAAAATTGTGCAGATTGAAAGACGAAGTCGATTTTGATCCAATGATGGCATATGCCACCTGGGGGATGGTAGATGTACTGGTAATGGTTTCAACATTGTCCGCCAACAGATAGCATAGTTAGTTAGTTAGTTACGTGTTCCACTGATCAATAACACGGAAAAACCGTTATGATGTGAAACGTGTCAAATGCACAAGCAATGTGCACAGGAAACAAGTTTTTTTTACATTATAGTGTTATATCTAAATATTTCTATTATCTATCCCATTCCCTTAAATAGCACAAAATGCATATATTATATCTCCAGATTTATTTACTCATATTCAAGAACTCATCTATGGTATAGAAGGAGTTGTCAAGGAGATATGATTTAAATTTGTTTTTAAAACTATTACTGCTGTTTGTCAGACATTTTATTTCATCTGGTAATTTATCAAAATTTTTACAGCAGCATATTTTACCCCTTTCTGTGTCAAAGACTGGTAAAATAAAGGATAGCGTAGGTCTTTCTTTTTTCTGGTATTGTAATCATGAATGTCACAGTTGATTTTAAACTGGTCCATGTTGTTGATAAAAAATTTCATTACTGAGTGTACTGTGAATCAGTTGTAAGAATTCCTAACCTTTTAAACATATGCCTACAAGATGTGCGACAATGAACCCCACACATTATTCTACTACTTTCTTTTGAGCAGTGAGAAGTTGAGTATGCAAAGTATGTTAGCTTACTAATTTCTACATCCTCAAAGTTGGCAGTTATTCTAATTGAAAAGTTGCTGAACCTAGTCGCTTTAGGAGATCCAAAATATGAGTTTTCCAATTAAGATTCTCATAGTGGCATAGCTACCACAGCGACATCTGTGTCTATTGTATAATACGGAATGCTCACAGCCAGAAGGCTCAATGTGACGCAGATGTGTGAAACAAGTAGCCAACCAAGCCACAGAGACGCACTCGTGATTTGCGAGTGGCGGGATTGTCCTTTTGGAGAATTGCCACACAACTTTGACGTGCTGCGTCAGTTGTGCAACGATGCTGGCATCAGTTATCACGTGGACATCCTCACACCCACAGACGAGGTTCTGGACGTCCTCGCAGTACAGACGCGAAAGCATACTTGACCTCTTAGCAACAAACAATCCTGGACAAATAGGAAGTATCAGGGATTAGCGACCTCAAGGCAGTTGGTGCTAGGCTGAATACTGTAGCACCCACAACCATCAAAAACGCAAAGTACATCTATTTTTTAAAAAGAGCTGATAAAAATGCTCTTAACGCCTTTAGACGATCTCCACTCCTCCCGATCTGATCATGTCAGTGTAGAAAAGATGTGGAATGATTTCAAAGAGATAGTATCGACGGCAGTTGAGAGATATACGCCACATAAATTAATAAGTGATTGTACTGATCCCCCATGGTACACAAAACGGGTAAGATCACTGTTGCAGAAGCAACGAGAAAAGCATGCCAAATTTAAAAGAACGCAAAATCACCAAGATTGGCAAAATGTTACAGAAGTTCGAAATATGGCGCGTACTTCAATGCGAGACGCTTTTAATAATTTCCACAACGAAATTCCACCTCGAAATCTGGCAGAAAACCCAAAGAGATTCTGGCCATACATAAAGCACACCAGTGGCAAGACACAATCAATAGCTTCACTGCGCGATAACACTGATGACAGTGCCACTAAAGCAAAGTTATTAAACACGGTTTTCCGAAACTCTTTCATCAAAGAAGGCGAAGTAAATATTCCTGAATTCCAATCAAGAACAACTGCCATAGAAATAGATATTCTTGGTGTAGCAAAGCAGCTTAAATCACTTAATAAAGGCAAGGCTTCCGATCCATATGGTATACCAGTCAGGTTCCTATCAGAGTATGCAGATGCAATAGCTGCCTATTTAGCAATTATATACAACTGCTCACTCACAGAAAGTTCCATACCTAAGACTGGAAAGTTGCTCAAGTCACACCAATACCCAAAAAGGGAAATAGGAGTAATCCGCTGGACTACAGGCCCATATCACTAACGTCGATTTGCAGTAGGGTTTTGGAACATATACTGTATTCGAACATTATGAAGTACCTCGTAGAAAACGATTTACTGACACATAGACAGCACGGATTCAGAAAATATCGTTCATGCGGAACACAACTAGCGCTTTATACTCATGAAGTAATGACTGCTATCGACAAGGGATGTCAAATCTAATCCATATCTTTACACTTTCAGAAGACTTTCGACAACGTCCCTCACAAGCGTCTTCTAATCAAACTGTGTGGCTATTACTGGAATATAGCCTCAATTGTGCGACTGGATTCGTGATTTCCTATCAGAAAGGTCACAGTTCGTAGTGATAGACGAAAAGGCATCGAGTGAAACAGAAGTAATCTCCGGCGTACCCCAAGGAGGTGTTATAGGCCCTCTATTGTTCCTGATCTATATTAGCGACATAGGAGACAATTTGAGTAGCCCTCTTGGATTATTCGCAGATGATGTTGTCATTTACCGTCTTGTAAAGTCATCAGATGACCAAAATGGATTGCAAAATTATTAAGTTATCTGTGTGGTGTGAAAAGTGTCCGTTGACCCTGAGTATTAAAAGAAATTCGCTAAATTTCGATTACGCGATAAGTCACAAAAATCTGAAGGCTGTAAATTCAACTAAATACTTAGGGATTACAATTCAAAATAACCTTAATCACATAGATAATGTTATGGGTAGAGCAAACCAAAGACTGCGAGTCATTGGCAGAACACTTAGAAGGAGCAATAGATCTCTGAGGATAATCTCAAACGTAAGGTCTCCTATTTTTTTATAAGTACATAGAACTGTTTATTTCTATAATGGTTTACACCAGTTTACAGCTTGAACATTTAGCTATTTTTCGACATAATCATCATTTGTGTCGATGCATTTTTGTTGACGCTGTGGCAGTTTTTGTATGCCCATGTCATACCAGCTCTCTGCCATGCTGTTCAGAAATATTATAAATGATTTATGACCATCTGGGGATAATTCACCATTCTTAGAAACGCCCACCCCTCCCCTCCTCCTCCATCCTTCTGGGAAAACCTTAATCCTCTTGTCTCCCCTTGCTGATACAAGCACATTATTGATATCAAGTTTTTTTATTAATTGATTAAATTGTTTGATTAATTACCTCCTCCGTTCTTGAAAAGACCTTCAGCCCTTCCTCACTCCCCCCTCCATACCCACCCAGGAAGAAAATTGGCGGGAAAATCACTCAGTCTGTGCAGACCTGCTGGTGTGGAACTTTCAAATATTGCACTACCCAGCAACTACATATCATATCATAATTATATAATTACACTGCTGGAGATTGGAGGTGTTGTCTTGTGGAAAAATTTTTGCATGTGTGCTCACCTTGATGAGCAGGAATCAACTGAGCTAGTGCACAATGCCACTACCAGAGGATGCATCAATCCATCACCTCTCGCCCCCTCCCTCCCCACCCCTCCCAAAAAAATTGGCAGGATAAGTCACTGAGTTAGTGAACTGGGAGGATCCCATGACAGGAAATTCAGTTGCATGGCAAAGGGTATAATAATATATTGAGTATTTATAAAATTCTGTTTGCTAGAATTGAATCTCTTTATTTAGTGAGGAAAGCTCATCAATCTATGCTGTTTATTCAATTTTGTAAGATGCAGGTCATGTAAAATAAATCGAAAAGAAGTAACTAAGTACCTTTTTTTCTTCAATTGGGTAAGGATTATCATAATGAAATCGACCTCAACATAACTCACCTCATGTAATAACACTGTTAGAAACCTTCTTACCTCATCTTCTCACTAACCACAAGCAAATGTTGTGGGGGCTTAGGCAGCTGGAACATTGCATCTTAATGCATCCATGAGCCAGTCACTTCACCATGAGTGCAACACGTGCCACTGCCCCAACCAGGACAGGATTGGAGGTCCGCATGTGCATCAACACCTCTTAAGTGGCTACTTCCTATC
This sequence comes from Schistocerca gregaria, assembly GCF_023897955.1. Classification (NCBI taxonomy): domain Eukaryota; kingdom Metazoa; phylum Arthropoda; class Insecta; order Orthoptera; family Acrididae; genus Schistocerca; species Schistocerca gregaria. The sequence goes on along the minus strand of NC_064921.1, from coordinate 609,313,512 downwards.
GAACAAAACATCAGGTGATGGCAACACTTTGATCTTTGATACCTATGAAACCACCACTGCTCTCTCTCAAGTGACTACTACATGTCTGTGAGTGAACCAACATGTGCAAACACACATAGGCCAAGATGTTTCTCCACCATCCCCACCCCTCATGCAGACCTGGTGCTAGTCGTCGGTATATCCCTTTGTTTTCACCCTTCTGGCGCTATGGAAAGCTGTAGAAGATGAAACAAAGGCATTCCAGAACGGCTAGGTAGCGTCTGTTGTGTGCCACCAGAAACCACTCTAACTCTTCCACTGTCTTAAACAAATCAGTGGATCCTGGGAAACCCCCAACCCTTCCAAAGGTGCTGGGCTGTGAATGTCTTGGACATAGGTTCTGCTCTCTATCAAACCGATTAACTAATTAGTTAACTCGATATATTCTGTTTGGGACAGTTTTTCCTTGCATCTTATTGGTGGATACTAACGCCTGACTAACTAACGCCGTTTGAACAGGTCTCAGAAGACCCAATGGTACTGACTGACCTCCATATCATCCTCAGCCTATAGCCGTCAGTATTTGTGGATATGGAGAGGCATGTGGCCAGCATACCACTCTCTCAGCTATTGTCAGTTTTGATGACCAGAACTGCTACTTCTCATTCAAGTACCTCCTCAATGTGTCTCACAAGCGTTGTATGTACCCTGGTTTCCAACAGCTCTTAGCGGACCAGATGGTCATCCATCCAAGTACTAGCCAACGCCTACAGCACTTAACTTTGGTGATGAGACAGGAACAGGTGTTACCACTGCAGCAAGCCCATTGGCATTTGCAGATACTAGGACTGGTATAATTGGCAGCGAATTATGAAATTCGAACCCTCAACTGCCCAGTTTGCAACCCCTACTCTTCCCCCTTAAGGACTTTTTCCTTGCATCCTGTTGGCAGATAGTGGCACAGGTAGGTCTTTGGCAGGAAGTTCATTATGTCAGAGGTAGATGAGAATTTAAAATTTCAGCTCAATTGCTCTATGTCCTTAAACAATTTGCAGGAAAGGAGGCAGAGATTTGACTGAAGTGTGCTCACAATACCACTAACGGAAACAATAGATTGATGAATTGGGAATTTGATGTTGCTATTGGTATTTAAATTACTATATAATCCTGTTGCTATTGGTATTTAAATCACTATATAATCCTTATGTTCATTCTCTCAGCCACACTAGGACGAAGAATGAGGAGGCGGAAGGGTCTACCACATGACAGGATAATAATAACAACACAAATACCACTTCCAGCTCTCCCCTGCGAGACAGAGCCCCCTGAACTGTATTGAGAAGCATTAAACACCACACTCTTAAACCGTGTTCCATTCCATAGTAGTAATTGCTATAATAGGAGATAGGACATGTACAGATGGACATTTAGAGATTGTCATTCAGTATTGATGAATTGTAGGAGTTATGCTTATCAATTTCTTTGTGCACTGGAAGTTAGTGTTTTCTCACTGTGTTAGCTCCTTACCTAGTCAGTGATGGACAGAGGAGTAGACAGCCCTCTAACTATGAAAGAGTGCTGTTGGAATGTAATGGGCTTTAAAGGGAATTAGTAGGGGTGTGTGACTTGGTTAGAGTATCAGTTCTTCCTTCTCTGGCAACCGCCAGCTATCATGCAAGAACGTACAGAATGTAAATAAAAATGTGAAGGCTTTTTTTATTGTAATTGCGCCCTGCATTCCTTGACAAATAAGTGATAACGACAATATGGCGGAAGGTTTTCACTACTGGGAAGCTACGGTAGGCTTTGCAAAACAACACCCAGCTGGTGTGAGCATGGCCGTACCATAATTTTTCGGACGCTATACATTTATAAATCATAATCACGCTACTTGTCGGAAATCTGATGCTGTTGGAATGTAAAGTTACTATGGCTACTATCTCGACATATCACCAGACGTCTGTTGGAAATGATCAGACTACTGTTCCTGTAAAAAATTATGTATGTCTATATGGGAGGAGGGGGAGGGGAGAGATTTGACTTGGGGAATTGTGATTTCGATTAATTGGGGACCATATCCGACTATGAGGGGTGATAGATTAATTTTGTAAACAGCTGCATGATATATCAATGCAAGGGCTCAACTAGATTGCTATAGCACACAAACAGAGCGGGCAATACCGCTGTAACCAAAAGAATACATACAACGTCCTCTTATTGGCTCTTCTATTCAGATCGTCACATGTTCTTTGTCACGCTATCAACTGCGATGTTTATTCCAGTACACAAACTCATATTGGTGATATCTCTCGAATCCTTTCGTCCACAGGAGTGCTGTTGATTATTGCATAGTGCTGGACACCTGTGCTTTACAACATTTGCCTGAGAGAGTTTTGGCGGGATGCAGCACATTTCGGAAATGGTGACTGAAAATACCTGCAGCCTATTTTCGAATCTGATTGGTTGGAAGATTTAAATGTGAAATGACTTGCCAAAAATGAGAAGAACTGAGACACCTAGCCAGTGTGCATGTGAATATACTATAATTTTTTGGAGGCTACGCACTGTATTTGTGATGCTTCACTCATTGTTGAATGTCATCAGACTGAGGCTACAACCGTAATATCTAACTGATAAATAGGTGGCTGGTTTCCTAGGAAGACTTTGCCTGGATTCTGGGCGCATGGCGGAGGTAGCCGGTAACTGGATCGAATGAACATTTCCAATTTAAGGTGTGGGCTGCCACTGAGCTGCCCAAAAGGGTCAGGTGGCGTTTCTTACCGTAACGCCCTCTGAATAGTGAACTAAGACTCCATATGCGATGGGCAGCCTTCGCGATCAATATTCTCTGATTTTTACTTTGATATTTGCGAAGATTCAATATCGATCACTGACAGGTGTTGGCGCTGGCGTATTGACAGCATCCGAATTCCTGTTACTCTCGTCGTGGTGGACACCCTCCACAGCCGCACTGGCCTCTCCAATGGGCCGAATCCGGCGCTATCACTGAGTCGCACGTCCATGGCGGCAACTAGCGCCACGTGACCTCTGGCCTGGGGCGCTGTATGTGGACATTGTTCCAGCACTCTTCAACATCTAACTATGACAACTACTATTATAGAATGGAACGTGGTTTAACACTAGAACCGCCAGAGCGCTCAGAACGACCGCAACACGTTTTCAAAACGTTATTTTGACTGCAGTTTATGTCGTCTAGCAATGAGCTCCAGTGACTTTTCCGGGTTAAAGACCAGAATCACTCGTACTAAATATATTTATTTTTTGAAAAATGCTGTTAACAAGTGTACCTAGAACTGCGAGAGTGGGCATTTTGACCGCTGTATTGATTATTGTAATAAAATGTCTTACAACATGTCCTTCCCCTGGTTGAGATTCAATCTGTTAACAATCAGTCTCTAAACAGCAATAATACGCACAATAATGAAAGTCTTTTAATTTATTTATGTCAAACAGTGAAACTGGGCGAAAAGTTGAGAACTAAAGGTGCTATCACTTTTGGAACAATTAGACGATCAAGAAGAGACATCCCTAATGCTGTCAAGGCAATGAAGGCTAATCTTTACGACTCAGATCCCTTCAAACATTCCATTGGTACTCTTATTGTTTATCAAGGCAAATGAAACAAGAATGTGCTTCTGTATAGCATTTTGCAATCAGAAGTTGAACTTCAAACTGGTCAAAAAAAAAAAAAAAACTGCAGAAACAATAGATGGGTAGTTCATGTATCGGGTGATCAAAAAGTCAGCATAAATTTGAAAACTTAATAAACCACGGAATAATGTAGATAGAGAGGCAAAAATTGACACACATGCTTGGAATGACATGGGGTTTTATTAGAATAAAAAAGAAAACAAAGTTCACAAAATATCCGACAGATGGTGCTGGACAGCAAAACGTCAGTGAGTGCGCATAACAATCGTGTATAAAAGGAGCTGTAATGAGAGAGAGAATCAGATGCACCAGCAGTCGCAGCATGTTGACGGTACCTGAAAAGGCGCTTTTAGTGAAGCTGTATTATTAGACTGGGGAATGTGCTAGTTTAGCGTTACGATCCTATCGCCATAGGAAGGGGATTCGAACGGGCAAAGGTCCATTGGCAGATGCAGCTGTGGCGAGAATGATTTCGAAGTTCGAAGCCACGGGTTGTTTAGACGATGGACCCCGTAGTGGGCGACTGAGCACAAGGCGTAATGTTGCTGAGACAGTTCCGGAAGAAATGGAGACAGTAGCGAGTTCGTCTATGCACGGGGATGTCAGCGCTCGTGCAGTCGCACGTCGCACCGGAATTACATACACTACTGTCTGGTTGGCACTTATGCGTACCCTCCGATGCTATCCGTTCAAAATCCATCGGCATCATGAACTGTTACCTGGCGATTTAGTGAAGCGGAGGCCATTTCCGGCGTGGGCGTTTCAAAAGATGGCAGAAGATGACGATTGGTTGAGTAACGTGTTGTGGACTGACAAAGCTCATTTCACGCTCCGAGGGTCTGTCAACGCCCACAACTGCAGAATTTGGGCTACCGAAAATCCTAGAACTGTCGTGGAAACTCCATTGCACGACGAGAAAGTCACGATATGGGTTGGATTTACCACATCTACCGTTATCGGGCCTTTTTTCTTCGAGGAAATACGTGATTCTGGTTTTGTAACTGCTACCGTGTTACAGAATCGCATCACCCCAGCCTGGCTGATAAACACCTGCTGGAATGTACGATGTTTATGCAGGATGGCGCTCCACCCCATATTGCTAGACGTGTGAAAGATCTCTTGCGCGCGTTGTTTGGTGATGATCGTGTCCTCAGCCGCCACTTACGTCGTGCTTGGCCTCCCAGGTCCCAGAGCTCAGTCGGTGCGATTATTGGCTTTGGGGTTACCTGAAGTCGCAAGTGTATCGTGATCGACCGACATCTCTAGGGATGCTGAAAGACAACATCCGACGCCAATGCCAATGCCATAACTCTGGACATGCTTTACAGTGCTGTTCACATCATTATTCCTCGACTACAGCTATTGTTGAAGGATGATGGTGGACATATTGAGCATTTCCTGTAAAGAACATCATCTGTGCTTTGTCTTACTTTGTTATGCTAATTATTGCTATTCTGATGAGATGAAGCTCCATCTGTCGGACATTTCTTGAACTTTTGTATTTTTTTGGTTCTAATAAAACCCCATGTCATTCGAAGCACGTGTGTCAATTTGTACCTATCTATCTCCATTATTCCGTCATTTATTCAGTTTTCAAATTTATACTGAATTTTTGATCACCTGGTATTTTATAATATTCTTGACTTGGCAGCTATCAGTTCATGGATCATTTTCACGAAAGTAACAGGGATGAAGATCATTCGTCGAAATTATACCCTGAAGCTATCAGAGGAGCTTTGTATGGGATACATGCATTTGAAAATTAACTTTGTGGAAACAGAAGCTGAATCTGGAAACTCTGTGGAAGGAAATAAAATTAGGAGACAATGTCAAATGAAGAAGTGTAGGAATAAGACACGTTATATAGGCAAAAAGTGCAAACGGCGAGTGTATGGTTCTTGTTCAAAAGACATAACTAAGGACATGTTATGTAGTTCGTCTTACTAAAAATATTTAATTCACGTCAGTGAGTGCAAATAAACTGAAGAAAAGTCAGGCAGCATTTTACAAATATGTTGTGGTATGTGGATTTGGCAAATACATTTCATGACTATGAGCGCACTACGTAAAATATTACAGTAAAATATGGGTAAACAATAAATACGTCAGCTTCTTTACTAAAAGAATTCGAAATAAAAATTGTGTTTCTTAATTAGATAAAAGGTTCCTAAAAGCTCATACTTGATTGTAAGAAATGGGGAAAATATTTAATTTGAGAAAAATTAAATAATTCATCTTATTTTAGTTTTATAAACCCAAATAAACATTTGAAACGATGGTAATGAGAACTAAAAAAATAGTTTTCATATGGCAGTTAAAATGACTGCATCAGCAGTTCTAGGTATACAATACGTTCTAGTGATTCTAGTGTTAAGTGTGTGGTGTTTACTGCTTCTCAGTACAGTCCAGTGGACTCTTTCTTGTAGTGGAAAGGTGGAAGTGGTATTCGTTATTGTTACTATCCTATAATGTGATGGCCCCTTCCTCCTAGTCCTCCTCCTCCTCATTCTTTATTTCGGTGTAGCTCAAGGAACCAACATAGGGGTTACACACTCACTTAAAAACCAATGGCAAGGTCAAATTCCCAGTTGATCAATCTATCATTTCCGATAGTGGTATTGTAAGCACACTTTAGTGAAGCCCCTGCCCTGTCTCCTGCCAATTGTTTAAGGACATAGCGCAGTTGAGCTGAAATTTTAAGTTCTCGGCTACCTCCATTGTAATGGATTTCCTGCCAAACGACCATCCTTTGCTAGTATCTACCAACAGGATGCAAGCAAAAAGCCAGAAGGGGTAAGATTAGGGTTTGGAAACTGGGAGCTGTGGGATTGAATCCTGGAATTCCCTGCCACATATATCAGTTCTGGTATCCAGCAATAGGAAGAAAGGAAAAGCTGTCCCATACAGAGGTTGTCGACTTCATTAATTAGTTAATTAATTGGACAGAGTGGGAGCCTATTCCAAGACATCCACAGCACAGCATCTTTGGAAGGGTTGGGAGTTTCCCAGATATTTACTGCTTTGTTGAGGACAAAGGAGAGCTTAGTGTGGTTTCTGGTGGCACACAACTGATGCTTCCTAGTTCTTCTGGAGTGCCTTTGTTCCATCCGCTACGGGTTTCTGTAGAGCCAGAAGCATGAGAACAAAGGGATATACCAACTGTCAGCGCCAGATCTGCATGGGAGGTGGGGAGGATGGGGGGAACATCTTGGCCTTTGTGTGTTTGCACACATAGGTCCACCACAAACAGGAATTAGCCACCTGAGAGAAAGCAGGGGTAGTTTCCTAGGTGTCAAATATCAAAGGGTTGACACGACCTGATTGTTTGTTCAACAGGAAGTAGCCACTTGAGAGCGGTTGATGCAGTTGTGGAGCAATAGTCCTGCCCCAGCTGGGAGCGGTGTGTGTCATGCTGTCACAGCGAAATGCTGGCTTGTGGACGTGTAAAAACACAGTGTCCTGGGTGACATGGCTCCCAGGACATCTGCCTGTGGTAGGTGAGAAGATGCAATCACAAGATTTTTAACGGTGTCATTACGTGTGGTGAGCTATGTTGACGAAACTTTTATGATGATATTTCTCATACAGTCGAAAAAAACTACTTATTTATCTATTTAATTTCTTCTTTTCGATGTATTTTACAAGGCCTGCATCTTCCAGAATTATATAAACAGCGAAGAATGATGAGCTTTTCCCACCTAATAAAGAGATCCAACCTCCAGCAAACTGAATTTTATAAATAAACAGTATATTATTATATTCTCAGCAATGCAGCTGAATTTCCAGTCATGGAACCCTTCCAGTCCACCAGCTGAGAAACTTTTCCCGATGTTTTTTTTCTGGGAGGGATGGGGAGGAAGGGAGTGCGTGGCTGACAGTGGGACATACCCTGGTGCTGGCACTCAGCAATAGCTCAGTTGATCCCTGCATGTCAAGGTGAGCACACATGCGAAAATTTTCCAACATGACAACACCACCAATCTCCAGCAGTGCAATTATGTGATACTTACACCTTCCACAACAACAGTGCTGCACAGGTTGAGCTGTTTTTCCGCCAATTTTCTTTCTAGGGGGGAGAGGTGGGGAGTGGAGAAGGGCTGGAGGTTTTTTCAGAAGGGGGAGGAGGTAATTAATCGATCAATTTAATTAATTAGTCAATTAATTGGTATCAAAATTGTGCTTGTATCAGTGAAGGGGGAAAGAGGAGGTTTGGGGATTTCCCAGAGGAGTGAGGGAGGGGGAGGGTGAGGGGGAGGAGTGGGAGGTTCTCAGAAGTACAGATTATTCCCAGAGGTCATAAATCAATTAGCATAACAAAATGTCAAGACAAGTTTGTCCCTGAATGTATGCTTGCACATGAATGTATGCTTGCCCCTGAATGTATGCAACACACACAAACAAAATGTGTCAGAACCGACTGTATGCTACTGCTTACAATATTGGTCACCTCATTAACAATTCGTATATTATCAGCTTTCTCCTGATGATGCCAAATTACGTATCACTGGGCCTGCCGGATATATTGTTTAGTGCATAAAGCAAACATGTCCAGAACATTTTTCCCTTTTGTAGTAACTGGTGAATTATACCTGTTGCTAGGCATGCATTATTTTGGCTACGGACAAGTTCTGTATGTGCAACAATTGATTTGCCTTTCCAGTTGGACTTCTTTGATGCAAATAAAACGAATTTCTGAAAATTTTGGACATGTTCCTTTTCTGCATTTAGCCATTCAATTAATATTAGCGCTGTAAGGCAGTAAAATTCATAATGTTAAGTCATTTAATGGTGAAGCATGTTGACAAAATGTACATCCTTGACTTCTTTCCACATCACAGAGATTCCTGTCCATGGGATATGTGGATATAAAAAATCAGACAGCAAAATGTCAATTTTTATGTTAATACAGTAATGGTTCAAACTCATTTGTACTAGAACTGTTGCTGCTCACATTATTTTCTCATAATTATACAAGACCACTAGTACAAATCATTGAGCTTTTGTAGTCATAATGTTTAAAAATTTACATGTCCTAAAATTATTTTTCTGGTAGCTGAACAAACATTACTTCTCGTTGTTAGGTCACACACTGGTAGTGGAGTCACTTCAAACTACACTCATGCCAATTGAACATTAAAATTTCGATTAATACTATATACAACTATAGACGTTTTTTAAAAAAGTGGTGAAACATGTTTTAACCCAATTTACCATACTTATAGGATGGATCTTCCTGACTAGAATAGGACCATTTTCATATGCAGCATGTAGCCATAGAGTCATTTGAAGAGGAGGAGGTTAGTGTTTAACATCCCATCAACAACGAGGTCATTAGGAACGTAGCAGAAATTGGCTATTAGGGAAGGATGGAGAAGGAAAGCGACCATGCCGTGTCAAAATAAACCATCCAAGCATTTGCCTTTAGCGATTTAGGGAAATCATGGAAAACCTGAATCAGGATAGCTGGTCGCGGGTTTGAACTGACGTCCTCCTGAATGTGAGTCCAGCTAGCCTTTTCCATCAGAAGCTGTGGAAAGATGTATTCATATTTTCACTTAATACCATACCTACAAATTCCAGTTCACAATGATCCATATTGGAGACAATAAAATATTGTATTAATTATGGTAGTTCAGCAGTCTGTCATAGAGAAGCTGAGACTGCATTCTATATATGCCAGAGGAGTACTCAAGTGAGGCCACGTGAAACATGTCTACATGACGCATGGAACAAGCGACAAATTAATCTCAGTTATCATTCATGCTAGATTAGCAGTGCATAATAGAAAACAGAACAAGAAAAAACAAAAACAAAAAAGCTCAGCTGGCCGGAGTGGCCGAGCGGTTCTAGGCCCTACAGTCTGGAATCGTGCGACCGCAGGTTCGAATCCTGCCTTGGGCATCGATGTGTGTGATGTCCTTAGTTTCGTTAGGTTTAAGTAGTTCTAAGTTCTAGGGGACTGATGACCACAGAAGTTAAGTTCCATAGTGCTCAGAGCCATTTGAACCAAAAAACCTCGGATTATTGCAGGAAAGAAAAAGAAATGGGCCACTCTCTTTTCCAAGGAACTACCCTGGGATTTTCCTTAAGACATTTGGGTAAACCACGAAAATCCTAATCAGTGTGACCGTACGGAGATTTGAGTCACTATCCCACCGAATGCAGCTCCACCGTCTTACCAAGTGGAGAAACAGGGAGTATTAGATATGTGCCAGGTGAGTCCTCAGAGAAAAGCAAATGAAACGCGTTGAAGGCTACCAAATAAATACGGAGAGATAGCGAACAGTTTAAAAATGAATAAACAAAGACAAATAAGAAAAATTGCCATCTTTTTAAGGTGAGGTACCTGTATAGGATATATTAATATATCACAAATTTGAATCAAAACAGCTAAGTCGAGTAAGTAAAATGGTGAGTCTTTTGGCACGCGGTACTGAAAAAAAAATGTTGTAAATCCTATTTCCGGTCTTGAAGACAACAAGAAAGTGGGTGTTGTTGTTCCAAAGTTAACTTCGATTCCAATTTGTAATTGGAGGTTGTACGTACAAAAGGGGACTGGTGGATTTTGTAGAATAACTGAGCCTTATCGTCTTTTAGCCTAGGCTGATACAAAGATTTCAATTTTGCATTGAGAATAAAGACACATGGTATTTGTTTGGTCTAGTGATAGAATAATTATAACAATAATAATAACAATAGCGCTAAGGCCTTATATCTAATGAAAAATATATCGCTGTTTCACTATTTCACTAATAATATTAAGTATGAATAATTCAATTTCACTTTACACAATCGAGGGAAGGAATCATCTGGTTTAAGGCTCTCACGGAAGTATTGCATTTATAAGCCCCAGGATAAAAAGATACTTGTGGACTACCTCTATCAGCGAAACAAAAAGAAAATATTCACCCAGCTATCTCCTGATCTTATCTTTCCCCGGAAATTTTCGTTTTCTTTCATATTGTCGCAGCGATGCCACAAATTTTGACGTGCGTCACAGGAAGGCAGTGACATGACATGTCACGGGAGTTCCGAGGTTCGGAGGTTGATTAAAAAAGAACACTTAAGTGTAAGCCGTTGGCCGTCACCGGCATGTTATTCGTCTTCTTGGAGCTGAACTTCGGAACTTTTGTACACAGGGAAGTGGATATATTCTAAGACGGAAAATATACGGAGCAGACCCCCCCCCCCCCCCCTCCACCAACCCCTACTTCCTGTACTTAAGAGATGACATTAGGAGAAAAAAAGAGAACAGGCAAAGAATTATTGCACCTCCATGTGTTAAAGGGATAGCGCGGTTGATGGAAGCCTTTGAATATAATTTTATTGTACATACATGCAGTTTTCAAATAAATAAATACACCAAATACGAAATTTACTATGATTACAAATTGCAGTTATTACAACCTTTCCGTTAGCAGAAAAAGTGTTTTGTAGGCTGTCACGGTCAAATATAACCATGGCCTCAGTCAGTTCACGATTCGTGCAGGATGCCGTCTTGATGAGTCAGTCCTTGGCGAACTGTACTTGATACAGCGATTATCGACTACAATTCAGTCTGCTGTCACTGCATAACACAACTGGCATCATAATTCCAGTAATAATCGGCGGATTAACGACGGCGAGCAGAAAAGCAAAGTACGATGACAGGGGCCAAGTGAATGTTTATCGGCATATCGAAACCCACATGTATGTACAGTAGTGGTATAATACATTACCGCCACTTACCATGTCGTCCTCAGCGCTAAGAAAAATTATAAAAGCACGTTTCTTGTTAAGTACAGAAACGAACTTAGTTAGGTAAGTTGGAGCATTTTTATTTCACGAGTCGCCTTTAACAACAGTTCTGGAGACGCTAGTTCGCATCGTACACGTCTTGTAAATACTCTTTTGCTATAGTATTTTCTCCTCAACAGAGGCGTGGTTTGTCAATATAGTCAGGAGGCTCCTGTGGAAACTGTACAAGATGGTAAGTAAACCTGAACAATATTGCGTTTAGTAGACGCATTTTTGTTTTCAGGGGATGCGCTTCCACCGCTACAAGGTGCTTACTCTCACTGACAGCTCTTAAAAGCAATTATAACTCCTGCATAGTTTGTTTTTGTACTGCACGTTATTATAAAAATCTGGCTTTCCCTTCCAAACTTGCACATTAGCACTGTGCTTTCTGTGTTAAATAAATTTACCTAAATAACAGTGAAGTATGGACATAACACTTGATTGTACTATGTTCATTTTCGAGTGGGGTTCCAGCCAAGCTACTGGTCTGTAAACTCCAGAGTTCATATTCAGAGCATACTGTAGTAACACATTGATTCGAAATTAAATCTAACATTTTTTGAGTAGCCTAAGTGTTCACACTGTTGAATAGCCAAAGTCAGGGAAGAAGACTGTGGCCAAGTGATGAAAGCATGTATTCTCTTTACAAGAACTTTAGTACTAACTCAAGTATCTTGCATGGACACTTTATCAACATTAACAAAACTATACAATTCAGGAGTGTCATTTTTCTAGTACTTTAGCTTTTGTGTATGAACTTTTTTTAAAATAATTGCTCTTTGTAAATTAATAGCTTCATATCTAGTTACATGGAAACAAAAGCTAGCTTTCAGAACTTCTTTCACAATAACATGTATAATTACAGGTTTGCCAAGATACAAGATCACTTACAAAATAGGATATGCACAAATTTACAATTGATTTGGGCATTTGTTTAAATGTGAACTAGGGGGCGCAGTAACAAACACTGTCTTCAGGACTTAATAATCCTTCTGACTTGTGCAGAAATTAAGCTTTATGTTGAGCACACCATAAAGGATTATAGAGAACTGTATGAAAGACCACTTGCCGCTACCAGTAATCACATGTCCAAGAATGCCCTTTGTACAATTTCTCGAAACTGTGGAGTGCAAAAATATTGCATAGATAATTGTTTAAGAAAATATAAGGTCTCCTGTATAAATCTCCAAAATTCAGAGAACAGTTCTGAAAATACTTCATGAATTTGTGTTTTGCCTGGTGCTGAACTGTACATTACACAGAAAATTTCATCGCATTGTTAAAAAAAAAAAATAAAAAACTTGATCAACTATGTTCATCCTGTTAAGGTTTCTTGTTTTTGCTCATAGGGGAATTTGAGACTGTCGTGATTGTTTAATAGTGATAAGTTAGTAATTATAAGTAAAAATGCATTATTAGTCTTTGAGCATCTTTACAAGCAATCAGTGTCTTAAAAAATACCTTCATAAATGTCAGTACATAAAAGGACAATAAATAAAACATAGATATACTGCATAGTTATGTAAATGACAATAACAGTAAACAATTAGCCTATATGTAACAGACAATTAAAAGTTATACACACTACATAACTAGGCAACTGACAAGGCAGTAAACAAGGAAATAGAATGAAGACAAAAAAATATGAAACAATAATAAAATACAAGTATGCCCGAAAAATAGATAAAATAGGTACAAGTATCCAGCCTGTTGTTTATTAATAGTTAGGTAATTTAAGAAATGTAGGTCTTTGTTTCGCACATTTGTGGAACCACCTATCAAAGTAAAATTGGTCCATGTATCTTATAAATAAATTGTTTTGCTTTGTGTAACTGCAAAAACCATGTATCATATAAATAAATTGTTTTGCTTTGTGTAACTGCAATGTAATGATTTCCAAAGGTGATGTTAAGGCATTAGGAAATCCTGTAACAGAAACTTGCTTTACCTTTCCCTATCTCTCTTTTTCCTTCATATCTCCTTGCTCTCCTGCTCTCATCCCTAAATTCCAGTCATTCATGAATATTTCAAATTTTGTGTGTTTCCCACATCCTACAAGCTTTTCTCAGTCTTGTCAAAAACATATTCACATGATGTCTGTGAATTCTTTGGCAATTTCACAAATTATGGGAGAATAGTTCTGATGAACATATAAATTCTGAGTGGAGCATTGAAACAAGAGTATCATCAAATGATTGTTCGTGAGTTCCATTATGCACATCATAATCTGAATCTGAATGCTGCACCCTGGAGGGTTCTTGCACAGCTAGTTCGTGAAACCAGTTGCTGCTGCCAGAAAAGTGTATTAGCAAGTGTAGTTTTAATAGAAAGTGAAATATATATTACACGACACAGATTGATGTACTGTGTACACGTTTATAGCATATTTGACACAAAAAAGTGGCAAATAGCAAATAAATGAATAAAAACTTTAATACTGATATGAGAAGGCAAACAAATTGAATTTCAAAATGACAATGAAACACCCACCAGTGGACACTGAGTATTTCCTGTTAATGTGTATGTTCTCAGATTAGAAGTTCTTTCTCATAGTTTTAACCTTCTGCATTTGAAACATGCTTATGGATTAGCATGTTGGTGCAAGGTTATCAGACTTCGTGGTTGACGTCAGTCTTGTGTGATGCTGGAACTGAAATGCTTCAGGGTATATGGAACTTTTATAAATAAAGGTGAAGAGTTTCTGCTGTAACTATTTCCACGCACTGTTCCATAACTTTTTCCAACATGACTACATGGGAAACATCACCTAAGAGAGTTTGATAGTTTGTTACACGAATGAATATCTCGTAAGCTTCATCTGTGTCTACCTGGATCTCTTACAGTACTGTTACACTATTGGCATTTACTCTGGCCATGCCCCATTGCTCCAGCCTGGTATGACAATGCATGGAGTTGCACAAACACTCATGCAGGTATTTCATCTTGTGGAGTTACTGCAATTTTTACCCTATCTTGAAGACACACAGCGTCCCTCTATACACTTGTTACATGCAAAAATAAATGAAACTTCCAAACAGGTTGATGCCCAATCATTCATCAGCTGTGTAGACACACAGTTACACATCACTCCACCATAGTAATACAACACTTCTTGATGCAAAGACCCATCAAAACCTTTAGTATCAACTGCTGTATGTGACATGGACATAGGAACACAGTTATGGTGGCTGTGGGAGAATCGCTGTGGCAATAACATTTATGCTTGGTGTTACTATGCCTGATAAGGCAGAAGCCAAACCTTTCCTATGAAAATAAAATTAAGACAAGTAAATTTTGATAATTTAAGGTTGATCAGAGACAGCGCAAGGAGCAGCTGTTACTCAAGCAATGAAGGTGAGTACTGAATTGTAAATATTAATGAATGAACTGTGAACAGCTCTTTGAATACTGTAATCTTGGCACTCATAAATACATACACTATCATTCTTTGATAGGTTGTTATCCTGGAAAAGGAAACATCCTGTTAAACAGGTTCATTGAGTATAGTGATGTTTCCAACTCACAACTGGAAAGTTATTAAATGCAGGAAACTTAAATATATCATCAAATAAATCTATACAAAGCATGCAAAGCTACTGATGGTCAGTTTCACTGCTCCTGACGGTAACAGTCACAAGGATGACATAGGGTATAAAACAGGAAATGTCATCAATTGGCAGCAATGCACATAAACAACTGGTAATAAATTACTTGCTCATCAAGTGAAATCAGTAGAAAATCATGGCAACTCTTTCATTTATTCAGTATATCACACATGGTGATCTGTAAATGCCATCTTGGAGTGTGGAAGAAATCAAATTGTACATTAACAGGGAGAAAGAACTGAAGCCTTCTTCTGTAAAGTATACAACAAATTATGACTAGTGCTAATCTGCTTACACTGATGATTACTTCCAGGTTACTGTAATGTATGTATGTATGCATATATTAATTACAAGAAAAATGGTTGCTCTGAGAAAATGTCAGTGCTGTGTCTCTTAAAGTATTCAGTTGTTACAATGAAATTTTCACTGTGCAGTGGAGTGTGTGCTGATCTGAAACTTCCTGGCAGATTAAAACTGTGTGCTTGACCAAGACTGGAACTCGGAATCTTTGCCTTTTGCAGTCAAGTGTGTGGTAGAGCACTTGCCCAAGAAAGACAAAGGTCCCGAGTTCGAGCCTTGGTCTGGCACACAGTTTTAATCTGCCAGAAAGTATTTAGTTGGTATTGTTATGCAGTTCTGAAAACAGAGAATTTATATGACTGCAGAAGCTGCTATCAGCTGTCCATTTACTGGCAAAGTCAACATCTACTAGATGTAAACATTAGAGTCATGTTGAATTTATATCCCCAAGACTAAATATGTGGATAAATTTTAGGAATGGCTAATGTTGTATTCTTTTACTTTCAATAACAGCAAGTTCAAATTCCTGATGGTATCCACTGGAATACCTGTTGTCCATTGAACTCTAGAGAGCTATTCATAGTCTCTGCTGATGATGGTTCTACTTCTAGTAATTAGGTTGTAAATTGCTAAGTTCATCATAAACTCACTCGTGTCAGTTATCATGAATACCATTACAGAGAATAGGTATTGACACACTGGTGTAATAATCCATGGATCCCAGAAGAGGCATATGCAAGATGCTTGGTTATCAACTGTACACAATATTTTTATTGTGCACTTCTGTAGAATAAATTCTTTATTGACCTTAGCTGTGATTGTCCAGTAGAACAATATTGAGTGAAAGTATGTTCTCAATAATACAATGTGAGAGATTTTGGACTACAAAGAGGGCAGAGCTGAACATTCTGATTAATCACATTATGGTGCCACATTACCTCAGTTTTTAACTGTATGGATTAATAAGAATTTAATGCAAGGAGGTTGTGTGGGCACATCAGTCCCAACTTCCACTAGCTGTAAGCAATTTTTTGTTTGTTCACAATTATATAACACAAGTTTTTATAAGATGAATGATTACACTGTTTGGTGTGAGCCAGTTGTAATCTTGCGCCACTGTACTCCTGGCTTTGTCTGGTATAAATTTGTTTCTGGCCCTTCATCAATGTAGTTACCAGCAGTAAACATCACAGTTTTTGAAAAGCTCTCTAAAGCCTTTTGGGACTTGGTATTTAATGTTTGCAATCTCAAATTTAGTTTTACTCCTGTCGTATCATTTGTTTTCCTCTATTAAGATATGACTCAATTCATGATATGGATATGCATTTAACATTATACCCTGTTAGTCAACCAGTAATCAACAAATATTTCATAACACAAATAAAACATTTTAAATTTGTACACACACTATGATAGTGAAAGTAGAGAGAGCTGGGATACTGGAGCTGCAATAAGCTACTTGTTAAAGTTATTTAAATACTTCACTGTTAACATGTGAAATGATAAAATATTAAATCACCTTGTAAATTGTAAGTGAGAAAAACAACTGCCAATTTTTTTTTATTTTAAGGGTTTCTACATATCTCTTGATTTTCTACTGAGGAATATTGTAGAAGAAAGAGGCATTGTACAACATTAAAACTTTTAATAATCTTTCTTCACTGAAGTTTCCAAGAATATTATACTCTCCCAGTTCTTTGTCACAGCAAGAATTGTAGATGTGAAGCTATTTACTGAGAATGGAAACCCAGTACCATAAACAGATTTTTTTTCTATCAGTCTTCCGGCTGGTTTGATGTGGCCCGCCACGAATTCCTCTTCTGTGCTAACGTATTTATCTCGGAACACCATTTCCCCCAACATCCACAGTTATTTATAGATATACTCCATTCTCTGTTTTCCCCCATGCAGTTTTTACCATCTACAGCTCCCTCTAGTGCCATGTAAGTCATTTCCTTAGGTCTTAACATGTGTGCTATCATTCCATTCCTTCGTGTCAGTGTTCTCCATATCTCCACCCCCCCTCCCTCACTGATTTTGTGGAAAACCTCATCTCCTATCAGTATCAGTCTACCTTATTTTCAACATCCTTGCTTATAGCATCACATCTCTAACACTTCAATTGTCTTCTTTTAAGGTTTTCCTACAGTCCATGATTCACGTCCAAAGAATACTATGCTGTATATTAAAAACAAAGATTTGAAGACTTACCAAGCGGGAAAGCGCCGGCAGACAGGCAGATGAACAAAACACACAAACACACACACAGAATTACTAGCTTTCGCAACCGATGGTTGCTTCTTCCTGAAGAAGCAACCATCGGTTGCGAAAGCTAGTAATTCTGTGTGTGTGTTTGTGTGTTTTGTTCATCTGCCTGTCTGCCGGCGCTTTCCCGCTTGGTAAGTCTTGGAATCTTTGTTTTTAATATATTTTTCCCATGTGGAATACTACGCTGTTATATTCTTAGCAATTTTTTCCTCAAACTAAGATCAATGTCTGATAATAGAAACTTCTTTTGGACAGGAATGGTCTCATTGCTTGTGCTAGTCTGCTTTTTGTCTACTTCTTGCATTGTCCATCATATGTTATTTTGCTTTTAAGGTGACAGAAATCCATCAGTTCTTCCACTTTGTGGTTCCCAATTTTTATGGTAAGTTTCTCATGAAATATATTTCCACTAGTTCTCATTACTTTAGTCTTTCATCAGTTCACTTTCAGTCCATATCCTGTCCCCAGCAGACTGATCACTCCATTCAGTATGTCCTGTAATTCTTCCTTGTTTTCATTGAACATAGCAATGTCATCAGAAAATCTTATCATTGATATTATTTCACTTTGAATTTTAATCACACTCCTGAACCTAACTTTTACTTCAATCATTGCCTCTTGGATGTATGGATTGAACAGTAGGGGAGAAAGGCTGCATTTGTCTTACTCCTTTTTAGGTCAAGCACTTTGTTGTTGGTCCTCCATTCTTATACTTCCTTCTTGGCTCTTATACATATTGTATGTTAACCAATCTTCCCTTATAGCTTACACCAATTTTTCTGAGAATTTTAGATGTCGTGCGCCATTTTAAATTTCAAATGCTTTTTCTAAGGCGACAGATCCTACTAATGTGTCTTGAGTTTTCTTGAGTCTTGCTTCCATTATCAAGTGCAATGTCAGAACTGCCTCATTAGTGCCATTACATTTCTTAGGCCTGACTAAGCATCGTCTAACATGTTTTGATTTTCCTTTCTGTTCTTCTGTATATTATTCTTGACAGCAACATTGATGCAAGAGTTGTGCTGATTGTAGGATAATCCATGCACTTACCTACCTTTGCTATCTTTGGGATTGCGTGGACAAATTTCTTCAAAATTCTGAAGGTATATTTACAGTCTCGGAGATATTACACACCAACTGAAAAGTTGTTTAATTGCCAAATCTCTAAATGATTTTACGAATTCCAAAAGAATGTGATCTATGCTTTCCACCAAATTATCTCAAGTCTTCCAAAGTTCCATTAATCTCTCTCCAATACTGGATGCCAAGTGTTTTCCTCATTTACTTCTGTTTCTTCTTCTATCTTGTCATCAGTCGAATCCTCCCCTTTGTAGAAGCCTTCAAAGAACTCTTTCCAGTCACCTAGTCTCTCTTCTTGCATTTAATAGTAGAATTCCTTGTACATTCTTAATATTGAAGACTTTGGATTTAATTTCACTGGAGGTTGTTTTGACTTTTCTATATGCTGGATTTGCCCTTTGAACAATCATTTCTTTTTTCATTTCTTCACATTCGTCCTGAAACCATTTCATCCTGTGTATTTTACCCCTGAGTGACTTAAATTTCTCTATACCTTTCTCTTCCTGCACATTTTTGTACTGCCTTCTTTCATCGATCAATTGAAGTATTTCTTCTGTTACCCAAAAATTCTTCGCAGTTACCTTTGTAAGGTCTCACTTTTGAATTTTATATATATTAGTATGTATTTAGTTGTTTTTCTGTGATCAGACCTTAAAGGGCAACGACTTACAACAGATCACATCAGGCACAGAAATAAACCATCTACCAGTTGTTCATGACATTTCTCTAATTAAAGTCCATTGACTTGGAAATTACACTTGATCAGTATTTGTTTTAAATGAGAAAACAGTGTATTTGAACTTTGTTTATGAGCTCCCAATAATGAATGCTTCGAGCTATGCCTTCCAAACCTTCACTTCTGTAATCCACACAGATAATTTGTCTTTACAGAGAAGCCACTATTTAATAGATCTTTATTCATTCATTTACATCAGTTTCAACTTTTACTACAGTCTCCTATAGGTCATAATTCTTCCTCTCAATATTGCATTTAGCTTTTACTGCTGCCAATCTCCATCTTTACAATCTGACCAACACTTCTAGTTCTAGGCACCTACCTACCTGTCTGTCCATTCTTTACATATTGGAACAGTGAGGTGCATCTTGACAGTGCTCCTGCCACCAAAAACAGGTGCATTCCAGAATGTCAAGCCTTCTGGCTGGTGCATGCTAACGAAAGAGTACAAGTGTAGTAGACATAGTACTCTTACTCCTTTCGTATCCCAGTATTTGTCTGTCCAACTTCTGTGATACCCCTTTTGGAGATATTAATTCCCTTTTAACTAAACTGCTTACTGGACCTGCCCGGAAAGTGGTGCGTGTTAAAGCACCATTTTCAGGATGGGGAAGTGCACTGGCCCTGGATCGAATCCAACCACTGGACTGGTGGCAAGGATCGATGTGCTGGACAGCCTGGGTGTGGGTTTTAGGCAGTTTTCCACATCCCAATGGGTGAACACTGGGCTGGTCCCCAGGTGTACCCTCTGTTATATGATTCACAAACATATAGAAAACTTTCACACGAATAACATCTGTGCAGACAGTTGAGGTATACATATCTGGCTCAGAGGCGGAGGTGATGGGTGATAAGAAGGGCATCAGGCCACAACTTAAAGTAACCGTGCCAATCATACACTGACATGCGACAAAGGCACAAGAAAAAGAAGAAAACCACACTGTTTACTCTGGCAGTCATTACTGCCTTAAAGAATTACAAACTCACATCATTCCTCGGTACTTCTGTACCCCATTCTTTCCACATTGATTTTTCTGGACAATGCTCTTAAACTTCATTCTATGCAAATTAATCTGCTCCTGAGCATGCCTTACAACCCACTCATTTCTGGATCTCTGTCTCACCAATATGTTATTCAGGTGGAATCTTCCCATGTCTCCATGTCATGTCCAAGTACACCATCTCTGTTTGTGATTTTTGAACAGTGAAGTTATGACTACTAGCTAAAATATATTGCAGAGCTCAATTAGTCTTTCTCCTGCCTCATTCCTACTACCTAGCTGATATTCCCCCATAACTCAGTTTTCTATTCCTTTCACTATGTTCCAATCCTTCATGATTATTACATAATCATCTCCCCTTATATTCTGAATTGTGAGTTTACTACCCTCATATACTTTCTGTATCTCTTTATCTTCTGCTTGTGACACAGGCATGTCTCCCTGAATTGGTGCTGGTTTGCTGTCAATTTTGAAGAGAATAACCCTATAACTGAACTGTTCATAGTAACATACTCTCTTCCCAACCTTCCATTCACAATGAAACCTACTCCCATTATACCATTTTCTGCTGCTGCTCTTATTAACCAATAGTCATCTGACCAGGTATCCTTTCCTCCTTTCCATTTCACTTCACTGACTCCTTTTATATCTAGACTGAGCCTTTACAGTTCCCTTCCTGATTTTCTAGCTTTCCTACCACATTCACACTTCTGACATTCTATACTTTGAGTCATATAATGTTACCCATTTGTTGATTACTCAGCATTTTCTCATTTTTACCTCCGCTCTAGCAATCTCCTTCCAGAGATCCGAAATGAATCTTTTGCTAATAGCGAGATCATAATGATACTTTTTCAATTACAGGCCACCTGTCCTGTTGGTACATGTTGTCTTTAATACAATGGTTTCCATAGCCTTCTACATCCTCAAGCTATTGATCAATACTGATTCTTCTGCTTTTAGGGGTAGTCCCACACCAAGGGCAAGGTGATGCCCCAACTTCTGTCCACTCCTTTGCTCTTTTCAACAAGGCTGTTGGCAGAATATGTGCGACTCTATATACCAGAAGTCTTGGGCCATCTTTTGTGATGAGATTTTTTTCAAAATTCAAACAATGGCTGGAATTAAACCTGAAACGTTTTGACTACTAACTGAGATCGCTACCTCTAGACCATGGTGACGGGTTTCCATACACTATATAGTACAGAAGAGGACAACTTTAAGTGGTGTGACATGTTGGAATGGAGAGGAAGCTTGTCAGTTCGTGAGATGTCAGATGAGAGCTGTGTACTGCAATGTTGCCTAGAGAAATGGGGCTGTGAGTAAAGAACTGAATCGTTCAATCAGCTGTAGTAGTATCAGTGACAATAACATGGTGAGCACAAGTAAAACAGAGCAGCCAGTTTTTCTGTCTGTATGGGATTTTCTTTTTTCCTATTTGTGTGATGTGGTGATACTACAAAACATTTAGTATGTTACAAAGAAGTAAAGAGCATTAAGAAATGTAATTTACGGTGTCCTTATTCTGTGGACCATGCAGATGAATATGAGAAATGGCAAGGAGAACAGGACTCAGTAATATTTGAATTAAAGGAACGTGCTGATGTGGAGGCCTGTAAATGAAGCAAAGCATCTGTCTATGTGAGCCACAGAATAGTTCTTATAGCCAAGAAAGTAGGGCCATTTACTAGTGGAAAATTTCCGAAATAAGTAATTGTGATACCTGCTGAACAAATGTGTACTCATCAGGTGGACGACTTTGAAAGAGTAAGTTTGATGAATTCTTCTCAGGCTATCAGCCGAGTGGTGGCATTGTCTTGTCGCAACGTTTCGATGAATTTTGTACCCATCATCTTCTGGCGAAGTGTCTGGATGCTGTGTTCTGCATATCTAAATAGCTGCTTGGCCATCGTCTGCTTCTGTAGGCTGGCCAAGCACATTCCTCTGGAAGGGGGTGCCATGTCGGTGGTGGTGGAGGGGCATGGCCCGGCTATCAATCTGTCTGCGGACGCCGCTGCCTTCAGATTGGAGCATTCCTGACGTATTTTGTCAGTTGCGGGATTCCACGCTGCACTGAGCTGAAAACCACAACCACTGTTTGCTAAATTGTTGTGCAGATGTATCTCCACTGCCTCTTTGGAGATGGAGTCCCAGAAACCGTTGGCGCTGCACAGCTTCTTCGAACAACAGCGACAAAACAGCACCACCACCCAGCTGATAACGAGAAGAATTCATCGTTGGAATACGCCAAGAAAGACTGCAATCGGAAGAGTAAGTTTGTCTCCTAAGACTACTGCATTGTGTATTCAGGTAATGGGTGTAGATGTCCAAGAGAAACTAAGTGTTATGGCATGTAAACTTGTATATTATTCATCGACTGTCGATGAGTGGTGAGATATCAAATACTGGGCAGTTAGCTGTTTTGATTAGGGGTGTCATCGATGACAAATTGAACATCACAGAGGAAGTATTGGATTTGCTTCCCCTAAGGGCACCACAGGGTTGGACACTTTCAAAGGTGTTTAAAGAACTGTTGAAAGTGTTGCCCTGATTTGAAATAAGGTGTTTTCTGCCACAGATGTGGCTCTGTCTGTGGTAGGAGTCAATGCTGGATTAATAACACAGATGAAAGTACATATGAAACATGTTCCTTGCAAGACTTACGATCTCGTTGCAATTCACTGCATCTTTTATCAAGAGAATCTTTGTGCCAGGTACATTAAAGTTAAAAATGGTGTGGATACCATGTTTTAAGCTATAAAGCCCATCCTTTCAAGAGACCTTAGACACAGAGCGTTTAAAATTTTTCTTGAAGAGTGTGGCAGTCTGTATTGTGACTTCCATTAGCATTGTGAAGTGTCGTGGCTAACCAGGATAAGGTGTTAGATTGGGTTTTCGAGTTGACATGAAATAGCATAATTCATGACAAATTAAAATAGTCCACTTCTTGGTTGCAAGGAAAAATCTAATTTTGTGACTTAGCTTTCCTTGCTGATTTAATTTAAATAAATCATTCCAAGGCAAGGGCCTCATCATAATAGGAATGTATTGTAGTATCAAAGCTGTCCAAATGGCATTGGATCTGTGAACAAATCAACTGCTGGCTGGGTACATTGTGCATTTTCCGAAGTTGTCACATATGTGTTCTCCAGATATTAGTCTCTGATGAACATGTGCAGATCCTACAAAATCTTCTTAACCAGTTTGAGTTCATGTTTCATGATGTAGCAACATCATCTACTATGTTTCAGCTCTTTGCAACCCCCTATTCAGTAAGTCATCAAAGTTCCTACCGGCTACCAAATGGAACCGTTAAATGTACAGTGTGATATGTTGAAAGACAAGTATTACCACAAGGCAGACCTTGCTGATTTCTACAAGAATGTTAGCCAAACCAGATTTTCAGGTTGTATGCACTCACCCCACAGATATTATGTCTCTTTGTTTCAACTTACATGGGAGACCAATTCTCATCTGTTACAAAACTAGCAAAGTCCAAATCCTGAAGCACCTTGTTAGATCACAACCTAACACCCAGTCTTGGATTACAAAAATCACAGACATTATGTCCTAATATTGGTAAACTAATTGAAGAAAATTGAAACAGAAAAGGCCTACATAATTGTTCTGTATAGCTCTCTCTTAAATGTAGCAAAAATATTATTATGCTCTGTTCCATTTATGTTATAATATGATTGTCCTACAGTCACATAGATACAAAATGCTGTTGTTGTGGTCTTCAGTGCTGAGACTGGTTTGATGCAGCTCTCCATGCTACTCTATCCTGTGCAAGCTTCTTCATCTCCCAGCACCTACTGCAACCTACATCCTTCTGAATCTGCTTAGTGCATTCATCTCTTGGTCTCCCTCAAGGATTTTTACCCTCCACGCTGCCCTCCAGTACTGAATTGGTGATCCCTTGATGCCTCAACACATGTCCTACCAACTGATCCCTTCTTCTAGTCAAGTTGTGCTACAAACTTCTCTTCTCCCCAATCCTATTCAATATTTCCTCATTAGTTATGTGATCTACCCATCTAATCTTCAGTATTCTTCTGTAGCACCACATTTCAAAAGCTTCTATTCTCTTCTTGTCCAAACAATTTATTGTCCATGTTTCACTTCCATACATGGCTACACTCCATACAAATACTTTCAGAAACAACTTCCTGACCCTTAAATCTATACTCGATGTTAACAAATTTCTCTTCTTAAGAAAAGCTTTCCTTGTCATTGCCAGTCTACATTTTATATACTCTCTACTTTGACCATCATCAGTTATTTTGCTCCCCAAATAGCAAAACTCCTTTACTACTTTAAGTGTCTCATTTTCTAATCTAATTTCCTCAGCATCACCCGACTTAATTCGGCTACATTCCATTATCCTCGTTTTGCTTTTGTTGATGTTCATCTTATACCCTCCTTCCAAGACACTATCCATTCCATTCAACTGCTCTTCCAAGTCCTTTGCTGTCTCTGACAGAATTACAATATCATGGCGAACCTCAAAGTTTTTATTTCTTCTCCATGGATTTTAATACCTACTCCGGACTTTTCTTTTGTTTCCTTCACTGCTTGCTCAATATACAGATTGAATAACATCGGGGAGAGACTACAACCCTGTCTCACTCCCTTCCCAACCACTGCTTCCCTTTCATGTCCCTCGACTCTTATAACTGCCATCTGGTTTCTGTACAAATTGTAAATAGCCTTTCGCTCCCTGTATTTTACCCCTGCCACCTTCAGAACTTGAAAGAGCATATTCCAGTCAACATTGTCAAAAGCTTTCTCTAAGTCTACAAATGCTAGAAATGTAGGTTTGCCCCGAGATCAGCTTCTACCAGTTCTTCCATTCGTCTGTAAAGAATTTACGTTAGTATTTTGCAGCTGTGACTTATTAAACTGATAGTTTGGTAGTTTTCACATCTGTCAACGCCTGCTTTCTTTGGGATTGGAATTATTATATTCTTCTTGAAGTCTGAGGGTATTCCGCCTGTTTCATACATCTTGCTCACCAGATGGTAGAGTTTTGTCAGGACTGGCTCTCCCAAGGCTGTCTATAGTTCTAATGGATTGTTGTCTTTCCCCGGGCCTTGTTTCGACTCAGGTCTTTCAGTGCTCTGTCAAACTCTTCACACAGTATTATATCTCCCATTTCATCTTCATCTACATCCTCTTCCATTTCCATGATATTGTCCTCAAGTACATCGCCCTTGTATAGACCCTCTATTTACTCCTTCCACCTTTCTGCTTTCCCTTCATTGCTTAGAACTGCATTTCCATCTGAGCTCTTGATATTCATACAAGTGGTTCTCTTTTCTCTGAAGGTCTCTTTAATTTTCCTGTAGGCTGTGTCTATCTTACACCTAGTGAGATAAGCCTCTACATCCTTACATTTGTCCTCTAGCCATGCCTGCTTAGCCATTTTGCATTTCCTGTCGATCTCATTTTTGAGACGTTTGTATTCCTTTCTGCCTGCTTCATTTACTGCATTTTTGTATTTTCTCCTTTCACCAATTAAATTCAATATTTCTTCTGTTACCCAAGGATTTCTACTAGCCCTCGTCTTTTTACCTACTCGATCCTCTGCTGCCTTCACTATTTCATCCCTCAAAGCTCCCATTCTTCTTCTACTGTATTTCTTTCCACCATTCCTGTCAATTGTTCCATTATGCTCTCCCTGAAACTCTGTCCAACGTCTGGTTCTTTCAGTTTATCCAGGTCCCATCTCCTTAAATTCCTACCTTTTTGCATTTTCTTCAGTTTTAATCTACAGGTCATAACCAATAGATTGTGGTCAGAGTCCACATCTGCCCCTGGAAATGTCTTACAATTTAAAACCTGTTTCCTAAATCTCTGTCTTACCATTATATAATCTATCTGATACCTTTTAGTATGTCCTGGGTTCTTCCATGTATACATCCTTCTTTCATGATTCTTAAACCAAGTGTTAGCTATGATTAAGTTGTGCTCTGTGCAAAATTCTACCAGGCGGCCTCCTCTTTCATTTCTTATCCCCAATCCATATCCACCTACTACGTTTCCTTCTCTCCCTTTTCCTACACTCGAATTCCAGTCACCCATGACTATTAAATTTTCATCTCCCTTCACAATCTGAATAATTTCTTTTATTTCTTCAATTTCTTCGTCATCTGCAGAGCTAGTTGGCATATCAACTTGTACTACTGTAGTAGGCAAGGGCTTTGTATCTATCTTGGCCACAATAATGCGTTTACTATGCTGTTTGTAGTAGCTTACCCACATTCCTATTTTCCTGTTCATTATTAAACCTACTCCTGCATTACCGCTATTTGATTTGGGCTGAAGTGTCTGTGAGCATAACTCTGCCAAGGTTTAGCACTATTCATGTGTCTCATGGAACTTTGGGGCCTGGTAGGCTAGCATATCACAGGTGGGTTGCAGGAAAGTTTACTGCACTTGCGAGTTCCTCACACATTGGAATTCTGATCTTAGTGAATGGCTGCTGGGAGCAGTGGATTAAGGGTACATAGATAATGGCTTTAGGTCATGAGATACACGTAGCTACTTCTGTTTATGTGACTTTCTGTACAAAGTTTGGCTGATTACACATTAGAAAACCAATTGCTTCTATTTTCTAACGTTTTGGAAGAATAAACTGCAGATAGAAGAGAAATTAAGTTACATGAAACGTACTATAGTAGGATTATTAGGTGGGAAAAAACAGAGGCCAAATGAAATTAAAATTAAATCATATATTTCATTACAGAGGAACTGAGCTGGGAGAAAAGGCAGATGAAAACTTTGTTGTAAATTTAAGATTAAAAACAATACTATAGATAGGGAAGAGATATTAGACATAATAGCAAGACTTATAAAAAAAAGCTGCATGAAAATCATTTAAGTCTATGCACCAATGTCCTCCCTCTCTCATGAAATGACAGGAGCTTCTGCCTTTACTACTTGTTTCAAAGATTAATTCCTTCCATAGTCCTTAATGACACAATAAAGCTTGTGACATCATTTCTGCAAGGTCCTGTGTCTTTTGTTTTTCTATCTTGTGCCAGTAAGACACTGACACTGCATATTTTCCTATACCACAATAAGAGCCCTCAATTTATTGCACGAACACAAGACACCATAAATAGCAGGGTGGAACAATGAGTTCACTTGACAACAAATGCTAGTCTACCAAGCAGAGTTTTTGACACAAAACAAAGTATCATAGCAGTATTTGTTGTCAATGGGTCCACATAGCAGATCACAATGGTAAACAACATAGTCTAACAATGTCAATGTTGAAATGGTAATTGATCTTTATCCCAGACACAAGAAATATGACCATGCCACACCACTAAGGACTTAACAAGACATTGCCCTGCTCTTGTGTGCTTCCCTCCTATGAGAGACTGCCCCAAGCTGCATAGCCATCTCTGATGGGCCTGTATCAATAGTGCTTCTGGATACTATATCCCTTCCCATTGGGTTCAGCACAACAGGCCAAAATGACCCTGCAGCACTGACAGTCCCCAGTCTGGGCACAGCCTGGCCACTGGAGCATCTGGTTGCAGGCAAGTATCTTCCAAATTTGTTTTTAAGAAATACTCTCCTGAGCTAATTTTGATGGCAATTCTTGTGACTTGGGGATTAGACATGAATCTATGATTGACTCATAATTAATTGTTGATTTTAAATCTCCACATTATCTTAGTAATTCACTTGGTTTCTTTCTTACTGTTGTCATTATATCCTAATTACGTGACATGAAAGGTTTGAGAATTTCCAAACTTTTTTGGTGGTCAAGTTCTTCTTTAATTGATTCTGTTGCTGCAGTTAGCACTAGGTATAACATGCAGAATTTGGATGTTGCTTCAGGCTTTAAAATGATACGCACTGTGAAATTGTTAGCATACTCAAGACCTGGGGCAAATAGTTATTCAAATTGCTTATGTATTTTAGGGTTTGAAGAGAATGTCCTGCTCAATTAAACATACTGTGACCTGTATGTGGATTCAAAATTTGTAGATAAACAGTGTCTCAAAGTATTTGTTGTTCCATACTGATCCACTATCAATAGTTACAAGTCACTTTCGTGTACTTTGCTTCAGCACTGAATGTGTCCATATTCGAGTGCCCTGATCACTCTATGGCACCAAATGTGGGATTGCTCAAGGTAATGGCGTGGACACAATTTGATGATAAATTTCCAAGCTGATTAAAGTGACTAAACCACCAGTGCAATTAAGAAACACCCTTGGTATTACTTTATAGTTAGGTTCACTGACATTTTGTAGGAGTTTTTCCACCACAGGTACTGTAATATTTAGCTACTACTGTGTCTATTTCTCATGCTGAACCTTCCCAGAACCCCTGCACTTAATTGCTATAGTACACAACTACTGAATGGCCTTGTTTGTTACAGCACTGTCATACCACATCACAGAAACAGCAGTTAAGCCAGTTGTATGAAGTGAGTGCAAGAAATGAGAGCACAGTGACTGCTGAAGTGTGAATGTTGTATACATTCCCCCTGTATTCCATGAGGTGGGAAAAGTTTCAGGTTGCTGTCCAGGCTGGCATGCTATTTGCTTGCTGTGCACTGATTTTTGGCTGAAGCCTGGCTAACAATTTGATGCTGCAGCAGCATTTGAACGACTCATACATGAGCTTCTATAGCTTCATACTTTAACTATATCTGGAGGCTAATCTGTAAGTTCTGCATTGGTCCATCGAGTGAGGTCTGTTGCTTGAGTAATTTGGATTTAGTAATTTTAATGCTTTGTGGCAGATTTCTTTATCTGCATATCATTACTCAGTGAATTCATGTATGACACTGACCACGTATATGAGACTGACAACATTAAAATGAGCACTTGTGATCTAAACCAAGCTTTGATAAACGTGGCCTGACTTTTTTGTGACTGATGAAAATGCAATATAGCGGCTACTCTGGGTGTTTGCTTCTATAATATGTCATTAGCAGTTCACACTAATATGTCATTAGCAATTCACACATTTCTACAAAAGGCAACAAATCAGGGTCTGCTGCTGGAGCTAGTTTATGCAGGAACTGAAACATATCTGGACCATACCAAGAAAAAAGGCTTGCTTCTGACTATTGAGATTGGTTTACCTCAAATGCTGTGAAGTGCCGTTGCAGTCTATAGGATTACTAGTCCTCTTTATCATCACTGAATGCTGAGAATGCACGTGTCAAGACTGCAGGCTGCTTTGGTTCTGCTGGCAGCTGGAGGGGTGGGGGGTGGGGGGCTGATGGTGGGTGCTACCTGCTCCAGATGAAGCTCCACAAATTGTGCTCCTAGCTTTTATTCTTGCTGCTCCTGTTGCTCAAGTTGTTGCTCTTGCTGTACCCACTCTTGTTCCATTTACTGTTCTTCCAAGTCCATTTGTAGCTGACATGCCTGTACAAATTCCAGATGCATTTTACTGGTTTTTGTTCACACACAATTGAAAATACCTCATAACCACACTTTATTGAACTAATACAAGATACATTAATGACAGGATGGAACACAGAGTTCACTCAGCAGTGTAATACTAGGATACACAGCTTGAAAATCAGTTCAGAGCCAAGAGTCTTCAATTGCACAAACACAAGTAAAACACATAGCGTCTATGAAAGGCAACAAGTATTACAGCAGTGTTCATCAATGTTGCGCTCATCTGGAAGGTCATGATGTTAAACAGTATGGGCACTATATGATACTAACACGGAGCCCCCTTTATCCCAGGTACAAGGCAAACTGTCAATGCCCAAGTGACATAGCATGGTCTGTGATGACCTTGCTTTGTTCTTGTATGCCAGTGTGTCACACCGTGGAGACTGCCCCAGCTGCACTGCTATATGTGGTACGTTTGTATCATTATCACTGGAGGATATTAAAGAGATTGTGGTAATCTTTGCTGGTTCCTGGGTACAGTAGTTATTGTTCATTGAACAACCCAAGTAAATGTTTTATAATGTATGCACTGTAGTTCTTTGTTTGTATTGTCTTCACTATTAGTTTCTTATATAATATGGATCCATGTAACACTGAAGTGACCCAGAGGACTGCTAAAATGATATTGTAATAATGTCCAATGGTCAAAAAACTGCCTTGAAAGCCTTCCATGAAGTGCAGATAAAATATTAGCTAATAACAACTTCAATAACAGTGCAATTGATGAAAAATTTGTCAATTACAAAAATGGTCTATGCTACTTCAAATGAAAAAAAAACCTAGTTAAATAGTTATTGTTTTCAGAATGAAATTTTCATTCTCCAATGGAGTGTGCAGTGATGTGAAACTTCCTGGCAGATTAACACTAGAATGGCAGAGTTTCTGACATTCCTAAAATGGCAGAAAGGGCCCATTTTGATTCCACATAAAATATTTGCATATTTGACTTAAACAAGTACTTTATTTTAGTTTTTGTTATTCCATTCCTTTTTTACTAATAGTCACAGTAATTATTTAACATGATAATTAATAATTACTTATTTATTTCAACAAGAAAATATCCTACAAATTGATTGTTCCTAATGCCAACAAATTTCTCGAACTATAGATTTTCATTTATCATCTATCTATTCAATCTTCTAGACACATTTAGTATTTTTGGTCCATATCACTCTTACAAGTGTTCTACAACTGAAGTCAGTGGACTCTGCTAGATACACTTAGCACAGATGATTTCTGTTTTACACCCACATTTTCCTCACACTGCTTTGAGGCAGTTTACACAGTTTTCACTGGTCTTGTTGCCTTTGCAGAGGCTGATTTGGCACTTCCTCTGCTTTCTACATGATTTCAATCCCATATCTTCTTTCTTTGCCTGATGTTCTTGCTCTTTCGTTCCCTTGAGTTCATTCACCAGCTGAAGTATGAACTTCTTCCTTTCCATTTTCCTGTTCGTAATTATGTTGTAGA
This sequence comes from Schistocerca gregaria, assembly GCF_023897955.1. Classification (NCBI taxonomy): domain Eukaryota; kingdom Metazoa; phylum Arthropoda; class Insecta; order Orthoptera; family Acrididae; genus Schistocerca; species Schistocerca gregaria. The sequence goes on along the minus strand of NC_064921.1, from coordinate 609,282,182 downwards.
CCACTCTTGCATTTATTGCCACCATGACCAAGATGTTGCAGAAGGCTTGCATTCGCCATCTCCTACATGCAATCTCTGTAGCATATTTACGGGTCATTTGGTCAACCACGTCCGCCCCATATTTTGCTGCTTTGTAGAATGTTAAGGCCTCAGGTTTCTTCTTTCTTTCCTTCCTTGCTTACTGCTACTTCAGCATGCAGTGTACTCAGAAGAATGACATTTTGATTGTTATACAGGCTTATGGCACAGTCTGTGTTGCCAGTATGATGTAGGATGGTGGTGGAGTGTGTTTCAGCATTGGGCTTCCTTACTTTATGGGGGATTTCACAATGAATCTTGTTCATTGTACAAACTAATGAAGTTTTCTTTTCTTTGGGTGTCTTAGCAATTTGAAGACACATAAAGAAGTTGTCTCATCACATTTCTTTTTTTATTTCCAAATGACTGCATGACATACAGAACAGTGTACTTTCCTAATTGTTGCTTCTCTCTATGCATGTCCTCTTTGCTGAGGTATGGGAAAGCATTTCATGTATACTTTGTCATTATATCGACAGCCAACCAGAATTTGAGACCATATTTGTGTGTGAATTGAGTGAACTTGCATCTTGTTTTGATTGTTGCTCATCAGTGGTCATATTTTCTCCAGGGTGTTAAGAAGGAACACAGTTGTCAGTCAACTTTCCCCAAGTTTCAGATACAAGAGCTAATTTGTTGGGTGCCAGACATTCAGCTTGGGTCCCCCAAGAGTGCGACATACCTTTTGCACAAATGACACCCCAAGCCTACTTGATGGCTCTCGGTATCTGTATTTCCTCAAGTGACACAATCCAGCCATTGTTTTTTAGTATTTTTTGAGCATTTGATTCTTTGTATTTCTTCATGAGACATAGTGTTCCTTCATCAAATATAAGATGGAAGGCACTGACGAGAGATGTAAGCATTGGGGCCTCCTCTCTCCTTTAGTCCGTTCACAGTTGACCTTTTTCCAGAAAACAAAAAATTCGCAATCTCTCACCTGGTTCAAAAATTGGCAAAATCCCACATTGTTCCATCCATAGCAACCATCTTTGTAGACACTTTCAATTGTACCTGTTGTGATGAAAGCTGTGACAATTGATGTAGATCAGCATATGAATACTCTTCCACTAATCGCTCCTCGGTCACATGTCTCAGGTACAGTATCATCATCTTCATCAGTGAAGTCAATCTCTGATTCAAATTCAAAGAGATGTAACACTTCTTCATCATAAAGTCCATGCTGTTGACACATGTTTGAAAACATTTTTCATGGACAAAAACTATTCCTAAATGACACAGTAATAACTGTGATAGATTGGAATTATCAGGTGGCAAGTTGCAACAATGAGCAGCAACTGCTCTGCATGACTGCTAACACTTGCTTCTTCATCATTGGCAAATTTATGTTTTCAGAAGAGAAATTACAGTGGAATCAAATTTTACCCCTTCTGCCATTCAAGCTATATCAAATGAAATGTTGAAGAAGAAAATATATTTCATAAATCCTAATACATCACCATACACAAGAGAAACACTTAGGAAAAGTAATATGATTTCATTAATGAAGTACATAAATTGAATATGACAATAAAAGAAAAAAGTACGACGGGGGTAATTTTGACTGTTTCCACCATTCTAGTGTCAAAACTGTGGACCAGACTGAGACTCAAGCTCGGGACCTTTGCTTTCCATAGGCAGTTGCCTTTCATAGGCAAATGCTCTATCGACTGAGCCACCCAGGCATGACTCACAACCCATCCTCATTGCTTCACTTTGACCAAGGCCTCATCTCCTACCTTCCAAACCTCACAGAAGCTCTCTTTCATGCTTGGAAGTAAGGATATTGTGAAGATGTGTTCTAGCCACAGCCTAGGATGTTTCCAGAATGAGATTTTCACACTGCAGTGGAGTGTGCTGAAGTGAAACTTCCTGGCAGATTAAAACTGTGTCTCGAACTGAGACTCAAAGTCAGGACCTTTGCAAGAATTATGTTCACCCAACTTGACTGAAATCTGTTATATTCTTATATTACGAAATTTCAGAGCTATATTGTCAATTTCGTGACAGTCCTGCATTCTTTTGTGTGTATACTTTTACTCCTGCTCTCTCTCTCTCTCTCTCTCTCTCTCTCTCTCTCTCTCTCTCTCTCTCTCTCTCTCTCTCTCTCTCTCTCTCTCTGACCAACTGATTAATAATTTCCAAGTATATCTTATAACATGTGATCACTGCATATAAATATTGTATTTTGTTTTAGTGCGAATGTGTTATTTTCTTTCACTTCTGAGAACTGTTTCCTATAGTTTCTTGCATTTACATATTTCAGGAACTTCATGTAATTATTGCAAACCACATTCTATTTCTCTGAATTTTAGCACGGAATTTACTGTTGGAGCTATCCTCCTTAGAGCATCAGGATCATCAGCTGTAGCTTTGTTACATCTCCTCATTATAGCCAGATTGATCCATTTCTTTTATTTTCTTTTTAGGTGCAACCAACTGGAATTTTGTGCATCCGTGAAAACTTACTCTCTTTTTCCATTCTGTTCTTTCAGTTATTTGAAGCCACAGCATGATTAGGGCTTAGAGATGAAACAAAAGTTTTGCTGTCATATTTATTTAAAAATACCTTTAGTAACTAACATGTTTATGTTATCAGGGCAAAAAAATACTATATATTCATGGCACTGGTCACTTGTTAATGTCAATATCACACACTTGTATGTGCCTCTTTCTTTTTACTTGACAGTGAAAAATCGTCTTATAGAAGTCATGGGGATTCAGCGCAGCTACAAGCCACTACAGCTGAGTCGGAGTCATTTGCTGGAGTACCTGCCAAAGAACCAGGATGAACTTCCTGTTAGGAAAATGAAGGTATTCAGAAAACAATTTCCTTGAATGTGTTTGTGAAGAGTATTCTAGCTGTTTCACATAAATTAATAATTTATTGAGACGTATACATATACTTTTAATAGAACATAGTTGTGAGGTAGAAGAAAGATATTCATAGTGAAATATGGAGTAAGCAGTAGATATAGTATCATCATTACAAAGATTGCAAATTGGCCAAAGTTCGTGAATGAAATAGATGTTGTATAACATGAATAAAAATATGACTCTAGTCGTGATCACCTCCTATCCTCTCCTATCAGTTGTGGAATCTGAAATAAGACACAAGTGTAATTTATTTTACTGATGTATTTCTTTTTAAGATTTTATTTATTTCCTGTATATTGTGCATCAAACCTGTGTCAATTCTTCTTTTACTATATGCTGTTGAGGGAATTCATGGTTCAGAAAACTTATTCATTTTTTTAATCTCATTTCCTCTCCATTCATAGCTCTACACCTTACACCCAAAGGAATTTCCTCTATTACTATGTAATTGTATGTATACCACTAGAATGAAAAAAAAAAAAACAAACAAGCAAAGAAAGAAACAGAATAGCAAAGAATGTAATAACTGCAAGGATTTGAGTGTGTAAGACATTTCAGATAATGACGTATGTGATATGTACACTTTGCTCTTCAATCATGTCCAATATTTCATGACAGTTGTGGAGAGTTTGAGTAGGTGTTGGATATTCACATTAAGCTGTTTAATGACATCCATCACATATGTTCAACCTGTAATGTTGTCTGCATCTGAAATTTACAAAGGTAGAAATTTAGAAGCATGTTTGAAACATCAATCAGAATAGTCATTATGAAGATCATGATGGTTTATACAAGCACATAATATGCCAAAATGATGATTTGTGTCCTGATAATGACCTTATAAATAAAAAATGACGCCTCAGTAAATAGAATCACATTTGATGTATTTTCCAACATGAATTTCATAAAATACATTTCAGTTGTGGAGTTCTGATGACTGGAAATGTTTCATATAATAAAATGAAGCCTATATGTTGCCCAAAGGTGCATTCAAGACATCTGCAAAAAATGCTCTGAACATTTGTCTACTAGTTTTGGAAATTAGTGTATTCAAACAGACAGGCACATCAGTTTTACAGTTTCATTATTAGAATTGATTAGTGGTGTGGACACACTCAGTAAAGTGTTGTAAAATCCTTATTACCAACAATTTGCATTTGAGATGTATAGTTTACTGATAAATTGACCAAAAAAAGTTAACCTTCACACAAGAAAAAGTATTATTCCACTACACAATACACACACACAATCAAAAGACATTTATGCATAATCTTTCAGCCACAGACTCTGCCAGGAAAAAAAGAGAAACACATCATTCATTCACATAAGGAAGCAAACTACATGCATGCATGACTGCCAACTCCAGTAGCTCAGACAAGCATGATTGAAACTATATATGCCAGGAAAGTTCTTAGGACTTCCAAATTAGCTAATAACATTCCTTTGGTCAGCTGTACTTAATCAGTGCCAAAATTTTTTCGTTTACATTTCATCCCGTACACATACTATACTTCTCCTTAAAAAGCAATGTGATGTGTCTAATTTGTCATTTTCACCAATGGTTCCACAAAGCCCAATGCATTAATGGGCCATTCCGGTCCCATATTTATCTAGACCAACTTCCTGCTTACTTGCAGTATAATATCATGTGAATTAATCTTTAGTGTGTTGACAGCAGTTTAGGTCGTTCACTCCTTAAGATTGGTGCACCTCGCATTTGTACTATCCTGGCAGCCGTATCCTCCAGTTGGAATGTTGTCCCTCTACCTTCAACTATATATTATATAAGGTCAATTTTGGCATACTGCATTATCAGAAAGTCTTTGGATTAGACCATGCAGTCATGATCACTTACCTGGACTACAACCTCTATGCACTGCTTAAAACACTACATCCCCACCTGAAAATCTACCATTGCTGAGCCTAAAGACTCACTATCTCCAACTCCACCTTATTTGTAGTATGGAGGGTTTAATCACCTCTGACCCACAAGGTCCATATTTGCTATTGACACACGCATGCCAGTGACCAATAACAACTTGTACTTCATACCCTTCATTATTCCCTCTATACTACATTCTATCTCTGCACCCATACTAGTAGAATTGGGGTTTCCTTTCTCATTTTTAACACTTGCTTATTCATCCCATTTCTCCTTACCATTTCTACAATCACATTGGTGGCGTCCATGTCCCATTTCCCAACAGCTGCAACATCTACCGTTTATTAACACTCTTATCCCGTATTCCTGTTACTACATCAGTTTCTTCACACTCACCAATAGATAAACTGACCATAGGATATAAATAATTCAGAGCACCCCTCCTCACCCTTCTAGGCACATCACACGGCAAACCCCTTAAAAATGCGTCTGATGCCCTCTGTTCTGTTTCATGGAGTAGATCTCTGTTTCCCATGTCACTCTCCTCTAAATCATGTGTCAGCACATTCACCTTCTGTATTCTGCCCACAAAATTCTCTACCGAAGGGTAAAAGAATGGATCTGCAAAATTACAGACCAATATCCTTAACATCGGACTGCTGCAGAATTCTTGAACATGTTCACGAATCAACAGAGTTTTAGAAAGTAATACTCATGCAAAACTCAGCCTGCCATTTTCTCTCATTATATACTGCAAACTGTGGATGAAGGGCAACAGGCAAATTCCATATTTCTCCAAAAAGCATTTGACATGGTATGCCACTGCATGCTGTTAACGAAGATACAAGCATACGCAACGGGTTCCCAGGTATGAAAGTGGCTCATAGACCCCTTAAGTAGTATAGTTTCCACAATGGTGAGTGAAATGGCGTCATCAATAGTGCCCCATGGAAGTGTGATAGGATCACTGTTATTTTCTATATACGCAAATGATCTGGTGGACAGAGTGGGCAGCAATCTGTGATGTACAGGAATGTGTCAAAGTTGAGTGACTGTAGAGGATACAAGATAACTTAGACAATATTTTTAGTTGGTGTGATGAATGGTAGCTAGCTCTAAATGTAGAAAAATGTAAGTTAAAAACAAAGATTCCATGACTTACCAAGCGGGAAAGCGCTGGTAGATAGGCACAATAAAAAAAAAAACACACAAACACACACACAAAATTTCGAGCTTTCGCAACCCATGGGTGCTTCGTCAGGAAGGAGAGAAGGAGAGGGAAAGATGAAAGGATGTTGGTTTTAAGGGAGAGGGTAAGGAGTCATTCCAATCCCGGGATGGGATAGGTATACACTCGCGCACACACACATATCCATCCACACATATACAGACACAAGCAGAAATATTTAAAGGCAAAGAGTTTGGACAGAGATGTCAGTCGAGGCGGAAGTGCAGAGGCAAAGATGATGTTGAATGACAGGTGAGGTATGAGTGTCGGCAACTTGAAATTAGCGGAGATTGAGGCCTGGTGGATAACGGGAAGAGAGGATATATTGAAGGGCAAGTTCCCATCTCTGGAGTTCGGATAGGTTGGTGTTGGTGGGAAGTAGCCAGATAACCCGGACGGTATAACACTGTGCCAAGATGTGCTGGCCGTGCACCAAGGCATGTTTAGCCACAGGATGTTCCTCATTACCAACAAACACTGTCTGCCTGTGTCCATTCATGCAAATGGACAGTTTGTTGCTGGTCATTCCCACATAGAAAGCGTCACAGTGTAGGCAGGTCAGTTGCTAAATCACGTGGGTGCTTTCACACGTGGCTCTGCCTTTGATCGTGTACACCTTCTGGGTTACAGGACTGGAGTAGGTGGTGGTGGGAGGGTGCATAGGACAGGTTTTACACCGGGGGCGGTTACAAGGGTAGGGTAGGGAAGGTGGTTTGGGGATTTCATAGGGATGAACCAAGAGGTTACGAAGGTTAGGTGGACGGCGGAAAGACACTCTTGGTGGAGTGGGGAGGATTTCATGAAGGATGGATCTCATTTCGGGGCAGGATTTGAGGAAGTTGTATCCCTGCTGAAGAGCCGTATTCAGAGTCTGATCCAGTCCCAGGAAGTATCCTGTCACAAGTGGAGGTTCTGGGTTTGAGGGGATGAGAAAGTGGCTCTGGTTATTTGCTTCTGTACCAGGTCGGGAGGGTAGTTGCGGGATGCGAAAGCTGTTTTCAGGTTGTTGGTGTAATGGTTCAGGGATTCAGGACTGGAGCAGATTCGTTTGCCATGAAGGCCTAGGCTGTAGGGAAGTGACCGTTTGATATGGAATGGGTGGCAGCTGTCATAATGGAGGTACTGTTGCTTGTTGGTGGGTTTGATGTGGACGGATGTGTGAAGCTGGCCATTGGACAGATGGAGGTCAACGTCAAGGAAAGTGGCATGGGATTTGGAGTAGGACTGGGTGAATCTGATGGAACCAAAGGAGTTGAGGTTGGAGAGGAAATTCTGGAGTTGTTCTTCACTGTGAGTCCAGATCATGAAGATGTCATCAATAAATCTGTATCAAACTTTGGGTTGGCAGGCTTGGGTAACCAAGAAGGCTTCCTCTAAGCGACCCATAAATAGGTTGGGACCAATGGCTAGTAATTTTTTCAATCACTCAAATGCTGTTTCGCAGTCTGAAGTCCATTGTAACTTTACTCCATCCTTCAACAAAGGCATAAGGGGCCTTTCTAAATCTGCATATTTTGGAATATATCTTCAGTAAAAATTGGTGATCCCAAGATATGACTATGACTCTTCTACTTTGTTTATTGCTGGGAAATCTTTTATGGCTTGTACTAGTCATGGGTCAGTTTGGTACATCATCATGTCTGAAAATATGGCCTAAAGAGCAGGCCTCCTGTAATATGAAGTGGCAATAAGAGTCAGGGGCATATCCCTGCCGTACCCATTCAGATACCTCTCATAGATATACCATGTGCTCCCAGATGTTCTTGAAGAAAACAATGATATCATCCAGGAAGACCATGTATTCTTTTGTATTCAGACCCCCATAGCACCCCATCTAACAAGCTGTGGAATGTTCATAAGTCCATGAGGGTAAAATATCAGCATTGCCCCACACCGTCTAAGGTCTCCGTAATGTTCGGCATGGGGTATTGATCAGTTGTTGTCCACTGATTTAAATAACTATAATTGCAGCAGAACCTATTAACCTTCTTACCATCTCAGGATTTCTCTGGCACAATGACAACCAGTGCTGACCAGGGACTGGCATTTTCTTCTATAATTCTGTCCTGCAGCTGTTGTTCAGTAAACTCCTATCACTGCTAATGGATGATGGAGGACCCAATATAGTTTCTTGTACATAGGTGACCTGTTTGTAGTGGCAATTATGTGCTGCACTAGTGACATAGCAGGCACTGATCCAGGCAGGTTAAATAATTCTGTGTATTCCTCCAATAATCTCTCCGTGTCCACTCTGTCACATCTGTTCAGATGCAACACCTTTCCCCTTGGTGCAATTAAACTGACAGAATGTCCTGGGTTCATGTACTCTACACTGAAATCCCCAGTCAACTCGTCCTTTGTTCTCTGGCTTCACTACAGATGAAGTATTATCAGCAAGTCAGCTCCTATATCCAACTAAAGCAGTCCTCCCATCCTTTTCATATTGTATGCCACAAGTTGTGTCTAAGAGACCATGTGTTCAGTTTAATTGATTTTCCTTGCATTTCAGGTGTTCTTTGCAACAGTTTGGTTCTCTCAGCACTAAAACCAAGACTGAATGTCCCATCTAGCTATTGTAGATTGACATTGGTGTGATGTTTAACAGGGAAGTCCTGGCCAAGAGTGACATCATAGCTTATGCCTATGGTAAGGTGAATTTCCAGACACACCCGGAAGTTCCTCCTCCACACTCAGAAATCCAATAATGCCAAACCGAGCAAGTGAGCACTATTACTACCTACACCTCTTAGCCTACAACATGTTTGGTGTAAATTCACTGCACCAACACTGATTAGCCAAGGATACCTGCCTGTGATCATGTATCCAAAAAAAACATACACAGTCTTCCTTTAACATAGCCAGACAGGCAAATGTCTGCCACTGATTTCACACAGGGCTGTCCTGTGGTCAGACTTACTGGGAGTGTTGCGCACCCCCATCCCATTTAATGGAGGTACACGTGTTACCCTGATTCCATCTTCACACAGCTGCTGCTATTTCTGGAAAGAGTGCCCCACCTGTTTGCACCTTTTAGACTGTGGCTTTGTAGAAAACCACTGAATGTGGTGAGAGCCACATCAATAACATATGACCTCTGTATTAAAAACTACCCACTCCTCTCTTGGTCTAGTCACTGACACTGGCACAGACAAAGCTGCCACAGTTGCTACTGCTTTGTTCAAGGTTTTCAGGAATTCCATGCACACTTTTCATGGCATCTCAGCTGCAGACACCTTAAAAACAGATCAAGTGCCCATTGTTTTGCTTCCTGCAGAATAGCATTATTGACTGAATCATCATTTGTCAGTTCATGTGTATTAACATTAAATATTTTCTACCAATACCCATGCTTTTTATACTAAAAGACTGAACATCTGCAACTTCTCATAGCCCATTACGTACGTTCTAGCATCCTGTACTAATTTTAAATGAGCCGTACTTAATAGCTGTTCGTTACTCCATTTACCTAACTTCATGGCTGTGTGTGGCCTAAAGAAAAAAGAACATCTTCCTCAGTTTATTCAAAAATGGGGCACACCAGTGAGTCAGTATCAGCATCAAAGGTGCGTGGAGAGACATTAGAAGTCAGCCATTTCTTTCTTTCATCCATTAAACAATGTGTTTCCCTACACAAAGCCTCATTATCAGCTGGCTTTTTGGCTATCTCATTCAGCAAATCTAAATCATCACCTGAGTTGTAACTTTCTCACTGACAGACATTTTTGGTTGTTACTACCATCACTGGTGTATAGAAAAGAAAGGAAAGAAAGAAAAGCACAACCTTAAAGGCCCAAACAAAAGTTAAAGTGCACTTACTTGAAAACTTGCACTGATTGCCACTGCTGCAGCATCGTCCTTGTTTCTGCCCTGAATGGTTCACCAAAACAGCCTTCAACAGTTGTTCTAAAACCAAGTGTAATGGGTCATCATTATGGGAAGGTGTGGGTAAGTTGTTCCTTGTTGGAGGTGGGTGGAAGTGCCGCCAATTTAAGCAGCCAATCTGTTGTCAAATCTCTTTATTAATAGCCATATGTGCAATGCAAATAAATGCATCTGCAGCAACCAGACAATTTATGGTGAACAGTAATGAGCCATGTGGCAGCCAGGGCTAGGCAGGCAAATCTAGCAGGAATACTCACGCAATGAATATGGAATTACCAGTTGGTGAGCGGTAGTGGGCAGTGGCGATTGCTGGGCTGTCTGGAACTCCTGGCTTGACCTAGATCATGGAGGCAGAGGCAGATGCTTGCAGCTCCAGGTGACACTATCAGAAAGCACACGCTGCTTCACAGCCCAGAGACAGCAAATGTACTGTAGTGGTGTTGTACATACGGCAACAACCTGGCACAGGCTGTATTTTATAGAAAGGCCCAGCTGTGCCGATGGCGAGAGACTGGACCTGGGAGTTTAAATATGGCAGTCCAGTGCTTAGTTTACAGGAGAGCCATGTTTCTACATCGTCTGGAAGCCTCAGGAATGGGAGCTGATGACCAGGACCCAACTGTTGTGCAGCAGTCAAAGTGCTGAAACTTATTGAAGACTGTTCCACTCCTATGTCAGTGGCACATATGTATGGTGGTTACAGAAGTGTCAGAGTTTTCTGGATTACAGTATCAGCAGGGGCATTGTTTGGCAGGCTGACTGTAGCTGAGACCTGATTTTAGTATTGGGCAGCTTTCCATGCTGCGAAAATTCTAAGCCATTACAAAGTGGCACTTAGATTACTGTTGTTGTATGTTGAATGTCAGTTTGATACTGTAAATTATATAAGAGAGAAATAGAAGCTATTTGATGTAAGTGAGCTTTCTTCGAAGTTGTGCAACACAAATAATTCGTAGTAGAGTAGAGATAATTTATTGATTGCAGAAGACTCAGACTAATATATATCAAAGAGCCATGTATTATAACTTAACACCCAGTGAGTACAAAAAGTTAAGAGGATGACAAATTTCAGAGAGACTGCAGGAAATGGCTTATACCCAAGTGTTTAAATCCCCCAGAATTAAATCATGTAGTTGGGGAGGGAAGAAGAAGAAGAAAAAGAAAAAACCTGAAGAGTTGTGATGTTTTTCTTTTTGTTAAATGTACCTGTGTAGCTTAAGAAAATGTGCATTATAAATCCTCTGTGTTGTGCTATTAATGAAAGTTAAGCTCATGCTTTTTTTGACACTTGTTGGAAGCAATTTAATTACTTAATTAACTGCTGATACTGTGAACAGAATCACGTATTCACAGCTGTGTTTGTTGTTAATGTCTACCTAACTCATCTAGCAGCTCTATAGGTTTTACTCCACATTGTGATCCATGAAACCCTATGAATGAATGAGTGAAGAAATACTCAAACAGAAACTATTTAGATTTTCTTCTGTCCTTCCTACTGATATACTTCAAAGAAAGCATTTTGTTTCCACTCAGAATCCACAGATAACGATGTATGAAGGTGTAAATGTGCACTAAAGCTAACAGTTAACCCCTCTTGAACTTCGTATTTACAGTTATTAAGGATGCCCAGATAACGGAATTATAGATTTCTTAAAAATATCTGTTTATTGTGTATGGCACTTACCTTACTAAAATAACATGTAAAATACATGTCCATTGCACATTTATCTGATGTTTTGTGTTGCAGGGTGGAAAAATTATTTTTATGGGTGATAATTAAAAATGTCTAACACATGGGTTTTACATAGATGGAAAATATTTGCTGCAGTAAGAATGTCTGGATAATGTAACAGAGAGTTGTAACTTAAAGATAATATAATTTAATACTGCATACTTTACACTTCAACAAAGAACATCCCTTAGTTGTAAAACATATTATTGAAAAAGAAATTTTGTATTATGGAGTGTGTTGCTTCATTTTCTACTTTTATTTTTCTCCGGTGAATGAAGCATCTTAATTGTGTTCCTGAAAATGTATGGCATTTGTGATGAAGCAAGCTGGGAAAATTTTTACTCCTACTCTTGTTTTGTCATCTGCCTCCTTAATTTTTTTTTTTTTCACTTTTAGCTAATTACCGTTAACATACGTGAATATAATCTGCATTTTCATAAAAGAGAAAGGTTGTCTCTCAGTTTTAAAGAATATAACACCAGATCTAATTTTGTGTGTAGTTTTATGTATGTAATTGATTTTGTAACTTATTTTGGCTGTTCCTAGTTAGTATTCCTAGTTGTATTATAGGTCGAAATCAGTGATTGTTTTGTAACTTAAATTCTATTGTTGACTTACAAACAAATATAGTTTTTGTACTAAATATAAACATTTGGAGGAACAATTAATAGTAATCTTAAACAATCTATTTGGCTCTATTGGAAAACATGTCAGCAAAGCCAGACCTAAAGTAATTAACAGTTTTGTCAAAAGTATTGTGTGCATAACTATATATGTTAATTTCATGATTTAAACAAATAATTTGGCTTAACCCTTGCAGTAGAAGAAACTGTTAAAAAGAACCAATTTTTCAATGTATTCAGTTAATTTAATGAGTTAAGTTTTAATTGTAATTTTAACTTCAAACAATTTGTAGTGTCAGTACCTATTATTGTGGGGATATATAAGGGCCCAATTTTCGGTCCTGAGACAGTCAGTCCATGTCCAAGTTTGAGACAAGAACCTGTGTTGGTTAGAACAACAACAATGCATCAAATAACTGTGAAATAAGTGTAACACAATTAGGCTGTGTGACAGTGTCTGTTCAATAAGTACCACAATAGTCTGCAGGACTTGTAAACTGTGTGGTTAGGTTTTTACTTCTTGTAGATATACAACAGTAAACTGTTGAAGCAGTATGTGGATGTTCACCTGCAACCTATTAATGATACTTATCGAAAGTTAAACAATAGTGCACTGGCCATATAACTGTGTATTATTGGGGGGGGGGGGGGGGGTTGTGAACAGTGAAAGTAAACATCTGTGAAACACAAATGTGCACCTGTCGGCTACATCGTTTAAAGTAGTCCGTGTTTGACTTCCACCACCAAATTTTTCAACCAGTATAGCAACACCGAGGTCAACAAATGAAGAAATAAAGAAGGTGAACCACCACACATTGTCTGAAGTAGTGCAGCAGGAGAGCTGGTTTCAAGTATGGGAGCAACTAGGCTAAACCCATCTGCCAGTATCTAAATTAATTTTTTTCATAACGTCTTTTTGTAATAATAAACTGGAAGCCATAATACTTCCCATAATAAGACTACAGGTAATCTTCTTCCTTCAGACCCATAATATAAACTGATGTTTCACACCTAATGATGTCACCATTGATTAGACATTAGATAAGTACATTCCTTCAATTTCAAACACCAATAAAGAAAGTAGAAATGTTATTTCCTGTATTTTTTGTATCTATGTTTCTTGTTCTGTGTTTCTTGTCAGTTAATTATCCCAATCAATGTGTTATTTTAATCTACAGATGAAAGATAATCTTCAGAAACATGGAGTGATTCAATGTATACATTTATAAAGGCGAAGCATCTGTTAGAAAGTAAATCTGTATACTATATTAACAATAAGCTATATCTGTATTGATATATATTATTGGTCTTTACATGGGCTAAATGTTTGACACAGTAAAATTAACAGGAAATAAGCTAGTTTAAAAAAGTTGTTAATTTCATAGTTTATTTAAACAGCTGCTATTTAGCTCATACTACTAGTCACATAGATACATGACTGCATTGCAAGAATAACAATCATTTACATCTTCAGTGATAAAGAACAGTTTGCAATACACACTGCTGCTTGTCATGCAGCAAATAAGAATCTTCAACCCTGGAATACAGAGAATCAGGCAGCTTCTAATAGTGGATATTAAGAGATGTTTTTCATTTTCTTGTAAAGTTGTAATAAGTTTCAGTTTCTTGCTTCTGTGCATATGACTGGTATTTCATAAATGATCTGGCATTTGTGTTCTTACTCCATTTGGTTCTATTCTGTAAACTCCTTTGCAGCTACTGTTGCTACCATAAATATCTAGTGGAGTATTATGAAAGATGTCATTTTTGGTTAAATGTGGTTTTTGCTTGTCATTCTTGTTCTTTCATCTGACTTCCTTTACATAGCATATTTTCTCATTAGGTCAATTTCTTGCTCATTTTGAGATATGATTTTAATTAATTATAAAATGATGCAACTCAGTGATAATGTATTTCACTATCTTAAACTATTGTATCTCACTGTATGGACATTTTTGTTTCAGGATAGCTTTTCCAGTGTCGTAATTCCACTGAGCACAGATATAACACTGCAAGAAAAGTATGTGACATTTCTTGGGCATGTACGGCTGGGGAGACTTATGGAGGACATGGATATATTTGCAGGTGAGACCTAGTTGGGAATTAGTCTACATTATATATACTTATATATTAAAAACAAAGATTCCAAGACTTACCAAGCGGGAAAGAGCTGGTAGACAGGCACAATAAAATAACACACAAACACACACACAAAATTACGAGCTTTCGCAACCGGCGGTTGCTTCGTCAGGAAAGAGGGAAGGAGTAGGAAAGATGAAAGGATGTGGGTTTTACGGGGGGAGGGTAAGGAGCCATTCCAATCCCGGGAGCGGAAAGACTTACCTTAGGGGGAAAAAAGGATAGGTATATACTCGCGCGCACACACACACATATCCATCCATACATACGTGTGTGTGTGTGTGTGTGTGTGTGTGCGCGAGTATATACCTATCCTTTTTTCCCCTTAAGGTAAGTCTTTCCGCTCTCGGGATTGGAATGGCTCCTTACCCTCTCCCTTAAAACCCACATCCTTTCATCTTTCCTTCTTCTTCCCTCTTTCCTGACGAAGCAACCGCCGGTTGCGAAAGCTCGTAATTTTGTGTGTGTGTGTTTGTGTTATTTTATTGTGCCTGTCTACTGGTGCTTTCCCACTTGGTAAGTCTTGGAATCTTTGATTTTAATATATTTTTCCCATGTGGAAGTTTCTTTCTATTTTATTTATATATACTTATGAAATTTAAGCTCACCTCAAATATCACGTGCACTCCCACCTTCTGCATGCTTTCCAAAATTCCTAAATTTTGCCATCCAAAATGCCCCACCACAGCTGGTTACCATGTTCCTATGGAAAGAACCTCCTGATTGACAAACACCTTCACCTCATTCCATTGCCAACAGCCCACTTCCCACATCAAAAACACAGACCACTTCCTTCATTGTCTCTCAACCATTACCACTCCATTCTCACCTACTCATCACTACTGACACCATTTTCCTACACATCAAACGCAACATACCAGGGGCTTTGCCAATGACAAACATTATTTCTCCCAGCATGCTGCCAATTCCAAACTTACCACCTTACTCCTTATACACCAAATAAATAACTACTTTTCCTGTGAGGGAAACTGTATATACAAACCTGTGGTGGAGTTAGGCACCTGTGTGGAATCTTCCTTTGGCTACCTGTTTAATCTGCATGATCTGGACCTGTGGCTAACTCCATCCACATTCCTCCACAGCCTGAACACCTCTCCCATCTACATCACCCGATCCTTCTCATCCCAGCATGCCACCTTGCTAGATGTTGACCTCCTTCTCTCCAGTAGCTCCAAAAAGCCACTAACCATCAACAGTACCTCAATTCTGATAACTGCCATCCCTTATTTAAAATATGTGTGTCTTTCTCATACATTCTGGGGTATGCATGGACAGCACATCTGAAACACTGAACCAATGAGCAACCCCTTGCCCAGTATGCTGAAGCTCTTACTGTGATCTTCACAGTCAGTCATTAGCCTCTGAACCTAGTCGGCAAACAAGTCAGTCATGCAATATCCAAAGTTTCCCTAATCATCTGACCCCTGCAATGAAACAGCTGCAAGGGAGCCCTCACCACATTACCCAATATCACCCTGAACTGGAAAACTGAATTATACCCTTCACCAGTACTTTGATTACTTATCGTATCCAGGAAATGAGGAACATCCAACCCACAATTCTTCATAGTCCTCTCAAAGTGGTGTTCAACCAACCACCCAATCTACAAAATATCCCGTTCCATTCGTATGTCACACCCACTCCTAACCCATTACCACATGATCATTCACCTGTGGAAGATTCAAGTGCAAGACCTATCCTATGCACTCATCTAACACATTCTGCTTGAGTCTCATCATAAATATATTCTAACCCATCAGACACAGAGCTGCCTATGAAGACAATCACATCATATACCACATCCACTTTAACTTAGCCTTTTATTTGGGCATGACCACCAACCAGCTGTCCATTCAAATTAATGGGCACCAGCAACCTATAACCACACACAAAGTTGACCACCCAGTAGTGGAATATGCTGCTAAGCACAATATGCTACAATGACTAATTTACACACACCAAAAAAAGTTTAGCATCACCTCGGTTCCCAGAACTCCTGAAGATAGACGCTGACTGTGGATACTGTATCACAGACACAGTCCCTTTTGCTGTTCAGAGATGTCACTAAACCCACCCAAAGATGTAAACAATCATGCATGAGCAGCGCTTATTCGACAGAGGGGGTCCGACAGTCGATCAGTTCCTGTCATTCCACCCACCAGGAAGGAGGTACCTGGCTCGTGTTGTCTGTTGTTCAACCATGCCTAGACAGTCAATACTACAGTACTTTGTGTCAGGAAGGACTCTCAACAAGGGAAGTGTCCAGGCACCTTGGAATGAAACAAAGTGATGTTTTTCAGACATGGAGGAAATACAGAGAGACAGGAACTGTTGATGACATCCCTTGCCCAGGCCACCCAAGGGTTAATACTGCAGTGGATGCCCCCCAGGGGCTCAGCATTCATTTGCTGAGTACGGGCTTGGCAACCCCGGGGTCCTGAGCTGGGGACTGGTCAGCGCCGTCAGTCTCCTGTCACCGTAACCCCCGGACATGCTTCAGCAACCACCGTACGGCGCGGCGGTGGAATGTTGTGTGCTGCGGGGAATGGTAATCTTGCCTGGATTGCGAGGAAGGCCAACCTCTATAAAAAAAAAAACCTCAATCTTTTGGTGTGCTACGCGCCTAGAAGATGCATGGCTGTTGGGGTGGAACAGTCGCAAGCGGGCAACCTCTGGGGCACCTGCCGCACCCCAGTTGTATAAGGCTTACTCAGGCACGCGGGGCTCTGTCTGAGCGGACCTTTCGTTCCCTAGCTGCTCGTGGGACCGCAATGGCCCGTTCAACCTCTACATTTCCCCCTACCAGTGGCTTGGGTGGGCCACTGGTAGGAAAACACACCCCCTCGAAAAAGCAGCTACACGCTGCGAGTCCTCCAGCGCCTGGTGCTGCTGAAGATTTAACAGACTGTCGTAACGGAGCACATGCTGATAGTCAGAATGTGTTTTTGATTATTAAACGTAAGGAGGGTAGCTTTGAGAGGGTTTCTCCCTTTCACATCCACAAGGGTCTTGAGGGAATTGCAGGAACACTGAAATCTGTGAAGCGACTGCGCAATGGGACTCTGTTAGTTGAGACTTCTAGTTCCCGTCAAGTCGCTTCCCTTCGGAGAGCAACCTGTCTAGGAGCATACGCTATCGAGACCGAGCTCCACTCCACTTTTGAATTATAGTAAGGGTGTTGTGACATGTAGGGACTTGATGGAAATCCCCATAGACGAGTTAAAATCTGAGTGGGCTGAAGAAGGTATTGTTGACGTGCAGCGTATTATGAAACGAGTCAATGGGGACCTTGTCAAATCTGACTCATTTATTCTCACGTTCAGTTGCCCAAGACTCCCAGAGCATGTTAAAATGGGGTTCTTAAGTTTGCCAGTACGGCCATATTTCCCCAACCCAATGCGCTGTTTTTTTTAATGTCAGCATTTTGGGCATACTACGTTGGGGTGCAATGGGATCGCCACTTGTGGTGAATGTGGTCAGCCTGCCCATGACGGAGCTGATTGTTCATCGCCTATGAAGTGCGTGAATTGCTCTGGGAGTCACCCTGTCTGGAGCCGTATCTGCCCCCTCTATCCCGAAGAACGGAAGGTACAGGAGATTAAAACATCTAAGCGCATCCCCTATGGTGAGGCCAAGAAGCTGTTTAAGGCCATGCAACCTCCTGTTTTTTCAACATCTTTCGCTTGCGCTCTGAAAAAAACTGGTACAAATGGCCACTGTTGCTACGCAAACGGAGGTTGCTAGTGTCAGCACTAATACCGAATTTGCCAGTGCATTTGTGCTGCTGCAGTTGTTTTGCAACCTGCGGCTCTCCCCACTTCGTCGGACAAGGCCGTGGGTGCTGACATGGGGTACTTTCTGCCTCTCCCTTCTGCCCAGGCGAGTAAAGCTCCAACTGTTGACAAGGCTCTGCATTCTAAGCCCCCCAAGACAAAGACACCAAAGGTGAAGGTTTTGCCACCTAAGGAGACTAGTCAGGGTCGGTCCGATGACGAGGCCATCGTACTGTCTGACATCTCTCGTGGGTCGTCATCGGATCTTATGGACATTGATGTCGACCGGGGGCGATCTTCTCACTCCAGGAATAAATCTCCGGCCAGTACGGGCTCTCCTCCACAGCACAGAGGCAGGGTGAAAGTTCAGCCACCCTGATCACTGGCTCCCATATGACAGTGGAACCTGAATGGGTTCAGGATGCATGTGGCCGAATTACAACTCCTTGTACGAGAGTGCCCTTTGTGCTTATGTCTCCAAGAGACACATTTTCAGGCCACTGATGCTCTTTTTTTACAGGGCTATACCGTATATCAAAAAGATGATCTGACAGGGGAAAGGGCAAAGGGTGGTGTTGCGGTTGTTGTCCGTGACATGCACCCCTCATCTGAGCTCCCTCTCGTTACCGACTTGCAAGCAGTTGCAGTTGACATTCTTGTAGGTCGAAGGCTCACAGTCTGTTCAGTTTATTTACCGCCTCAGGATGCAATAGACTCTGAGGCTCTCACAGACCTTATTAGCCAACCCCCCCACCCATTTCTTCTTCTGGGGGACTTCAATGCTCATAATGTCTTATGGGGCTCTCTGACTACTTGCCCCGGGGGTCACATTCTGGAAAGCCTCATGATGTCTGAAGATGTGTGCATCCTCAACTCTGGTGCTCCCAATCATTTCTGTACTGCTTCCGGGTCGTCATTGGCTGTTGACGTTTCCTTTTGCTCTCCAGCACTCATGGATTCTGCTCTGTGAGAGGCTGCTGCTGACCTCCATTCTAGTGACCACTTCCCACTTTGGATTCGCCTCCTGGATGAGGCTGTGGCATTACCAGTGCAGAGCTGACTGGACACTTTTCAGCCAACTGGCTGTTTTGGAACACCGTGCCAGTGTCCACGAATGGGTAGACCATGTTACAGCTGTGATCTACAGTGCTGCTGAATTGTCAATCCCATGGTCATCCAGTCATCCCAAGAGGCGTTCGGTCCCTTGGTGGACCACTGAGTGCCGCTCAGCCATCCGAGCCCGCCGTGCAGCTCTGTGTCGCTTCAAGTGCCGTCCCTCAGCTGACAATCTTGCGGCCTTTCGGGTGGCAAGGGCCAAAGCGCGGCGAGTGATTAAAGAGAGCAAACAACGGTCATGGCAATCGTTCTTGAACTCCATCTCCCGCTCCACTAGTTCTACGAAAGTATGGGAAGCCATTAGGAGGATTTCCGGGAAACTCAGCCAACTACCTGTCACGGCATTGCTGCATCAGGGATGTCTCCTCACGGCCCCGAGAGACATTGCCCAGACACTGGCCATGCAGTTTGTGGGCTCTACTGCCAGTATTAACTGTGATCCAGATTTCTGCCGCTACCGCACTGCCATCGAGAGGGGTCACTTGGACTTCCGGTCTCTAAATTCTGAACCCTATAACTGCCCCTTCACTATGTGGGAACTGGATTCAGCACT
Source organism: Schistocerca gregaria (assembly GCF_023897955.1). NCBI lineage: Eukaryota > Metazoa > Arthropoda > Insecta > Orthoptera > Acrididae > Schistocerca > Schistocerca gregaria. Next base: position 609,262,278 of record NC_064921.1, on the reverse strand, counting down.
GTCTGTGGCTCATGGTACTGCGCCTGGTCATGATCAAATCCGGTACAGCATGCTGCGGCACTTGTTGCTGCCATCCAAGGAAGTTCTCCTGAACCGTTTTAATATGATATGGTTATCCGGCACGTACCCTGACTTGTGGCGGGAGGCTATTTTGATTCCCCTCCTCAAACCAGGGAAGGACCAAACGCATCCCAGTAGTTATCGAAGTATTGCTTTGAGGAGCTGTGTCCAGAAGACGTTGGAACCCATGGTCAACCGTCGCCTGGTTTGACTGCTCGAGACCAGGCAGCTCCTTAGCCCCTCTCAGTGTGGCTTTCGGAGATGTCGTTCCACTATAGACAACTTGACCCTGCTTGAGGCGGCCATCCAGCAGGCCTTCCTACGTAACCAGCATTGTCTGGGTGTATTCTTTGACATTAATAAGGCGTATGACACTATTTGGTGCCGCCTTATCCTCAATCAACTCCATGAGTGGGGCTTTCGTGGTCGTCTCCCCATCTTCATTCGGTCTTTTCTTTCTCACCGCCTCTTTCGGTATCGGGTTGGTAATGTGCTATCGGATTTGTACGTGCAGGAGAATGGTGTTCCTCAGGGCAGCGTTTTAAGTGTCACTCTCTTTGCCGTCGCTATTAACAGTATCACATCCACTATCCGGAGTCCTGTCCAATGCTCCTTGTTTGTGGACGATTTTGCTGTTTTCTGTTCTTCCTCCAGTCTTGTCACTGCTAGTCGGCAGCTGCAGCTTACGATAAAGCGCTTAGAGGCATGGGCTGCAAACACGGGTTTTACCTTTTCTGCAGACAAATGTGTGTGTGTTCATTTTAATCGTTCTCGGCATCCTTTTACCTCCTCTGAATTGCATCTGAAGGACACCGTTCTTCCTTTTAGAGACACTGTGAGGTTCCTGGGCCTCACTTTTGATTCTAGGTTGTCGTGGTTGCCTCACCTTAAAGACCTCAAGGTGCTGGCCCTGAAGGCACTGAATATTTTGAAGTGTCTGAGCCATTGGTCCTGGGGAGCAGATCGGGCGCGTCTGCTGCAGTTTTATAGGGCCTTCGTCCGATCGCGTCTTGACTATGCTTGCACCGTGTATGGATCAGCAAGGCTTTTGTATCTGAAGATTCTTGATGCAGTACACCATGAGGGTGTCAGGCTGGCCACTGGTGCCTTCCATACCAGTCCCATCCCCAGCCTGTGTGCTGAGGCAGGGGAACTGCCGCTCGCCATCCGGCGGAAACTCCTCATGGTGCGACGGGTGTGTCATTTCCTTGCCTGCCCTACCGCCCCTGTGTACCCTACCGTTGCCCGACCGCCTATGGAACGTCTCTTTTCCAGTTGTCCCAAGGCAACGAGACCATTTGGGATTCATGCCACACATTTACTTGAGTCCCTAGGTGTGGAGCGTGTGGCCCCCCAACGACAAGGTTTTACTCGCCTGCCTCCCTGGTTGCTCCAGAAACCCAGCATCCTTCTAGACTTGTCGGAGTACCGGAGAAGCTGCACTCCAGCATTTGTTTTTACCTCCTTATTTTACGGTCTTTTACACCAGCATCTGGACCATGTACCTGTATTTACAGATGGCTGTAAACAGGGGGACTCTGTTGGTTGTGCTGTTGTTTTCCCTGCTCGAGTCGTCAAGTTACGGCTTCCTGCGGCGTTTACCATCTTTGATGCCGAATTGTTTGCAATCTTGCGGGCATTGGAGCAGATGAGATGTGTTCCCAGTCTTAAGTTCCTCATCTGTTCTGACTACCTGAGTGCCCTTCAGACCATGCAACACTTGTACCCAGCGGATCCGGTCGTCCAGAACATCCATGATGCCCTTCTCCACCTGCAACGGCAGGGGAAGGAGGTTTCTTTTTGCTGGGTGCTGGGGCACATGGGTATTAGGGGAAACGACCTGGCGGATGTGGCTGCCAAAGATGCATGTTCCCTCCCTCACGTTGTTGAATGTGCCATCCCCCTCCATGCTGTTACCTCCCTTTTGCATTTTCGTGTTATGCGTCAATGGGAAGAGGAGTGGCTGGCTGTTAGTGACAATAAGCTGCGTCTGGTCAAGGGCACTACGCGGCCATGGCGTATGTCCTGCCAGTCATGCAGGTGGAATGAGGTTCTCCTCACTCGCCTCCGCATCGGGCACAGTCCCTTCACGCATGGTTTTTTATGCCGGCGGGAGGAACCCCCAATCTGCAGCACTTGCGGCATCCAGATTACTGTCCGCCACATTTTACTTGACTGTCTTTTATTCTCTGACCAGAGGGCAATGGTTTCTTTGCCACCGGATTTGCCCTCTATTTCGCAAGACGACACAACGACTGTGGTTAAGGTCTTACGGTTTTGTGTCCTGTCCAATTTGTTGCCTCGGATTTTAGGGAGAGGGTTTTAATGTGCTGCTGGGTGACTGGCTCACCCAGGTTTTAGGTAAGAGGTCCGTCAGTCATGATTACCTCCTTGTTGCCATTCAATCTCTGTTCTCCTTTCCTTGTGTTTACTTTCCATTTTTAGTGTGTTCCTTCTCCTCTTGTTTTGCCCGTGTATGTGAGGATTTGGAACTGCATCAGGTCTGTGCCTCTTAGCTGTTCTCCTTGTTCGCTGTTCGTCTTAGTCCCTTCACTGCATGTGTTCCTGTTTTTATGCATTTGGGCGCTGATCTCCACGCTGTTTTGCGCCCATAAACCTCAAACACACACGCACACACACACACACACACACACACACACACACACACACACACACAGACACACAGTGGATGACTGCTACCTATGGATTACGGCTTGGAGGAACCATGGCAGGAATGCCACCATGTTGAATAATGCTTTTCATGCAGCCACAGGACGTTGTCTTAAGACTCAAACTGTGTGCAATAGGCTGCGTGATGGGCAACTTCACTCCCGACGTCCATGGCGAGGTCCATCTTTGCAACCACGACACCATGCAGTGCAGTACAGATGGGCCCAACAACATGCCAAATGGACCGCTCAGGATTGGCATCACGTTCTCTTCACCGATGAGTGTCACATAAGCCTTCAACGAGACAATCGTCGGAGATGTGTTTGGAGGCAACCTGGTCAGGCTGAACACCTTAGACACACTGTCCACCAATTGCAGCGAGGTGAATTTTCCCTGCTGTTTTGGGGTGGCATTATGTGGGACCGACATACGCCACTGGTAGTCATGGAAGGCACCGTAACGGCTGTACGGTATGTGAATGCCTTCCTCAGGCTGATAGTGTAATGATATGGGCAGCATATTGGCGAGGCATTCATTTTCATGGATGGTAATTCGTACCGCCACCGTTCACAACTTGTGGTTGACTTCCTTCAGGATAACGACATCGCTCAACTAGAGTAGCCAGCATGTCCTCCAGACATGAACCCTATCAAACATGCCTGGAATAGATTGAAAAGGACTGTTTATGGATTACATGACTCACCAACCACTCTGAGGGAGCTACGCCGAATCGCTGTTGAGGAGTTGGACAATCTGGACCAACAGTGCCTTAATGAACTTTTGGGTAGTATGCCACGACAAATACAGGCATGCATAAATGCAAGAGGGTGTGCTACTGGGTATTAGAGGTACCGGTGTGTACAGATATCTGGACCACCACCTGTGAAGGTCTTGCTGTATGGTGGTACAACATTCGATGTGTGGTTTTCGTGAGCAATAAAAAAGGCAGAAATATGAAAAACTTTTTTTGATGTGTGTATAACCAGTGCCATCTGGATTTCCTCTTTCCCCCTTCCTGCAATACCAGTTTCTCTGATCTATTTAGATGAGAATAATCTTTACAACACATCCTACAATCTCACAATCCTCCTGGCTTTAGTCTCCATTAGCTCCTGTCCCAGATTTAAATCCACCTCCACCCCTGTCCTCATGCCTCATACAAAACTTATTCTACACTCATATCTTCCTCTTATATATTTATTCCTAACACACCACCCTCCCACATCAGTGCGCACAGCACATAACATCTGCTGTCTGCACCAGAGCGAGCTCACGGTTACCACCCAGCATCAGCCTCCATTCCTTCCAACCCTCCTGTCCCTGGCCTAGCCTCCTTTCCCCACTCATCCAGTTCATCCAATACAACCCCTCACCCCATTCGAGATGAAGTGCTGTTACAGTGTAGTTGGCTGGGATATAGTTGGTGTGGAAGTGCAGGTGCAGGTGTATGTGTGTTCTGTAGTTACCGCCAATAAATGATGTCACCTGCAAACTTAACAACATTTTCAGTCTTGTTGAGTTGTTCCCTTTCCCCAGTCACTGTTTGCCCTGCAATTTTGTTTCTCTGATTTCTTTTCTAGCAATCTGTATCACTATAATTCCTTTGCTTGGATGCATCCAAATAATAATTCATTTCAGATATTGTTTCTCTAAAATTCAACCTTATTTCTGACAGAACACACAATTCTTGTAAAAATGTCTTGCTATTTTATCAAACCGTAATAATATACAAAAAAATTTTCTCAACAGCTTGGGTGGCTCACAAGCACATCTTGAACCCAAGAAAGCCAGCTGGACAACCAACGCCATATGTAATTGTCACTGTGCTTGTTGATCAAATTGATTTCACTGACATAACTCCTAAGGTAAGAAGTTGTGCTAACAATGCTACAGTTGGAATATAAAATGACCAGTCAGCATGTTTGTACTGTCGGTACCATCATATAGGTTGCCCTTTCAGAAAAATTATAAATAATGGTTGTAAATGGTTTATGACTTGATCGCTGAATCCTTCAGTATTATCCAACAGAGTTTCAATCGGAGGTCAGTCATAGCATACTTATTATTGTGCTCACATCATAATGTTTTGTGTGGTATAAAATTCAAATTGCTCTATGATTCAGACTCCACATTTCTCCTGTGGGTCTCTCTACTAGTGACTGTGAAAGTCAGTTCACTCATCAGAGGAAGGCAAAGTCACACATCTCCAACAAGACCATCCCAAGTGAAACACTATAGTTTTCATGCAAACCTTCCCTTTACTGCTCTATTTACTTTTATATCATTTGTTGTACATTTGAACATTTTTGTACACTGGCAGATACAAACATAGTACTAAATTAAACTAAATATGGCTACTTGTTGTTGTTGTTGTTGTTGTTGTGGTCTTCAGTCCTGTGACTGGTTTGATGCAGCTCTTCATGCTACTCTATCCTGTTCAAGCTGCTTCATCTCCCAGTACATACTGCTGCCTACACCCTTCTGAATCTGCTTAGTGTATTCATCTCTTGGTCTCCCTCTATGGTTTTTACCCTCCACACAGCCCTCCAATATTAAATACTAGCCAACTCACAAGCACCGGGTGAGGAGCAGCTGCAGCTGCTGTTTGTGCATGTTTCTCGAAAAGAAGAAGAGTGACCTGCTGCAGCAAGGGAGGAAAGGGGCTTGGCAAGGGTGGCGCCAAGCGGCTCCGCAAGGTGCTCGACAACATCCAGGGCATCATGAAGCCCGCTATCCGCTGCCTGGCTCGCAGGGGCGGCATCTCGGGCCTGATCTACGAGGAGACCTGCGGAGTGCTGAAGGTGTTCCTGGAGAACGTGATCCATGACGCGGTGATGTACACTGAGCACGTCAAGCAGAAGACTGTGATGGCCATGGACGTGGTGTACACACTGAAGAGGCAGAGGCGCACCCTGTATGGTTTCAGCGGTTAAGCACACTGCTGTGCTATGTCCTTTCCGCGGCCGGCAACGGCCTTCCGGCCGTGCTTTGGGCGGGGAAGGGGAGAGATGAAAGCCCCCCAAAACCATGGACCATGCCACAGTGGTATCACTCAGTCATCTGCCTTAGTTGGCTGTTTAACAACCGCTGCAAAGCTCACTGTGCTTGGCCCCAAAATCTCTACACCTCCCTAGAGATACCTGGTGCTTTCACATCTGGGAAACCATGCTCCCCTACCTCAGTGCACTTCACTCTCCATTATTGCCTCACCAGCCCTAACCCAGAGTTGCTAATGTCCAGCAGTGGCATCTTCATGAGCTTCGCACCTGAACATACCAAGTTGCACATTGCACATGCCCAGTCTCTACCAGCTCATCTCGATGAGTTCCATCATATATTTCAAGACACAGATATCCATGTAATCCTTTTGTCAGAGACCTGGCTGAAACAGAATATTCCCACAAGTTCGCTAAGTCTAGACAGCTACATCTTTCTAAGACAACAGATGGGGGAGCATACATATGCTACTGTGCTGCACACATCCAACAAAAATGAAGATAAACAAGTGGAATATATGTTCATAGAGATCAAATCCGGTAACAGAAAATGCATGATGTATGTCCTGGACAAGCATCCTAAAGTAGGCAGGTTTGCCTGCTTCGAAACTCCTCTTTCAAGTCTCGAATGGACATATGAGCATATAATTAATACTGGCAACATTAACATAAATTTCCTGTACAATAGTCCTTCCTGTGTGAAATTTAAGTGGATGCTTTCTTCTTCAAACATTTCACTACTTCACCTTGCTCCTACACATCATAAGGTCAGTGGTCACACTCTGAAAGATATATTTGCAACAAAATCCCCAAATACAGTAATTCATACCTCTCAAATATCTGCACCTGGCATGTTTGTTGATGACTTAATTTTCATGATGTCTCTGAAAGAAACCACAACTGACTACATAACAAGACTTGAAACTCTTTAATTTATCTTAACTTGCAACTTATGTGCAAGAAAGAGTTTGGGGGGATTTCTTCTATTCCCTTATTGCACATAAATGATAAACTTCATGGATTTACTAAAAAACTTGCTCAACTACATAACAAATATGCTCCCTTAAATACTGGAAAAGTAAGAAGGAAACTTGTGCCATGCCTTTCTGAAGAACTAAAACAGCTCATGAATCTCGGAGGCACTGCACATTGAGCATACAAACTGTGCCCCATGCCTGAAAATTTTATTGCTTGTAAGCAGAAGTGGGAAAGAGTTATTCAAGTTGTAAGAAATGCAAACCTCAGGAATGTCCATACATTAAATAGCAGCAGAAATAGATCAGCTGTCATATGGAAAAAAAACCTGCATTGTCTTGGTATAGGCAAAGTAAAAACCTGCAGCTGATCCATTTGTCCAAGCAAAAGAACTGAACCGGCACTTCACATTACCTCAATCACAAACTAACCACAAACAAAACAGACTCATCAATCACTTTATGCATATCAGATCAGCATCTACTGGACATGATGGCATCACAGTCCAAATGATGAAGCTTATTTTTGACACACTATTGCCCACTGGAACATAATATCAGGGTAAGATCAATGTCCAATGTTTCAACATTGAATGAAATTAATTCACTGTTGAAACATTGGACACTTAATGAGAAGATCAGACAGGTACCTACTAGAGATGTTAAAATATTACAAGATTCTCTTAAAAGTACAGTGAAAAATAATGTTAGTATACTGCATCAGAATATCAGGCAATTAAACAATGAAGTAGATGAGCTCCTTGTTTGTCTAGAAGATTTTGAAACTGAGGGTGGAATATATGTACAACCCCTGTCTGAAGATCATATAGTCACAAATATGAAAGATATATGTAGGTGCATATACACTTTCTGCACATGTAAGTAGGGACACTATAGAGAGAGATGGAGTTGCCATATATCTTAAAATTTATCATAGTGTAAAAAATGTAATAGTGGTACTTTTATAATTGCAGCTCTGCGTAGGTCCCCATTGGGAAATTTTCAGCTATTTCTGAAAAGCCTGGGTTCTTTGTTGTGTTATCTGTCAGACAATGGGAAGTAAATAATTGTTTGTGGGGATTTCAATGTAGATTTTCTGAAAGAGACTGACCAATATTGATATTCCTACTCAGGTAGTACAGGAAAGCAGCACATACATAATGTTTTTATTGACCATGATAAATTTAATCAAATAAAACCTTTTCCTGTCAAGAATGGTCTTTCTGATCATGATACACAGCTAGTTTCAGTGTATGACATAGCTGCATACAGTAATGCAAAACAGTCCTCCAAAATAATGCATTCAGTTAACAATTTAACAGTTGCAAATTTTAGGGAAAGGCTGCCACAGTTACACTGGGATAAGGTGTATAGGGAACTTGATGCTAATTTAAAATGTTACCTGTTTCATGAGACCTCTGTGAGTATGTTTGAAAACAGTTTCTGTAGGGAAATGATTAAACATAATTGTAAGAAACCATCTAAAAAACATGGCTTACTTAAGGGATAAAAATATCTTTTAAACAGGAAAGGAAATGTATCTTATAACTAGAAGGAGTAATGATTCAGGAACAGTCAAACATTATAAAAACTACTGCACTGTATTCAGAAGAGTTATTACAAAATCCAGAAGTATGTGCATTTGTCTGAGATTAACACCTCTGATAAGAAATGTAAAACAATTTGGATTACTGTTAAAAAGGAAATAGAGAAACTGAAAGCACAGGAAGACTATTTCTGTAAAATGCGGTGAAAAGTTTGTCAACAAATAGAAGCAGAAAAGATTTTAATAATCACTTTTTAAGTGCTGTAGAGAATATAGGATCCAGTTGTCCATTAGAAAAATACCTATACAGTTTGATAAAATTGAAATTCAGCCCACATCTCCTACTGAAATTAGGAAAATAATAAATTCACTTAAAAATAAAAATTTATGTGGAATTCATCGCATTTCCAACAGACACTAGAGCACTGAAAACTAGTTCCCAAGAAATAAGTAGGATTCTCAGCCACATATGTACACTGAAACAGGGCATTTCTCTGGATAGGCTGAAATATGCTGTTATTAAACCATTGCATATATGGGGGGATAGGTCTGATGGTAACAACTACTGCCTAATCTCTTTTCTAGCTTTGTGCATCTTGAGGGTGACAGAAAATGAGTGTCTGGGTGGTGCAGAGATCTATGGAATGAACCCATTACATTCATCAAATGAATATTGTTGACAGTCAAGAAATTTTTAAAACAAATCATTAACTTGCACCATGAACACTGAATATAAAATGGCGTGCCACAGTGATCACAAAGATTCGCACCATCAAGATTGAAGGCAGACTCCTTGGGAATTACAAACTATGCAGGATGTTCAGGTAGATGTCCACTCTTAAAGAATGCATACAGAATCATATTGGTGTAATGGGATGATGAGAACTGATGAAATGTGATGGCATGCAACTGAATATGAAACAATCTCTTGTGGAACTTACTGTGAAATGGCTATTCTTTAATGTGTAGCTGTGGATAGGGCAATAATATGTTTTATAGGCATGGAAAAAACAAACACCCAGAGGCTGAATTTGTCCATTGTTTCCAGGTGGTATGAATTAAAGTGTCACAATTTTCAAGCGGGATAGTGTGCTCTAGAGAAGTTTGTGTGCAGACCAGAAATCAAGCAAAAGCACCTGTTTCAGTATCATTTTCACTTGTTAAGCATGAACTGCCTTCATTGTACCCATGTACTTTGTCCACACCAGTTGAGTGTACGTGACACCACGCATTCCACTGACTAGTCTTGCAGTAACACTAGTATTTCATCTGACACTTCTTTCTCAGTCTCTAAAATTCTGACAAAATGTGAACTTCACTAACTGTTTTCATAAACATAATACAATGTTTGGTTTGTTTAGCATTGTCATTGCGCTGCTTTGTATCAATACCAGTAGCATTGTTGTGAGTTACCCGTTGATTAAGCAGCTCAACTACGCCGCATAGCCTGATGATGCACTCACCATTGGACACTTCCAGTCCTGCCTCCTGTTGTCATCACCAACCAATATTGTGGTTGCATGGTAGACAATATGTGGGGCATTTAATGCCGTAAACATCACTGGCCTTTTGCAACCTCTCATTTGAAGAGTTTCTTGTAAGTGCAAAACTAATAAACCCAAAGACAGCCATTGAGAATCTCACTACTGACCTGTGTGGACTATCAAAATGGGTGGAGGATATAGGGTTAAACTCAAACAATCCAAAACCCAAATGGTACTGGTTGGTCATTCTAGGCCCATTAGCCCAAATTATTGGGAATCCCTACCATCTTTAACCCTGAAAGGGACAAATATCAATGTATGTCCTTCAACAGGAGTAGTCTAGGAGTAATCATAGATGAAAATCTAAATTGGACAGAGCACATAACTGCAGTGTGTAAAAGTGTATCAGCATCTCGCCATGCCGTACAAGAATATAAAAATCTCTTCTTCCTTGACTTGAAAAATAAACTTGTACAAACACTTATACTTCCAATTATTAATTGTAGTGCTGTTATCCTGCAAGGCCTTTCTCAGGAAAGCTCACAGCACCTGGAAATGTTTATGAATGCCTGTGCTCATTACATGTATGATGATTGATTCTTTTATCATATTTCACCATCATATTCACAGCTATCTTGGAGCATGGAGATTTCCATACCCTCAGTCTTCTCTACTGTCTTATAACCTGCAGTGTCTCCCATATCTCTCCTTGACTTGTCTGAACAAGATAGCAGAAACACTTGTTCCCATCACAGCAATATCCTTTCTGTCCCACTCCATTTTTCAGCCACTTTCTCGAAGTCCTTCTCAGCAGCAGGAACGCCACTCTGGAATAACTTGCTGCATCATGTTAGAGAACTGAACAACATCTCCAGCTTCAGAAGAGAGTTATGACTTATCTGCTAAAACAACAATAAAGATTACCACTGTTCCTGTATGCACTCATTACACTTGTACAACCATCTTTACAACTGGATCTTCCTTATTTGCCAGTATTCTTAGCTGGTGCAGTCTCGATAAATTTCCTTACCCCAGAACGAGCTGTATCAGTAAACACCTGTGTTGTACACCTATAAATTCCATTATCATTATTATAATTATAATTATTATTATTATTATTATTATTATCATTACTACTGTTATCACTATAATTGGCGGCAGCAGCAGCAGTAGTACAGGTGCTGCCAGTATTAACTGCATTAGTTAATAGTCAGTATTATTTACTCAAATTGTCACTATAGACACTCAAATCATTTTAATACTATTTGTCATATTAAAGTTGTTATTTCTTAGGTACTATGACGTAAAAAAGATACTGTACATGTGAAACCCTGGTCTGATGCAAGAGGGGGCCTAATGGCTCAAATCAGATAAGGTTAAACAATAAATAATATTATGAAAAAAGAAGAGGAAGTAGATGAAGAAGAGTGGGCATATGGTACTGTGAGAATAATTTGACAGAGCACTGGAACATTTACATCAAAACAATGCACTGTAGACTGTAAAGATACCAAGTGTTTTGCACCTCTTAAGTCTCATGGAAATTCATCTTCATAAATCTTCCTCAGCTAATTAAAGCATCTTCAAAAGTAAATAATTACTTTACATGACACTATAGTCTAATTTACTGGTGTAGTTCATAAGGTTTATTGCCTGAAATATTTAATAATCAGTTTTTAGTTAGAAACTTTCACAGTTATGTCACATGTCTGTAACTCAAAAACTCTCAAATTCTTCTAACAAAATTTGATAAGTAGCATTACAGACAACTACATTTAGATGCAGAACGACCACTTCAGTCATTTAAAAACTATGACCCTCTGAATGAACAAGCTGAATGATACAGCAATTGCAATTACTGACTGATACAGAACACTACAGATTGACTAAATGCCATGCAATTTATGCAATTGGATAGACAAAAAATTTACTCAGCAAACGACGGCAGAACACACACACAAAAAACTGTGTGACTGGCAAGCTTTCAGAGCCAGTGGCTCCTCCTTCAGGCAAAAGGTTTGAAGGGAAAGGAAGAAGGGTGAAGGAAAAGGACTGGAGAGGTTGAAGAAAAGAGGTAAATTTTGGGACAGTCACCCAGAACTGCGGGTCAGGGTCCTATCGTCCTGTCACATCTCCTTATCAGTGTTTTCCACATATTCCTTTCCTCTCCGATTCTGCACAGAACCTCCTCATTCCTTATCTTATCAGCCCACCTAATTTTCAACATCAGTCTGTCATCTCAAATGCTTCGATTTTCTTCTGTTACAGTTTTCCCACAGTACATGATTCACTACCACACAATTCTGTACTCCAGACGTACATTCTCAGAAATTTCTTCCTCAAATTATGGCCGATATTTGATATTAGTAGACTTCTCTTGGCCAGGAATGCCCTTTTTGCCATTGCTAGTTTGCTTTTGATGTCCTCCTTGCTCCATCCGTCGTTGTTTATTTTACTGCCTAGGTAGCAGAATTCCTTAACTTCATCTACTTCGTAACCATCAATCCCAAAGTCCAGTTTCTTGCTGTCCTCATTCTTACATTTCTCATTACCTTCATCTTTCTTTGATTTACTCTCAGTCCATATCTGTACTCATTGGATGGTTCATTCCGTTCAGAAGATCATGTAATTCTTCTTCACTTTCACTCAGGATAGCAATGTCATCAGCATATTGTATCATTGATATCCTTTCACCTTGAATTTTAATTCCACTCCTGAACCTTTCTTTTGTTTCCATCAGTGCTTCCTCGATGTACAGATTGAACAGCAGGGGCAAAAGGCCATGTCCTTGTCTTTTACACCCTTTTTAATACGAGCACTTCATTCTTGGTCGTCCACTCTTATTATTCCCGCTTGGCCATTGTACATTTTGCATATGACTCATCTCTCCCTATAAAGTACCCCTACTTTTTTTCAAAATTTCAAAAATCTTGCACCATTTTACATTGTCAAACGCTTTTTCCACATCGACAAATCCTATGAATGTGTCTTAATTTTTCTTTAGTCTTTCTTCCATTATTAACCACTATGCCAGAATTCCTCCCCCCATGAACCATGGACCTTGCCGTTGGTGGGGAGGCTTGCGTGCCTCAGCAATACAGATAGCCGTACCGTAGGTGCAACCTCAACGGAGGGGTATCTGTTGAGAGGCCAGACAAACATGTGGTTCCTGAAGAGGGGCAGCAGCCTTTTCAGTAGTTGCAAGGGCAACAGTCTGGATGATTGACTGATCTGGCCTTGTAACAATAACCAAAACAGACTTGCTGTGCTGGTACTGCGAATGGCTGAAAGCAAGGGGAAGCTACGGCCGTAATTTTTCCCGAGGGCATGCAGCTTTACTGTATGATTAAATGATGATGGCGTCCTCTTGGCTAAAATATTAGGATCTCTGGGCGGGGACTACTCAAGGGGATGTCGTTATCAGGAGAAAGAAAACTGGCATTCTATGGATCGGAGTGTGGAATGTCAGATCACTTAATCGAGCAGGTAGGTTAGAAAATTTAAAAAGGGAAATGGATAGGTTAAAGTAAGATATAGTGGGAATTAGTGAAGTTCAGTAGCAGGAGGAACAAGACTTCTGGTCAGGTGACTACAGGGTTATAAACACAAAATCAAATAGGGGTAATGCAGGAGTAGGTTTAATAATGAATAGGAAAATAGGAATGCGGGTAAGCTACTACAAACAGCATAGTGAACGCATTATTGTGGCCAAGATAGACAAAATCAAATAGGGGTAATGCAGGAGTAGGTTTAATAATGAATAGGAAAATAGGAATGCGGGTAAGCTACTACAAACAGCATAGTGAACGCATTATTGTGGCCAAGATAGATACAAAGCCCACACCCACTACAGTAATACAAGTTTATATGCCAACTAGCTCTGCAGATGACGAAGAAATTGAAGAAATGTATGATGAAATAAAAGAAATTATTCAGATAGTGAAGGGAGACGAAAATTTAATAGTCATGGGTGACTGGAATTCGAGTGTAGGAAAAAGGAGAGAAGGAAACGTAGTAGGTGGATATGGATTGGGGCTAAGAAATGAAAGAGGAAGTGCCTGGTAGAATTCTGCACAGAGCACAACTTAGTCATAGCTAACACTTGGTTTAAGAGTCATGAAAGAAGGTTGTATACATGGAAGAACCCTGGAGATACTAAAAGGTATCAGATAGATTATATAATGGTAAGACAGAGATTTAGGAACCAGGTTTTAAATTGTAAGACATTTCAGGGGCAGATGTGGACTCTGGCCACAATCTATTGGTTATGACCTGTAGATTAAAACTGAAGAAACTGCAAAAAGGAGGGAATTTAAGGACATGGGACCTGGATAAACTGAAAGAACCAGAGGTTGTACAGAGTTTCAGGGAGAGCATAAGTGAACAATTGACAGGAATGGGGGAAAGAAATACAGTAGAAGAAGAATGGGTAGCTTTGAGGGATGAAGTAGTGAAGGCAGCAGAGGATCAAGTAGGTAAAAAGACGAGGGCTAGTAGAAATCCTTGGGTAACAGAAGAAATATTGAATTTAATTTTGCTGATAATGTTATTATTTCAAACCAACATGATCCAGTTTTGAACTGAACAACTTTTACTGTTTGAAAGGCATAAGCGGAGGAGAAAATATAAAAATGTAGTAAATGAAGCAGGCAAAAAGGAATACAAACTTCTCAAAAATGAGATCGACAGGAAGTGCAAAATGGCTGAGCAGGGATGGCTAGAGGACAAATGTAAAGATGTACAGGCTTATCTCGCGAGGGGTAAGATAGATACTGCCTACAGGAAAATTAAAGAGACCTTTGGAGCAAAGAGAACCACTTGCATGAATATCAAGAGTTCAGCTAGAAACCCAGTTCTAAGCAAAGAAGGGAAAGCAGGAAGGTGGAAGGAGTATATAGAGGGTCTATAGAAGGGCGATGTACTTGAGGACAATATTATGGAAATGGAAGAGGATGTAGATGAAGAGGAGATGGGAGATACGATACTGCGTAAAGAGCTTGACAGAACACTGAAAGACCTGAGTCGAAACAAGGCCCCCGGGGTAGACAACAATCCATTGGAACTACTGATGGCCTTGGGAGAGTCAGTCCTGACAAAACTCTACCATCTGTGAGCAAGACGTATAAAACAGGTGAAATACCCACAGACTTCAAGAAGAATATAATAATTCCAATCCCAAAGAAAGCAGGTGTTGACAGATGTGAAAATTACCAAACAATCAGTTTGATAAGCCACAGCTGCAAAATAGTAACGCGAATTCTGTACAGACGAATGGAAAAACTAGTATAAGCCAACCTCGGGGAAGATCAGTTTGGATTCCGTAGAAATACTGGAATGTGTGAGGCAATACTGACCTTACGACTTATCTTAGAAGAAAGAATAAGAAAAGCAAACCTACATTTCTAGCATTTGTAGACTTACAGAAAGCTTTTGACAATGTTGACTGGAATACTCTCTTTCAAATACTAAAGGTGGCAGGGGTAAAATACAGGGAGCGAAAGGCTATTTACAATTTGTACAGAAACCAGATGGCAGTTATAAGAGTCGAGGGACATGAAAGGGAATCAGTGGTTGGGAAGGGAGTAAGACAGGGTTGTAGCATCTCCCCGATGTTATTCAATCTCTATATTGAGCAAGCAGTAAAGGAAACAAAAGAAGAATTCAGGTATTAAAATCCATGTAGAAGAAATAAAAACTTTGAGGTTCGCCGATGACATTGTAATTCTGTCAGTAGCAAAGGACTTGGAAGAGCAGTTGAAAGGAGGATATAAGATGAACATCAACAAAAGCAAAATGAGGATAATGGAATGTAGTCGGATTAAGTCGGGTGATGCTGAGGGAATTAGATTAGGAAATGAGACACTTAAAGTAGTAAAGGAGTTTTGCTCTTTGGGGAACATAATAACTGATGATGGTCGAAGTAGAGAGGATATAAAATGTAGACTGGCAATGGCAAGGAAAGCGTTTCTGAAGAAGAGAAATTTGTTAACATCGAGTATAGATTTAAGTGTCAGGAAGACATTTCTGAAAGTATTTGTATGGAGTGTAGCCATGTATGGAAGTGAAATATGGACGATAAATAGTTTGGACAAGAAGAGAATAGAAGCTTTCGAAATGTGTTGCTACAGAAGAATGCTGAAGATTAGATGGGTAGATCACATAACTAATGAGGAAGTATTGAATAGGATTGGGGAGAAGAGAAGTTTGTGGCACAACTTGACCAGAAGAAGAAACCGGTTGGTAGGACATGTTCTGAGGCATCAAGGGATCACCAATTTAGTATTGGAGGGCAGCTTGGTGGGTAAAAATCATAGAGGGAGACCAAGAGATGAATACACTAAGCAGATTCAGAAGGATGTAGGTTGCAGTAGGTACTGGGAGATGAAGAAACTTGCACAGGATAGAGCAGCATGGAGAGCTGCATCAAACCAGTCTCAGGACTGAAAACCACAACAATAACATGCCAGAATTGCCTCTCTGGTGCCTTTACCTTCACTAAACCCAAACTGATCGTCATCTAGCACATCCTCGATTTTCTTTTCTGTTCTTCTGTATAGTATTCTTGTAAGCAACTTGGTTGCATGAGCTTTTAAGCTGATTGTGCAATAATTCTTGCACTTGTTAGGTCTTGCCGTCTTCGGAATTGTGTGAATGATGCTTTTCCAAAAGTCAGATGCTATGTTGCCAGGCTCATACATTCTACGCACCAACATGAATAGTCGTTTTGTTGCCACTTCCCCCAACGATTTTAGGAAGTCTGATGGAATGTTATCTATCCCTTCTGCCTTATTTGATCTTAAGTCCTCCAAAGTTCATTTAAATTCTGATTATAATACTGGATCCCCTATCTCTTCTAAGTAAACTCCTGTTTCTTCTTCTATCACATCAGACAAATCTTCCCCCTCATAGAGGCTTTCAATGTATTCTTTCCACCTATCCACTCTCTCCTTTTTATTTAAGTGTGGAATTCAAGTTGCACCCTTAATGTTATCACCCTTGCTTTTAATGTCACCAAAGGTTATTTTGACTTTCCTGTATGCTGAGTTTGTCCTCCCGACAATGATTTCTTTTTCAATGTCTTCACATTTTTGCTGTAGCCATTTCATCTTAGCTTCTCTACACTTCCTATTTATTTCATTCCTCAGCGACTTGTATTTCTGTATTCCTGAGTTTCCCCAGAACATTTTTGTATTTCCTCCTTTCATCGATAAATTAAAGTATTTCATTTGTTACCCATGGTTTCTTCACAGTTATCTTTTTTTACTTATGTTTTCCTTCCCAACTTACTATTATATTTAATTACTATGCACTTAAAGCAATGACATGTTCATGAGTGTGCAAAAAGAATAAAAAGAAAGAAATCACTGAAAACATGATGCAGCCACAATGACAAAATTAAGTTGAGTACAGAAGTTCACGAAAACTATAGCTTATAGCTCTTGTTCATAGGCTGTTGGGCACAATTTAATGACACTTAATGAGAAAGCAATGTCTTGTCTGTTCTGCAGTCGTTTTTATTCTTTACTGGAATTCTGCTAGCATGTGACCCATCTGAATTGTCTGCAGTGTGTGAAAGAGAGTGTCAGTCAACTTCGTATAGCTTGGCAGAAGTTAGTGAAGATGACTGACACTGCCTCAGCTAATGAAATAGCCAAATGTCTGTTGTCAATAGCCAAGCAGATGTCACATGCATGTGTTCAATTGCACATAGGTTGTGAATCTGTAATGTGCACATGAGCGATGCACTTCCTTCCTCTTTCTACTCAGTGTAGTTACCATTACCAACTGTAATAAGTTTTTTTAATTGATGTTCTCAGTTTCCTTGTGACAGGGTACTATGTAGCTTATTTAAAATGCTTTTGTTAATTATATGTAAAGAATTGTAATAAGTTGTCACATACATCAGTATAAATATTTTTCATTTATTCTGTCCAAAAGCTGTCTCATTGTCAGTGTGATTGCAGCTGGAAACTGAATGAAAGCACTATGTCATCAGCTCTTCCTTCACAAAAAATTAATGTTCCACAGCTAAATCAGTGACCATCAATAACATGTAATATTCCATAAACACATTTTTCATCATATGTAATCATTCTAAGCCACTTTGGTAATATTTGTTGAATGTCAGGTGTACAGCATAGGCTTGCTACATGGAAAATCAACAGTAAAAAGAAATTCTAATTCTAAATGCATTCAAGTGCTTGCCAATCCTATTAGCACTGCTATATTGTGATGAAGCTGTATAGAGTCCATATTTCCCTAGACACATAGACACGTGTTGCCCCCACCCAGCGAGTGAGGAACAAACACCATTCATGCTGGTCTGCCATAGATGCAGTGCTCTATTCCATACTATTATTTGTCTACCAATAATAACTATCTAACAATGTCCAATCACCAGCAAAGTCATTTAGAATTTGAGCAAAACACCAAAATGTGAAAATATGAATAGAGTTAGGGGCCTGAGTTGAGTTCAACACAAATTTTAAAGTTATATCTGTTTGCCACTTTCATTGAGCAGTAATAACAACTGACTGACTTCTGCATCAGATTTCTTGTTTAATATTCTTGAAGTGGAATTTCTGTAATGTGGCATTTTAGACTTCAGTTACTGCAATCCATTCTTTTTCCAAAAAACTGGAGGATGGTTGCAAATGCATGTTAGTATGTACCACTTTATTTTCTTCTTGAATATGGTATATTAGAAAGGAGACACATCCATGCCGATTAAAATCATGTCCCATACTTATTGACAGAATGTCGACATTGTCTCGTGCTGGGAGAGTTGTCTGCAAAAGTCAAAGATCTAAGATCAAGCCTTTATTCAGTGTGTAGTTTTAATATGTCCTGGTGATTCAAAAATGTGTAACATAGCAGAAGAGTAAACGTTTCATCCTGATAATGTGACATTAATTGTTGTCTGAAGCTTTTATTTTTATTGTAATAAGTCTGTGACTAATAACGATATATCATGGAATCCATAGTGATGTGCATAATATTTATGCAGATGTTGTTTGGTCCCAATTGCTAATCTTTATTGTTATTTATGTTTCATTTCTAGGTTTACATTAAAAAGTTGTATTCTTCTTGTTTGACAGCATGATGGTGATATCAGATTGTCGGGGCATGTATCATGGGTTGGGAAGTCCTCAATTGAGGTGACTGTGTGGCTGGAACAGTTACTGCATGGTTCTTGGCAGAAACTGACTAGAGCAGTTTTCCTCATGGCAGCTCGAAATTCTATTTTATCCGGGCCAGCAATAGTGAACCTTCTTGAGCCCGAAACTGAAGAAGAAAAGGAAATATTTAGAGGTGGTGAATGTAAGTATTGCATTCTCTCTCTTTTATATTTTCTGTTTGTGTGTTGAGCCACTTTTCACCTGAAAAATAGATGCACTCCATAATGGTGTAGATCCTATATGTCCTGGTAAATGATAGAGCTAGAAAGCACAAATTCCCTTGCATAGATATGGCATGTCTGTAGATTACATGGTGCTGGTATCTGCACATGTTACAGGCCCAACACTGTTAGGGACCTAGAAGCTGCACTGCCCATTATTACAAAAGAAAGATAACCATTAGCAGTTTTGAATTAAAATAAATATTATTACATTTTACGGAATATGGAGGCAATGCAGTTCATCAGGGCTATGGGTATTGTGCAGATTTAAACTTGCTCTGGATATGTGAGCTCTGAGATGGCACTCAATGACGTGTCATAAATTTTCAGTAAGCTTAAATATTTGGCAAACTTAATTTTCAGCACATTGCAATTGGATAGTTCAATTTGCCACATCATCAATGAATAATTACAAACAAAACTACCAATTAGTCATGAAAATTGAAATTTGTTTGGCCTCTAGCTAATTGCCGGCATTACAGTAACTTCTTGTTTTGGTTTAAGTGCAGTGTAGTTAAATGTACTTAAATTAACATAGTATAGTGCATTGTATAGTATTTTCAGTAATATAATTGGTAATTTTAAGCAATATCTAGTATTACTCAGGCAAATGAACAAGTACAACCAAGTATTACAAATGAAGTAACAGATTTGTGAAATAATTATTATTACACCACTGTTCAAATAAATCCAGTAAGCTAAATGTGGTCAACATACTGTACTCCATTTATTGCCTTAGTTAAGTTTTTAGTGCAGTTCAGATCAAATCCCATTAATTTTAGCTAACCCCATGACTATAAATATGCCAATAACCATTATTATTGTTATTATTATTATTATTATTAGTAGTAGTAGTAGTAGTAGTAGTAGTAGTAGTAGTAGTCTTGTCTCAAGTCAGCACATATTCACTTCAATTGTATTGTGCTGAAAAACTAAGTAGTGTTATTTCATAAAACAAATCAGCTCTCCACAAGAACTTCTGTATAATAGAAACAACAGTGCCAAACAAGCAGCATTTAAACACAAGGTAGTGATACTGTAAATATTCCATGAAAATTTGCAACAACGATGTTTTGCCAAAATGTTCAGCCCATTTACAACAAATTAGAACATTTAAATATATTAATAATGCATAAATTCCTCCTTGGTTGACTACTGTAGGGAAGCAGCACACCCAAGGCAGTATAGAAGTTACTAATATAGGTAATATTACCCTCCAAAGCAGTGAAAAAGACTTCAAGGAGGCAGTGATTAAAATTCTAAAGTTACATTTGATAATAGCTGTAGTATAACATTCTCCATTAGCCAAATTAAGGATATTTCTGGAAAAAATGGAATGGTCCAAAAATAAAGTAAGTGCAACAAGATGTGATGTTATAGTTTGTGGTGGCTTTAAAATAGAATTTCTCAGTAAATGTAAACAGAGAGCCATTCTAGTCAGTCTCGTCAAATAATATAATCTTACTGTAAACGTCGTAATGAGAATAACACCAACCAGTCAGCCAGACTTGGATCAATTCCTGATTGATAAATAGAATTTAAGTGATCTGTAAAAGTGTTCAGCACAAGGTTCCGTGACCATAAAGCTTTAATAATTTATGTGACGTTAAGTCTTATGTTATGGAAACCCAGTGACTACATCAAAATTTGGAGGCTTTCAACAATTGTTTCACACAAAGGAAAGCTGCCTGAGTTTCAGATAATTTAATTAGACACTGATCTGACACTCATTGTAAATGCCTTGTTAAAAAGGCAAAATGTGTCTAGGCACATAAATGAAATAAAGAAATCAACCTGGAGCATACAAAAGGCATTTGTCTTGTAAGCTACAGCAATTTATTTATAGTTGCTGCATAAATGGCCACCACAAGGAACTTGTTGTCTAAAATATACATCTGTATGATTACTTTGCAGTTCACACTTATGTGCCTGACACAGGGTTCATCAAACCACCTTTAAGCTACTTCTCTACTGTTCCACTCTTGATCAGTGCACAGGAAAAATGAACTTATAATTCTTAACATGTGAGCTCTGGTTTCTCTTATTTTATTATCATGGTCATTTCTCCATATGTAGGTGGATGCCAACAAAATATTTTCACACTCTGAGGAGAAAGTTGGTGATTGAAATTTCGTGAGAAGGTCTTGCAACAGTAAAAAATGCCTGTGTTTTAATGACTGCTATCCCAATTCGTGTATCATATCTGGATGTTATCTCCCTTATTTCATGATAATGCAAAATGAGCTGCCCTTCTCTGAATTTTTTCAATGTCCCCCTTAAAAAAAATCATAGTTCAACTGGAACCACGTAGGAAAATATGTGTTAGATCTCTGAAAATGTGTCTGCAAGATGTGCAGTTACCTACTTTACACTATATTCTTACCGCTCAATTTTTCTGAATAAATAATTTATTAATTATAATTGCATTTTCCTACAATTCAAGTAGAGAATAGGGAATATAAGCATAAAAAACAAGCTCACACTTTGCTGAGTTTCTTAATCAGTTTAACTATATGTGTAGTCTCAAATTTATATTGTTGCCCACTTGGATTCTAGGAACTTTTTTAAACATAGCATATCATTTAGTGTATGGTCACTACTACCTCTTTGAGGTCCCAGCATGCTATATTTTTCTTTAAATTGTACACATGAGTCTTTGTGTTATTAAATTCACTCATCTGTTTAATTCACATATCATATTCTGTAAATCCCATCATGAACAAGAGCTGTCAGGGATGTGAAACAAGTCAAATTATACATTAACAAGCAACAGCAACAACTGCTGTCTAAATCTCTAAAGTATGCAGACTATTAGATTACCTCATATTTTAGAAGAAAAACAGCCATTTCAATAAACTGCTACTTCTCTTACATCACTTCTAATATTTCTGTCTGTTGTGAGCCATGAGTGGGCCTTGTCATCTATATATGTACTGTGTCTGTTACAGTTCAGTTTGGATAATTAATTAGTATGCTTGCATAATCAGAAAACATTTCTGTTTTTGAGCAGCCCTCTTAAAATCACCAGAATATCATTTATGTAGGTTAGAAAAGGAGCACACCCAGTAATAAACATTCTCGATCTCATGTTTCCCTATTCTGAGGTTAATTTTATTACTGTAGTGCAGTTTATCCATGTGACCATCTGATTTCCATTATGGTGGTGAAGCAGGTAAAGGGAAAGCCATAACATTTCAGTTTCTGTGGTAGAATTTTATACCTTACACAAGCAAAGTTGTTGACTAGTTCATTGTTTATACCCAACAATCAGGTTTTAATAGTTCAGCTCTGAAAGGACTTCATTTCTGAGATCATGTACATCTTTCTGTAGATAACTATTTTGAGAAGCCAATATGACAGGCAGTTGATATGTTGTGCTACTATCTCAACACAGTTTGAAGAGACTGTAGTGAGTAAAAGGGGTCACTAACGGGAGATCTCTATTTTTATATGAGAGCACCACTAACCCATTTTTAAGTTTATCAGGAAACATGCCTAGAGTCGTTGACTAATTACAAAAACTGTATAAAAGGTTGCTACCAAGGCAGTATAAGATTTTTGCTCTCTGATGGCGACACCACTACAACTAAAAGAATTACTACAATTTGCAACATAATTAATTTTATAATGTCATGAGATGCTGTTGGTTTTTTTTTCTTAATGGCTGTTGATGGAATAAACTGTTGATGGTATATAACTACTTTACCTGTATTTAGTTGTTTGTTAACAGATGCCATTTTTGTTGTCATTGTGAAGATGTAATGATAGAATTTGGTGGCCAGTGATTTCTGTTAATCATAACTTCTGTCATAGATTGTCTGCAAAATCAGTAACACTGACAACACTATTTCCTTTCCCTGGTATAGTAATTCCCAGATTGTTTTTACTTAATTCTACATGTTATATTCTTTTTGCATGTTTTGGTTATTTGATAACAGGCAGAGGAAATTTTTAATACTGATGTCAAGAGTTTGAACTCTTAGTTACAGACTGGAATGTGTTGGTCATGATTCCATTTCACAATATTTTTATCTTATGATATTTGGCTACCTGTTTTACATGTTTTATTCAGAATAATTGACCATTGTAGTTAGGTAAACCATTTACTTTCACATTTACAGCTAATTAACTATTTGGTTCTAAGAACAATTTATAATTATCTTGTGCTGCAGTGTCATTTTCAACCTTTTTGGGGGCTTAGTGTTAGGCCTCAGTAAAAAATGGATGTCAACAATTATAGATGTCCTTGGTATGCACTCCCCCACAGGAAGATAATATTAAAGTCATCACAAATATTGAGTCTCCAATTAAGAACACCTAAACTTATAAACTACAATTGAAGTTTCTGGGTGGAATAATACATCAAAGAAAGGAAAGGCAACCATTTACCTATGAATGATTGATGTGTTGTGCATAGAAATCTGCAACATAAAACAATATTTCCATTATCTTTCGAGCTCTTGCTCATTCTCTGGTTAACTTTCACACATGTCTTTATACTTTTAGTAGAAGAAGAGCAAGATCTGAAAAGCTAGAACAGGAATGAAAGATAGAAAAGGTAAAAACCTAAGGCAGACAGAAAATAAAAATGGAGCAAGCAGTATTTATCCCTGCATCTTAGTTTCTGATAAGCAGTGTAGTAAGTCATATTCAGACCATTTGGTAGGCAAGCTCTCAGTCGATAATAACTTCATTGGCTGCTGTAAAAAACATCATGTACACATGGGCATTACTTGTTACTATATTCGATTCGCATTTCACCTCATGCATTTTGATGTAAAACTTTCCAGCTGCATGCTGAATGCAGTCACCTGTCATTATTTATAAATGCTGAAGGTAAGTGCATACAGATGTATTAATACTCAGTGTAAACAAGGAAGAAATGTTTGGAAAAGCAAGTTATGTATATCTGATTTCTCTCAAATGTCTCATTAATTTTCAGTGAGAACTCTGTCGTTAGTGCTAAATTTAATTTAATATGGAACAACACTTTAAACATCTATAGAGTCCTCTGTTATGTGTTTATAACATTGTTGCAGACTAAAAGAATCATTTTTGTTTATGACGTGTTTCAGTAAGGAAGAAACGACGTGTAAAAGTACAGCAGGAATCACTTTTCAAAATGACACCAGATGTTAATGAGCAGAGATTAATCCATGACCTTTTCCTGAAAACAATTGATCTACATAGAATGTCGTTCCACAAAAGAATTCTGCCTCCCAGGAGCTTATGGATGGAAGATGCACAACTCAGCAATATTGTTTTTAGTCACCCTGAAGTAAGTATATATATTCATAGTTACAAGTAATTTTAAGGTGTGCTATGTCATTAATGGTTTTACTGCTGTCTTTCCAAACTCATTTGTCTTTTCATCAAGTTTTACTGATAGTTTCTGAATGTGTTACTGCTCTGTTTTGTATAAGACTTTAATTAATTTAGAGCAAGCAGAAACAACTTCTCATATTGCTTCAATTCCAAAAATGCTCTCCAACTAAATGTCCAGGATTTACAAAGCCACTTGTGGCAATTGTCACAATAATTAGGTAATAATATTTGTAAGAATTTTATTCTGACCTAAAGCACAAGTCAGTCTTTTCACTCTTATTTTTGAATAACACTCTTAGTCAGTATGTTCCCATCTTAAATATATACTACATTGTGAGAATGTTGCCTGTCAAGCATGTTTCACTACCTTGGCTCTTTTAGTGATGAGTAATATACATTTTCTACCCATATTTAGATTTATTTTGAGTGCATTTGTGTCGTATGCCTATGTTTATGCAGCCTACTTGTCAAAGTTATCTTTCACAACTTGTCTCACATTTTGTAATCATTCTTCTTATGTTTATGTTCACCTTTTTTTCCAAGTTCAAGAAAAAATAATGACATTGATTACATGTAAATACTTAACGATGGATAAATAAATAAATAAAACAGCAAGTCTTTTTGTTTTTGTATTAAGCAAATTCAAAAATTAAGTTTTTTCTGTTTTCCCAGTCTAAAAAAGAGCTTATTTATTATTCTTTAGATATTGAAACATATGGAGATGAGAAAATAAGACAGAAGTTTGAAACAGAAAAGACTGCATAACAGTAGAGATAGTGATGAACATTTTATGATATCAGTAGTTACATTCTGAGAATGATTAATATTGTTTCATGTATTATTGGAACAATTTGAGAGTTAAGAATCATTCACATTAATAAATGTTTTTCAAAAGTTAATATGGCAAATATTGGAAAAATTTACCTTGACCTGTTGGGTTTGAACCACCAGTCTTTGAAATACTACAACAATTGTGTTATGGTAACAGGAGACTCCAATCTAATTTTCAAAACTGTATGTTTGCCTGACTACATGCCTTAACTCTTTGCAGTATGTGATCAAATGCTTCTTGTCAATATATTAAAAATGTACTAACAGCAGAGTGTCTCCTTCCATTCTTCTCTCAACTCTACACAACAGTTGATTGATTCTGGTGATCGCAACACAATTTGTCATATCTCCTCAAGATGGGTACATTTATCATATAAAAGACTTTTAAAGAGTTGTTTTATTCCTTATTCTCCACAATGTTGATTGGTACACACAATGACTGAAATGTATGAAATGATGCACGTTTTCTAGGACCGTAACATGCACAACAAGGTTTTTGGGGGCTTTCTGATGCGACAGGCTTTAGAACTCTCTTGGACTGCTGGGTATTTGTACAGGTATGTAACATCATAATTGTGATTTACTGTTCAACATTATTTTGGTATTGCACACATAAGATATAATTTTGATGCAATGATTTTTATGGTGCTCTTTATTTATATATTAATTACTGGAATCTTCAAATGGAACTACACAAGCTTTCTGTTGTTGACAGTAAGTTGCATTGTCTCATATATTTTAGAAGTTGTTGGCAGCTATATGTATTAAGTAATTTATCCTTAGTGTAGATATGTAAGAAAGGGTCATTCAGTCTCAGGCACTTTGAATAACCACTACCTAATATATAGGAAGATTTAACAGTTTTCCAGTCTTATATTTCGACAAATGTTAATGTTGTTTTTATTTGGAATATTGCATGTGAGTATGTCGTGGGACACCACCAGATCATATGTATCTTAAAAACAAAGATTCCAAGACTTACCAAGCGGGAAAGCGCCGGCAGACAGGCACAATGAACAAAACACACAAACACACACACAGAATTACTAGCTTTCGCAACTGATGGTTGCTTCTTCAGGAAGGAGAGGGAAAGACGAAAGGATGTGGGTTTTAAGGGAGAGGGTAAGGAGTCATTCCAATCCCGGGAGCGGAAAGACTTCCCTTAGGGGGAAAAAAAGGACAGGTGTACACTCGCACACACACACACACACATATCCATCCGCACATACACACACACAAGCAGACATATTTAAAGGCAAAGAGTAAGGGCAGAGATGTCAGTTGAGGCGCAAGTACAGAGGCAAAGAAGTTGTTGAAAGACAGGTGAGGTATGAGCGGCGGCAACTTGAAATTAGCGGAGGTTGAGGCCTGGCGGATATCGAGAAGAGAGGATATACTGAAGGGCGAGTTCCCATCTCCGGAGTTCGGATAGGTTGGTGTTGGTGGGAAGTATCCAGATAACTCGGACAGTGTAACACTGTGCCAAGATGTGCTGGCCGTGCACCAAGGCATGTTTAGCCACAGGGTGATCCTCATTACCAACAAACACTGTCTGCCTGTGTCCATTCATGTGAATGGACAGTTTGTTGCTGGTCATTCCCACATAAAAAGCGTCACAGTGCAGGCAGGTCAGTTGGTAAATCACGTGGGTGCTTTCACACATGGCTCTCCCTTTGATCGTGTACAGTCCAGGCGGAACTTCAAGGAATCCTCAGAACCTTAGGCCCCCTACAAAACCTTTCACCTGACTCCATCAAACTCCTGACCCCACCGACACCTCGCACTCCTACCTTCTACCTACTTCCTAAAATTCACAAACCCAAACATCCTGGCCGCCCCATTGTAGCTGGTTACCAAGCCCCCACAGAACATATCTCTGCCTACGTGGATCAACACCTTCAACCCATTACATGCAGTCTTCCATCCTTCATCAAAGACACCAACCACTTTCTCGAACGCCTGGAATCCGTACCCAGTCTGTTACCCCCGGAAACCATCCTTGTAACCATTGATGCCACTTCCCTATACACGAATATCCCGCACGTCCAGGGCCTCGTTGCAATGGAGCACTTCCTTTCACGCCGATCACCTGCCACCCTACCTAAAACCTCTTTCCTCGTCACCTTAGCCAGCTTCATCCTGACCCACAGCTTCTTCACTTTTGAAGGCCAGACATACCAGCAATTAAAGGGAAGAGCCATGGGTACCAGGATGGCCCCCTCGTATGCCAACCTATTTATGGGCCGCTTAGAGGAAGCCTTCTTGGTTACCCAAGCCTGCCAACCCAAAGTTTGGTACAGATTTATTGATGACATCTTCATGATCTGGACTCACAGTGAAGAACAACTCCAGAATTACCTCTCCAACCTCAACTCCTTTGGTTCCATCAGATTCACCTGGTCCTACTCCAAATCCCATGCCACTTTCCTAGACGTTGACCTCCATCTGTCCAATGGCCAGCTTCACACATCCGTCCACATCAAACCCACCAACAAGCAACAGCACCTCCATTATGACAGCTGCCACCCATTCCATATCAAACGGTCCCTTCCCTACAGCCTAGGCCTTCGTGGTAAACGAATCTGCTCCAGTCCTGAATCCCTGAACCATTACACCAACAACCTGAAAACAGCTTTCGCATCCCGCAACTACCCTCCCGACCTGATACAGAAGCAGATAACGAGAGCCACTTTCTCATCCCCTCAAACCCAGAACCTCTCATAGAAGAACCCCAAAAGTGCCCCACTTGTGACAGAATACTTCTCGGGACTGGATCAGACCTTGAATGTGGCTCTCAAGCAGGGATACGACTTCCTAAAATCCTGCCCCGAAATGAGATCCATCCTTCATGAAATCCTCCCCACTCCACCAAGAGTGTCTTTCCGCCGTCCACCTAACCTTCGTAACCTCTTGGTTCATCCCTATCAAATCCCCAAACCACCTTCCTTACCCTCTGGCTCCTACCCTTGCAACCGCCCCCGGTGTAAAACCTGTCCTATGCACCCTCCCACCACCACCTACTCCAGTCCTGTAACCCGGAAGGTGTACACGATCAAAGGGATAGCCACGTGTGAAAGCACCCACGTGATTTACCAACTGACCTGCCTGCACTGTGACGCTTTCTATGTGGGAATGACCAGCAACAAACTGTCCAATCGCATCAATGGACACAGGCAGACAGTGTTTGTTGGTAATGAGGATCACCCTGTGGCTAAACATGCCTTGGTGCACGGCCAGCACATCTTGGCACAGTGTTACACTGTCCGAGTTATCTGGATACTTCCCACCAACACCAACCTATCCGAACTCCGGAGATGGGAACCCGCCCTTCAGTATATCCTCTCTTCTCGATATCCGCCAGGCCTCAACCTCCGCTAATTTCAAGTTGCCGCCGCTCATACCTCACCTGTCTTTCAACAACTTCTTTGCCTCTGTACTTGCGCCTCAACTGACATCTCTGCCCTTACTCTTTGCCTTTAAATATGTCTGCTTTTGTGTGTGTATGTGCGGATGGATATGTGTGTGTGTGTGTGTGTGTGTGTGTGTGTGCGAGTGTACGCCTGTCCTTTTTTCCCCCTAAGGGAAGTCTTTCCGCTCCCGGGATTGGAATGACTCCTTACCCTCTCCCTTAAAACCCACATCCTTTCGTCTTTCCCTCTCCTTCCTGAAGAAGCAACCATCGGTTGCGAAAGCTAGTAATTCTGTGTGTGTGTTTGTGTGTTTTGTTCATGTGCCTGTCTGCCGGCGCTTTCCCGCTTGGTAAGTCTTGGAATCTTTGTTTTCAATATATATATATAGTGTGTGTGTGTGTGTGTGTGTGTGTGTGTGTGTGTGTGTGTGTGTGTGTGTGTAGCTGGGAGGTGTGGATGGGGGCGAGGGGACACATGACGATGGTTGTTTATTCTTCACTCAGCCCTTTTGCTATATATGGTGTGGTTAGGTTATCTCATTCTGTTTTATGTGTTCCGCCCATAGACCTCCGGTATCAATTAAAACTATAGCATATGCTTAATATCTGGCATCTTCTAGGTGTCTTTTAAATGGTCTCAGCATATGTATTTTCAATATATTTACACATTCCTATATTCAAAATTAATAACAAAAGTCAGATCTAAATGTACTTCGATATTCACAATGACACTACAAGACATTAGAAAGAAGTCCCATATGGATCTTATGTTCTCGTTTTGTGTTTCTTATTTCAATGGAAAACCTTTTAACTTGCTCACAGCGTACAGCAGGTAGGAGACTATACATCTTAGGAAATTAAAAAAAAAACTGTTAGAGTTATTTCTTTGTAATGACTTATGCTATTAATTACCTGAATCTTTGGGCTCTGGAAATGCAGGAATTGAAATTTTTGGTAACAATATCAACTGTGAATTAATGTGTTTGCTGAAAGCAAACTGCTCATATGCTTTTCAGTGCCTCCAAAAACTACCCTACCTACATGAGGCTCATAATAATTGAGGATGAAACAATAGAGCAAGTCAATGGGATTAAATTCTGGGTGTCTACGACCTGAGACAACCGGGAAAAACCCGGGAATTTTGTTGAATTCTGGGAATTTGTCATTGTTTTTGTTTTCAGTTAAATTTTTGTGATTTTGACAGGTAAGAACAAATACTCTAACAAAGGATATTACTCCTGCTACTGCAGAATAATACTGCAGCAAAAAAACATGAACGAGAGAAAAAACTAAAATAAAACTTAAATTGCAAAGGAAATGCACCATATACAGCAACAAAACACAGTGCTCATACAAGTGTCTTCCAACAGCAAAACGTTTCAAAGGCTTCAGGAAGACTATGCACAGCTTTGTAACAACATATTGCCTCCAATGAACATGACATCACAACTGTTAACATTAGATTTGTTTTAGCGGGTACAAGTGGGATCATGCACATGCGCAGTTGAGTAGTATCTTCTTCTGCTTCTGGCTACAGCAGAAACGTGGCTGTTGGATGTGTGAACAGTCCCAAAAAAAAAGGGGGGGGGGGGGGGGGGGGGGGCAGCTAGGTGCTGCCAGGAAAAATTTTACTGGTGCACCCAAGCTGCCAGTTGTTTCACAAAGCGCCTAATCCAGCGCACGTTGGTCTATCGATTATTCGTATGACTTTGAAACGTGTCCCTATCGGTTTTTGAACATTGTTGAACACATTCTAAGTTGATTTCTGAATTAATCATAAGTTGATTTGTGAATGCGTACATAGTGTACGTGATGTCTCTGTCAGTGGAATCCTCGTCACATCTAGAAATAAACTTTCCTGCAGACAAAAGGGGCTATACGAGCTGAGCAGAGTATAGCCAAACAAAAGAAAGCCAACCTCTGTCTGATCATGTGGTTGATTGGGTTTTGCGAATGATGAGCGTTGTTACGATTACCAACGAATCCATAAATTCAAACTACCAGAGTGCGAATAAACAACTAACAGGAATAACAGGTAAGAAAGATTACGTATTATCTTCTTGGTGTATCCAAGAAAATGAAATTTTGACAGAAAATTTTTGGACAAATCGCTATACTAGCAAGGTTCAGTTGTACAGTCTCCGGCTAGCAGCCACTTTAAGGTCTATTCTGAAGGTAATGCGGAAAACGCATTGTACAAACACGTAACAATGCCTAACCAGAGAATAATCGCGGGACAACTAAACTGGTGATTCTGGCAGAGTTAGTGAAGTTAACCAGAGAATAAGCTTTGACATTGGCAGGAATAGATACAGAATTAGTGATGACAACATTGTTTGTTAGAACGAGGAATGAGAAGAAACGGGGACATCACACAAATTATGGAAGAATAAGACGATTCGAAATTTATATAAAAATTTCGCACAACTATTTTTCGATCTCATGCTTGATAAACTGCAGCATATGAATGAAGTATTTCCTAACGTAAGTATTTTGCTTGTAGTAGGCCTTATAGGCATTTGATATTGGTACGTTGTGAATTATTTTCTGCCGTGTTATAAAAATGACCATTTCTGCCAAAACAGTCTTGTTTATTTGGCATGTGTTACAATTGCTGCAGTATTATAAAGGCCTATTTTGTTTTATCTCACAGACAGTTACAAAATATAGGTAATCAGGTCGAGAAACCACACCAGTCTTGGGCCTATTTGTAATTACTGCTTTTTCAGTATTAGACAACGACATTTGGATTTTTCACACTTGACGAACTTTGATGAGGTAACAGATCCTTCTGCAGAAAGGAAAGCACGCTATGCAAAACTGTAGCAAGATTGGAGAGAAAAAATTCTAGGAGCTAAGGATTGAAGAAATGTGTGCTGTCTTACTTGTATCTTCTCCTTACTTGTTTTATGTATCCTATATTTAATTTTATGTCACACACAGCAGCAGGTTGTTATCTAATCGAGAATAAAGAGTGCAAATTTTCTGAAGAGTTTTCTTTTAAAAAAAAAAAAAAGAGAGAGAGAGAGAGAGGGGGGGGGGGGGGGGGGGGCAGGATGTCAAACCGGTCTACTGGAAGCAGGAGAGGCACCATAGGACATTTTAATTTCCATTGTCCTGAATATAGTTTGATGGCATCCAATACAAAATATACACATTTCAATTCCACAGACCAAAATACAGTGACATGCGATAGAAGAATGCTGTGTAAAGAGGTGTGGCGCTACACTTTGGCACACTTAAGATGAGATAACATGTCTTACAATTCCTCGGACACGTATGTTTTTTGTATCAGAGTCTTCAGAAAGATGTGCACTACAAAATGAACATATTTTTGAAAATTCGATTTTTTAAATTCTTTTTTTAATTTTAATTTTTGACATCCTATCTCAAATGCTCGAGGGACGCAACTATCTACTGCTGCCCCGGTTTGGAAATATCATAGATACAGGTCTGATGCGCAGAGCAGTCTGAGTTATAATAGGGAAGCGAGTAGTCTCCATGTGACCCGTGTTTACATTTAGTGATTTTGCTGTTTCCTCTTTGTCTACTGCACTCACGTCAAATGAAAACAAAATTGATTTCTTTGGCTGGGAGCTATCATGTGAATTAAAATACATTCACATAATTGCAGAAGGCTAAAAGACATTATTAGTTTCAGATTTGATTTTATTTCCACCTTTCTGACAGTCAAGCATTAATTGCTATGCAAAACAATGAAGTTATTTTTATCGGTTTGCTGAAGAAATTTTCTTTTATTAATCTTTTCCGCTGAGGCAGTCAATGTATTTGAAACAATGGGGTTTAATTGCAAACTATTGGCTAGTTTCAACTGTTCTGTGCATTTCAAGTGAATGTTTGCATCTTCTAGCATGTATGGCATTATTCCATAACAAAGAACCAGACATGAGCTAACAAAGTACTGGTACCCAAGGAAATTTACATCCCAAAACCACACTGAAAAGCTTAATATCAGGTCGATTCCTACTTCACTGGGAATCTGGGACTCATGTAAAAATCAGCTCTTTGATAACGAGCCACTTAGAAGAATTTATAGCCCAGAAGGTCACACTTTTGTGATATATCTTAAAATGTAATATGTGCATAAAAGACCAACATTATATGTGAAAGCTTAGGTTCTCTTGCAGCGTATTGGCCTTAGAGACCAATTTTATATGTGAAAGCTTTGTTTTTCTTGTAGCAACATTATATATATTAATGTAAACCTTTAACTTTCCCTGTTCATGTGTTTGCACTACTTAACAGTGATGTTGCTATTGGCTGACTACACCACAAAAGTAGAAATGCATATAGCAATAAAGAAGAAAAAAAGTATGTTAATGGAATAGTATATAATTGGTCTGAGTTGTTCTATTATGATTTTTTTGCTAATTTGCAGTTAATCAAGATTTTAACTATAAATCTAGTCTGATGAGCTGTGCTGTGCTCAGTTATTAGTGAATTCTCTTAAACAAGCTAGTCTGTTTAGCAATACTGTATAAGTTATAGTTAAAAGTTTGTATTGCATAAAGTAAATTGAATTATGTTCTAAAAAATTCGGTTTATCCAATGCCTGTACATATCTTGTACATGTAGGATTTGATGCACCAAATAAACAAACAAATAAATAAATAAATTAGATAACAAATTTTCTCTTCATCATTAATTGTTTATCCACGCTAGTAGTTAGCAAGATACTGCCTTAATTGCTTTAGATAATTAATACAATTATCCTGATGGTCTGTGGTTAATGTAGCATATAGAAGCATTTCACCATACTTGCGTCAAACTTAGTGTGCTTTATTTGTTCCACAACCCTGGACGTTTTCTTTCATGATGGAACATGCAGAATACAACCTGTGAGTGAACTAAAGTTGGTTTGGATGCTGTCAAACCACAGAGTGGACAAAGTGGACATAATAAAAGTCAGTGAGATATCTAATGACATAACTACAAGAAAATTATTCAACTGGAACAAACACAAAGAATGCTTTGAGGAGATGGACTCATTCCAACGCCAATACCTCAGTAATACCATAAATATGAAATGGGGTCATCCAAGCATAGCATGACCAATGAATAGGAGCTAGTAGTCCACAATGTGAAAATTGCAAGGCCATCCAGTGAGAAAGTTGTACTGTATAACAGTCAGTTAAGACAAAGTCTGAATGACAGTTTTGTACGTATAGTGCCAGTTTCAGAATAAATGTATCAAATGGCTACAAGTAATTGTTTCCTTTTCAAGTATAGAGGAAAATGTTGAGAGAGGGAAGAGCTGGAGACAGTTGACTCTTAGAGGCAGTTGCAAAGAGTTAACTGATTCTGTCACTAATTCTAAAACAGTAGCAGAAAAGCAGGAGAAATATTGGTTGGGTTGGCTAGTTGGTTGGGGGTTGAGGGACTAAAGAGTAGTGGAAATAAAGTGAGAATTGCAATACAGAGACAGAGTGGGGAAGTAGCAGAGTGGAAGGGTGGTGCAGTAGCATAGTGGCAGCTGAGAAAGAGGCACAGAGGCTCTTCGCAGTATGGGGAGCAGTGGTCTAGCTCCAGAATGGGGGAGTGGAAATGTGGTAAAACAAGAGTGACAGTGGCACAGCAGAAAAGCAGCAGAGTGAGATATGGCTGAGTGGGAAGCGGCACAGTGAGAGAATGTTGTGGAGCAGTCAAACAGCTGAGTGGTGGAGTAAGAAAGCAGGACAGAGGTAATGTGTGAATTGGAGTGCAGCAGGTTGGCAGTGGGAGAACGGCAGTGTGAGACTTGGAGAGGGGCAGATTGGTGGAGTATGAGTGCATTAGTAGAGTGAAAGAATGATAAAGCAGAACCCAAGATGTTAGAGTGGTACAATTACAGAGCAGAAGACTGTGTAAGAGAAGAGTAAAG
Organism: Schistocerca gregaria; assembly: GCF_023897955.1. Taxonomy (NCBI): domain Eukaryota; kingdom Metazoa; phylum Arthropoda; class Insecta; order Orthoptera; family Acrididae; genus Schistocerca; species Schistocerca gregaria. The sequence continues at coordinate 609,227,702 of NC_064921.1, read as the reverse complement.
GCAGTGCTTGATTTGTGACGGTGTTTTAATGTAACCTCTTTCGTTCGGGGTGAAAATCAAATATCAAGTGACAAACTTTCAATTCATTTAAATTTCAAACCCTGAGATTGTGATGATCAATTGGCGACACCCCGCCAGCTTGGGTGGTCTGTATCTACAACAGATGATGTTAAGCTTAATATTTAGACAAAAGAATGATACATCACAGAATACTAAAACTAATTAAAATACCTTACCTTTAGATGCTGAATTTGGTCTCGTTGTCTTGATTCTCGCCATGGTGCGTTCCATCCATCTAACATTGTTAATATTAGGTCTGGGTCTTTGTGTGCTAATGAAAACTGGTACTCGCTTTTTGTTTTACTATTGATTCTTCATTTTTATTAATTTAACTTTTTCACAATAATTTCCATCTTCATATCACATACTATTTATAGTTACTCTCTGTATAAGACGACAGACTTCCTTCCGTACTCCCATCAACAGTCCACTTCACAAAACCACGCTCTCCCCACAACAGTCCAACTAACTGACTCCAACAGTCACCTTAACAATGTCCGACTCTCTACCTTTCACACACGAATGTCTTTGGCTCACACTGGTGCCAACATATTCTCCAGAAATAAACAAATAAAGTTCACATTATAGAATAATATAATAAAAAAAGATTTGGGCAAAATTAAATACTACATACAATAATATTAAATTAAAAAAAAAATATAGAAATGACATGAAATCAATGAAATCGATTATAAGGTTGGTATCGCACTCTTCAGTAGTCCGTTACATTACAGTGTGCACTGGCACACTGTGCCGGTAGCTCTGATGAAAAAAACTCAGAACTGTTGCTGCAGTTGAAGCAATGTAAAACAAATGTTGTATTCATACTTTTAAAATGATCATAAAAATGTTAAAATAACATTCTCAAAAGTCTAAACTTCAAAACATCCCCTGGAACATTGCAGTGCTGGAACCTCCTTATTTAAAAATCAAGCGCTGAGCAAAGGTACAGGTTAATAAAAGACAAACAGATTGTACAAACTTAATATGTATAGACTGTATTAACAATAATCCCTCACTACACTGTTCAATGAAATTCATGATCATTACAGTTAAATTTAAGCAAGTAAATTAAGAATAAAGTTGCCACTTCCTGAGTTGTATGAGAAAACTACTATTTACATCCTAGTGGTAGCTTAATATTTACTTGAGTACAGTGGATTTTGTGTGTAGTTGGGAACTTACACCAGAACTAGTCTTGTCTTATACTATGACTTTGTAGTACATAATTCCGATGAAATATTATTGTATCCTGCTACTGCAGAATAATACTGCAGCAACAAAACATGAATGGGAGAAAAACAAAAATAAAACTTATAAAACTTAAGTTGCAAAGGAAATGCACTGTATACAACAACAAAACAGTGCTCATACAAGCATCTGCCAACAGTAAAGTGTGTCAAAGGCTTTAGGAACACTATGCAATGCTTTATAACAACAAATTGCCTCCGATAAGCCTACTCTCTTGAAGTATCCTTTGATGTGTTGTTTCTTTTATGACATAATGTAAGATCTTTTAATGTTTTACGCGTACGAACGTATGGGCTTCCTGCGTCATCGGAGCTACGCAAGCGCGGTGATGCCAGTTATGTGGCACTCTCTCGCAACTGCTGAAACAAACCTATTTCTAACAGGTTGCGGGAAAATATTGCAAATGGTGGTTTGGAAAGAGTTACATTCAAAGCAGATTTCCTTTTACGCAAGATGAACTACGTGCGAGAATGTACAATGAATTTCTTAAATCACAAAGCGTTTGACTCTCATTTAACAATCAACTCTTTGAGGATGACCATTTAGAAGATTTTTGAGCCCAGAAGATCAGAATTTGCGTTGTTATTAAAAATTTTGCTGGCACATTTGTGTGATGTATCTTAAAGTGTAACACGCGCAAAAAAGATCAACATTATATGTGGAAGCTTAGTCTCTTCCAACTTATTAATCTTTGAGATCAATATTATGTGAATGCTATGTATATTAATTTAAGCCATTAACTTTTCTTATTTGTGTATTTGCGCTACTGAAGAGTGATTTTGCTATTGGCTGACTACATCACATGACCTATTGCTGTCATCAGCTGGCAAAATCCTGTGAATGAGCTATGACGCTTACAAAAGCTCTCGCAACCTCGATTTTAATGCTTCGGAAAGTGGCATGTGTTGTTTAGTGGAATTCATATTTATACCTTCGTAATACGTACATGGTGCTGCACATCAAAGGTCTTTTAAAACGTGTTTTTCCCCCGATCTTCGTTTTCGAAAGTGCCGGAAAATTCTATGTTGGTATATAAAACCATAAACATTCAAAGGATTGATGACTTTTACAGTGCCGAGGAAGAGTATACTGTCACTTAACAAGGAAATAGTGCATTTTCACCCGGGAGAAAGTGTATTTTTAACCAGCAAATACGGGAACTTTTTTTTTCCTTGTCTACGTATACACCCTGTGTATGACCCACTAATTCTACTTGTGGCGCTAGTGGGTCATTTCTGTTTGTTTAAATTAGTATATTATGAGTCTTTGTGAGCTAAAGACTTAAAAAAGTAACTGAAACAAGCAGTAGGCTTACTGCTGACTTCATCTGAGCTGTGTCTGGTGAGATTGAGTCACGAGACTTAATGAACATAATTTTTGAACTGTCCTTTAAACTCACTGGGATATTATTTATGTAGATTAAGAACATGAGCGAGCTCAGTATTGATCACTGCAGGAGCTAACATATTATGTTCCCCCTTTGTGAGGTTAGTTTCACATTTGTGACACAGTTTGTCAATGTAACAATTTGCTTTGTGTTATGAAAGTAGTACTCCATCCATTGAAGATGGATGTCATTTGTGCCGTAACAGTAATTTTCCAAATAGAATTCTGTTATCCAGATAGTTGAACGTGGCATGGTCACAAAATATACTAACAGGGTCATTTTTCTCATTTAGCTTTGCCAGGGGCTCGAAGGAGTGAAATAGTTCTGTAATTAGAGGAGGATTGCTTATCTTCTGCTTTATTTTAAATATACTCTGAGTCATTGGTTGATTATAAAGACAGCTTAAGGCTAATCAAAGCAAGCTAGACAGTATTTGAATATTCTACTAGAAACACTATCACTGCCAGCTGACTTACTACATTTTGTGATTTCATGAATGTTGCAATCTACTTATATATTCATTCATTCATTTAGGTATCATTTCACAATGATACAGAATTTGTCATCGTAATATGAGTACAATGAAAATAATTAGTTTCTATATACGTACTCACTAAATATATAAGTATGTTTATGAAGATAGGAGAGGCGGTAGGCCGTGGCGTTGCTGAAGCAACAACCCTGGAATTTTCCTGAAGTGTTTTAGGGAAACTACAGAAAACCTAAATCAGGATGGCTAAACAGAGCTTACGCCATCCTCTCAAATATTAAGTCTGTATCTTAACAACTGCACTACCTCATTCAATCGGTAAGCTCCTTAGGGGTTGTATTTTGGAAACCAATGTCTGTTCATAGTACTTACAAGTAAATTTACAGCACGTTTATTAATGGATGCAATATTTTGTTCCACAATGAGGAAATTATCTTTGAATCTGATGGCCAATGATTGCAATATGTTGTCATTTCTGAGCCGCTATTTTCAAAGGGCTCAATTTCATTTCCAACTGCTTTTACCTTATACTTGAACGTATTTAATTTCTCAGTCATAGTGTTTGTGTGTGTGTGTTTTTATATATATATATATATATATATATATATATATATATAATTGATTGGAATATTTTACAATGCTGCTGGTATTGGAATTTCCTCTCTTGACTGTGGATTGTCCCCTGAATAAGGTGGACTCTCTCTTCCTAGCAAAAGATATGTAAATCTTAGTAATTATCCATTCCTTGTCCTTGCTTCTATTCAATTTAGCTTTGTTTATTTTAGAAAAAATGAGACTCAAAAGCACCCTGTGAATATGTTCATGAAAGAGTAAAATTTTTTAGGTGTCCATACATTTACTTCCTAATTGTTTTTTGTGGTTGATAATAAGAGTACGAGATAATAAGAGTTAGATAAATTGTGAATTTCACAACCACAATACTGTAATTATTACATATTAAATAAAAAATAGAATACTTCATGTAACAATCAGTACAAAACGTACCCACGAAGGATAATGTAGCAAATATTGAGGCAGGTATCCTTCAATTATTACATATTAAATAAAAAATAGAATACTTCATGTAACAATCAGTACAAAACGTACCCACGAAGGATAATGTAGCAAATATTGAGGCAGGTATCCTTCAACTTCCACAGCAGTCTGCTGATCTAATTACGATGGAAACAGCTAGGATTTTACTTACATGTAAGCCACCTAACAATAATTTGTCACAGGCACAAAGGAAGGCGCTGAGAGACATCAACGCAGATAAAATCATTATTGTTCTTACTGCAGATAAGGGTAATGTCACCGTCATATTGAAGAGTGAGGACTATCATGGAAAGATCAATGATATTTTGGTTCCCTCCAACTAAAAAAAACTTATGAAGGATTCACCTATGAAGATTTTAAAAATAACCAATTGACTGGTGAAAGTGTCTTCATTCTCCTTCGATGATAAGAAGTTGCTTTGTAAAACAGAAGGATACCCTACTAGACTCTATGGATAATCAAAATGCATAAACCTGAGGTTCCTTTGAGGTAAATCGCCAGTGCTGTAGGCATTCCCACCCACGAGTTAGCTAGACACCTTATTTTGGTAGGAATGGCAGTCATATTAAAAATTCAGCTCATTTCATTGACAAGTTAAAGGAAATGAGTGTTGGCCCAGATGATATCCTCATTAGTTTTCATATTGTGTCGCTATTTACTGTGGTTCTGGTAAACAAAGCTGTTTCGTGCATAGTGGATATTTTTCCTACCAATATTGTGTAATTATTCCGACACTGCCTCATCACAACCTACTTTCAATATAATAGTGACTTTTATGAACAGATGGGCAGAGTGGCTATGGGCAGTCCTCTCAGTCCTGTGGTGGCTAACTTGTTTATGGTGACTTTTGAGCAATGGGCGTTGCAGACTGCCAGTAAGAGACCAATCAGATGGTTTCGCTGTGTCAATGACACTTTCATAATGTGGACACATGGAGCAGTGGAGATGAATGCCTTCCTGACACATATAAACAGCATTAATCCGAAAATCAATGTACTGTGTGTCTGTGATTAAACAACGGGGCAGAACGGTGGGCCATAAGGTGTATAGAAAGGCCACTGATCGTTATCTGCATAAAAATTCAAACCACCAACATAGACAAAAAGGAGCTATAATAAAAACCTTGGTAGACAAGGTGTACAAAAATTTGTGAACCTGTTTATTTAAAAGATGAGATTGAACATTTGCAGTCTTCTTTTGCGAAGAATGGCTATTCTAGCAGAGAGATAGACCAAGCACCTCACTCTATTCAGAGAATCAGGAGCAACGATGAACAACAGCTGCCCAACAGCCAGGTTTTTCTTTTGCTCATTAGTAAGGTCACAGATCGCATTGGAAAAGTGTTAATCAAGTATAGGGTGGAAACTATTTTCAGACCCACCAGGAAAAATGAAAGAATATTTAAGGTCGGCAAAAGATGCACGACATCCTTTGGCTACACTAGGGTATATAAAACTCCTTGTAGTTGGGGACAGGTTTATATCGGTACCACAAAGAGAAGTGTTAACACCCATCTTGTTGAACATAAGAGGATCTGCCACCTGGGTCACACAGATAAATCAGCCATAGCAGAACATATTTACCTGGAAGGTAATCATGAAATAAAATGCAGTGAGGCAAGCATCATACCTAAAACTTCATTATTATGTCCACATTTATTGAGAGGCTATAGAGATTGATAAACACTGTAATAATTTTAACAGGAAAGAGGAAGGCGTTAAACTTGATAAAATTTGGATGTCAGAGTTGCACTGGAAGTGTGACAATCGATTACATTTAATTGAGAATGCTGACATTACCAGAGACAGTCTGATAGCCAACGCCACTTGCTGGACAGTGGCGCCCTCTGTACTGCCTATCCCTCTGTACTGCCTGTATGATCAGTGTTTCCTGGAGTTCTCTTTGCAGTTTGGCACTTTACCTCAGAGGATGTCTCCCACAGTCGGAAACAAAACGTCCGAGTTTTATACATCGACCATGGCCTATCGGCCCAGAAGTTTTAAGTGAAGACAATATCGGCTGTGAAAGCCTACATTGTATGACCACAACAATAATTTCCATGTAGTCTACGCATACTAGACTTCGACCAGGAAGGAGATTTACATACTGGTGAAGGAGTCTATAACAAGTTGCTGGAGGGAATGAGACAGGAAATTGGAAATCCTTAATATTCAAAACTTAAATGAAACCACACTTTATTAAATACTCCTATAATTTATCAGGATATTTTGAATCCATGTAGTCAATTACAGTTACCACAGATGCTCATAATAAGAAATCTTGACTGGTTCATAATAAGAAATCTTGAAAGTCTCATAGTGTTATGTGAAAATTACATAAATGCTTAGTTTTTGTGTATTTGTGAATAAAAATAGCACCTGAGTAGTGTAAGAGGAACAGCAGTGCCATTTTTAAAAGTAAGTGATGTTTTGCTTACAAGCTATTCTAGAAGTAAGTCCCATAATTATAAATGTGTGTGATTTAGCATTAATTGTATTTGTTTTTTAGTATATGTTCCATAGGTAGCCTAAAGTGACTGCTTCTGTCAGTTAACATATAATTTGACTCATTCCGTACACCTGAAGGCTCTCCTTCATGTTGGGCTTTATGGATTAATCAGTGAAACATATCCAATGACAATTGAATTTCTAGGGACAGAGAACTTTATGAATGAGAGTTTACAACTGTGTGAACAAAATACTATTGTTTAGTTATTTTATGGCTCACAAGAGTTTGAAGGTAGGTCCAATAATTCACAAGTATAAACCACGTGCATTCAGAGGATTTCTTTATTTAATTGTTTAGATAGTAATAGTACCACCACACAATTATACCACTTCTTTATTTCAGCAAATTTCGTCCCAGATTGTGTCACATAAGTGACATCAGTTTCCACAAGCCAGTTGATGTTGGATCACTTCTTCGAATGAATTCCTTGGTATGTATGTAATTATACAACACTAAAAACAAATCTAGTTTCTACATTCTTCCTCTTCTTCCTGGCTCTATGGCCCTTGAAGGGCCTTGGCCTGTTCTAGAACATCATTCCATTTGTCCCTGTCCAGTGTCTTGTGGCTCCATCCTATGATACCAATAATTTGTAAGTCTTCTTGTATGTTGTCCAAGATCAAAGTCTTGCAAGAAACCTATGTGAGATTTCAGAAGGCTAATGATGTGTACACCGTTCAGTGCCCCACATATTGTCTATCATACAACCACTACATTGTCTGCTAATGGCAACAGGGGGCGAGACTGGAGGTGTCCAATGATGAGCACAGCATGAAGCTACAGTGCTTAGTTGAACTGCTCAGTTGATGAGTGACTCACAACAGTGCTGCAGGACTACTGGTGTTAATACAAAGCAGAACTATGGCAATTTTAAATAAAACAAACTTTGCATTGTATCTACAACAACAGTTGCCAGAGAGGAATCCAAGAAATTTTGCAGAGTGAGAAAGAAGTGGCATATGAAATATTAGTGTTTCACATTGAGGCAGTGGAATGTGTGGTGTTATATGTTGACTGTGCAGACAATGTACATGAGGAGTACAATGACGACGATACATGCTTAAAAACTGAAAGTGATGCTGAAACAGGTGTTGAGTCATGTATTTCATCGTCCTTGTCAGACAGTGAGTCACAAATCCCATCTCCAGTGAAACATAGTAAAGGAGAATCGTTATCCGAGGAATACCAAACATAATTACATACATAGAAGGTCATCTGCAGCACAGTAAAAAAAATATTACAAACAGATTTCGAATAAGTTCATAGCAGTATGACCGTGTAGTGGATAAGAAAAACTATGTATATTTAAGGAAGGACAAGGTGCATTTGTTACAAAAAATTGGTGTTTGCGTGACTCAAGGATGTGTGGTACAGTTGAGAGGATGTGCTTCATAGTCACAGACTATGTTACACACACCAAATTGCACATGGCATAAATTATAGTGATTTCAAGAGAAGCAGTGGATGGTTAAATAACTTCAAACAGTACGACAAAATTTGAAGACATAAGATAACAAAATTCCAAACAAAGCGTCAACTTGATGATGTATAGCAAACTGCGGAATCGGCCTGAACATCTGCAGATGAGATAAACAAACTTATCCCATCATTCAGTAACAAATTTGTTTTCAACTCCAACTAATCAGGATTTGAAGAGGAATTACAGATGAAAGGAACACTGGAAATTAGAGGTACTAAGATGTTGTAACAAGATCAGCTAACATCAATGCCTTAATGCATTCACATACAACTATGTCAGCTGTTCATCTGGATGGTAAATTGGCTGAAAAGTTATTTATTGTGCTGTGAGAAGTTGGAGGTGCTCTGTCCCCTACTGTTCTTCTCATGTGCGAGGTCTCACTAGAGCAGTAGGGAATATTTACATCACAGCAAGGAAGAGTGATAAAATGGGCTTAAGAGAACCACAACTATCATATGAGCACTGCTTTTGGTCAATAGCCATTCAAAATAACTTGCTTTTGCTTGATCCCTGGTCTGTTTATTAACTCCTTTAGAGCACGCTATGCCCCCTAAAAAGTGTGTGACACTATAATTCATACCACCTATGGACAAACTCAGCATCTGGATGAAACTTCCTGGCAGATTAAAACTGTGTGCCCGACTGAGAGTCGAACTCGGGACATTTGCCTTTCGCGGGCAAGTGCTCTACCATCTGAGCTACCGAAGCATGACTCACGCCCGGTCCTCACAGTTTTACTTCTGCCAGTCTTGTCTCCTACCTTCCAAACTTTACAGAAGCTCTCCTGCGAACCATGCAGGAGAGCTTCTGTAAAGTTTGGAAGGTAGGAGGCAAGATACTGGCAGAAGTAAAAGCTGTGAGGACCGGGCGTGAGTCATGCTTCCGTAGCTCAGATGGTAGAGCACTTGCCAGCGAAAGGCAAAGGTCCTGAGTTCGAGTCTCGGTCGGGCACACAGTTTTAATCTGCCAGTAAGTTTCATATCAGTGCACACTCCGCTGCAGAGTGAAAATCTCATTCAGCATCTGGATGTTTGTTTTTTCCGTGGCTATAAAACATATTATTGCCCTATCCACAGCTACACATTAAAGGATAGCCAGTTTCACAATAAGTTCCACAAGAGGCTGTTTTACATTCAGTTGAATGCCATCACATTCCATCAGTTCTCATTACCCCATTACACCAATATGATCCTATATGCAGCCGTTAAGATTAGATACCTAGCTGAATGTCCTGCATGGTTTGGAACTCCAAAGCCTTCAATCTTGATGATGCGAACCTTTGTGATCACTGTGGATGTCGATGTCCCACTTTATTTCCATACTGTTAACAATATGGGATGTTGCCAGTATTCCCAGATAGGCAAATTCACTTACAGATTCTGTTTGCACCTAGTCAATTTCTAAGATTGCATTTAGTTCTGGCCATGTTATTTGTATGTATTTGGTTTTATTGATACACTGCCAGTGATTTTGTTGTTGCAATAATATCCACATCATCTGCATGGGTCAGAACTTAAACCATTCTCTTGTATATTGCACCTGTTGTGTTGATTTGAGCTGTCCTTATTACCTTCTGTAGTGACATGTTGAAAAGCATATGTGAAAGTGCATCCTCTTGTCTAAGTCCACAGTTAGTTTCAAAATTTTGGTGTTAAATTTCCTTGTATCCATATTTCATATGCAGATTTACCCTTAGTCAAACTTACAAGGCATATTAAATGTTATTGTATGCCCAATTCAATCATGGCTTCAATAAGTTTATTTCTTCTTATGGATTCATATCTGCTTTAAATTCAATGTATGTATAATGTGTTTCTATATTGTATTCCCTTATTTTTTCCAATATCTGCCTCAAGGTGGATATTTTGTCAACAGTTAATTTGCCAGATCTAAAGCCTTTCTGATATCTCCCAGCTGCTTTTTCTGCAAAAGGTTTTTTCATTGATACAAAATAGAGAGGAAAATATTAACAATGTAGTTCCACTACAGTTCATACATTCCAGGATGTCCCCTTTCTTGTGTATAGCACATATTATGCCGATATTCCAATCGTATGGGATGACTTTTTGCGTCCCTATATCTGAGATCTGAGTATGCATGTATCTAACTAGATGTTCTCCATGTAATAAGCTCAGCTGGCACGTTGTCACTGCCAGGTGATTGACTGTTGGCTAGTTTCTTTAATGGTATCCAAATCTCTTGAATCAAGGGCATACCATTTTCCTTTCTTCCATTTCTTGGTCTTCAGTTAGTTCCAGTGCTTCAGCATTCCCCAAGTATAATAATTCTTTTAAGTATTCTGCCCAACAATGTAACACTCCTTCCTGTGATGCTATAATTTACCTTTTCCCCCCTACACTGCTGTTGTTTCTGGATGGAATTCCTTTCTAAGGTTATTGAGTTTAGTAAGTGTTTCAATGACCTGCAAGTGTCTTGACTCCTCACACTATTCATCATACAATTCATTCCTTCTGATCTATTGTTCCATACCAATCTTTCCCTCTGCAGCACCCTGTATTTAATTTCTGGTTATATTCCACTGCTCTTATACATTATGAGTAAAGTTGTGCATGATTCCTGTCGATCTATTTTCCTAATTAAAAGCTAGGTGTTCAGCCTTCCTTAGGTCCTTATGTTCTGAAATATTATACTGATTTCGTCTTTCTCCTTTAACTTAATGTGCATTTGACATTCTGTCTCTGATTTTTGCTATGAGGAGGTAATGATCAATGTCTGTATTAAGGACATATGAAACTATGGCAGTCTAGTACATCAGAGCCATGCCTGGTATCTATTAATATATGATCAGTTTGGTTCCTTATATTGTTGTCTGGTGACACTCAGATCATTTTATGTATATTCTTATGCTGGACCCACGTGCTAGAAACTGTTAAGTAAAATTTATCAGGCTGAGTCCATTGTCATTACTCTCTTTATTGAGGCTGTATTTCCCCAACGGTAGGGGAAAAGACCTGCTCCTACCTACCATCCCGTAGCATTAATATCTCCTATCACCATTTTTATATCATTTTTTGGAAAATGTTGATAAGCTTGCTCCAGCTCCTCATAGAACGTCTCCTCTTCTGCTGTCTTTTCCTCAGTAGGGGCATGTGCATTTAGGATACTGTAGTTAAAGAATTTCTCTTTAATCACATTTAATATATCCCTGGACTTATTGTTTTAAATCCTATCACTAGTTGTACAGTACTATGGCTGACTATAAATCTCACACCAAAAATGCATTCACTATTGTGGCCTCTGTAGTATATAGTACACTACTGTTTTTGGAAGGTACACTGTCCAGTCCATCTTATCTCTTGCAAGCTCATGATACACGCCTTGTATGTTTCCACTATTTAGGCTTCCAAGGGCTCCAGTTCCAGATAATACCAGTACATTCCATGAGCCAATTATCATGTTCTTGTTACTTTTCAATGTCTTTGCCTTGGGGTCTGTCTGGCAGTATTTTGTGATATATCATAATAAGACTTTTTTCTGTGTGTGCGTTATCTGTCCGTAGCCCAACCCCCTGTACTTCAGAGAACCATTACTCCTACCCCCATCTGTTCTGAATCTGTTTCCCACTGGGGTTGACGACACAATCTTCGACAGGGTTGCTCACATTCCTATCAATGTAGGAAATTTCTCTTTTGTTTGGTGTTTAACAGAAGTCACAGAAAACTATTTTAATCCACATTTGCTTATTAGAATGAGCAGAGATAATATTTCAGGATTTTTGTGGCTATCTGATAATGTGTACTGGCACTTGATGTAACAGTTAATGTTTAAGAAATTGACAGTTCTCTGTCACTGCTGATTTGTTACAACTGTATATTACTGTTGTGATATTTTGTTACTTCTTGCTTCATTTAAGTGCAGTGAAACATCCTTGTTATTATATGGAACAATGAAAGTTCTCTGCTGTCCAACTTTTGGACACATACTAGTTGTCACTTAAGGCATTTCCTGAAGTTTTTATGGTTGTTGTCCATCATCATTTTTTCTTATATTAAATATGCATAAAACACAGTTGCTAATTGTCATATATTTGTATCAGTAACTAAATATTATTCTAATTGTGCTTCTTCTCTCATACTGAAACTGTGGTTCAACAGTTTTGACAGGATAATGCAATGAAATCAATGTTGAAACTTGTTTCCTCCATTGTTTTCTCTTCATGTATTGAAGAAGGATAAATTTAAAGGTATTCAGGGTTTTCAGAAAATGTTGTTCTATATTACAATACACAGATACAGTCCACAGTATAGTTCACATCACTTTCTCTCCCATCCCATAATGCTCTCCCTTTCTCTCCTCCCTCCCTCCCCCCTCCAACCTTGCTTTCATTTTCATCTAATTTATGTACCACATTATTGTACCAAAAATAAAAATAAATCATTCTTCCAGGTTACATACACAGAATGCAATTATGTGCAGATAACAGTTTATGCAGAAGTGTTTGACCCTCGTGGAGGGCAGCAAAATACAACTAATGTGTTTCATTACACATATGAAATGCCTGAAGAAGTGCCACAGATAATTCCAAAATCCTATCAGGGTAAGTATTCTCACTATAAAATGACTACTGGATATGTCTAACTTGGACATTTATAAATCCAGTCGGACACAGATAACTTCCATTGTCTTTTACTCCTGTAGGCTTATTTTGTAATCATTAATTAAAGTGCATTCAGGGAATTGGGAAGGGCAGAAGAATAGGAAAATGGCTTTATCAATAGGAAGAAGTGGTCATTGTTACATTGTTAGATCATACGTGAAGCGTTTGAAAAGTTCATGCAAAAATAAAAACTATGTACGTGTTTGGGGTAAACCTTTTTTATTTTTTGACATAGTCTCCTTTTAGAATTATGCACTTTGTCCAACACTGTACTAATTTGATGATCCCTTCTGAATAATAGGAATTGTCCAAGTCTGCAAAATAGCTTTTAGTTGTTGCAATCACCTCCTCGTTTGAATAAAATCTTTGTCCCGCCAGCCATTTCTTCAAATTGAGGAACAAATAATAGTCTGAGGGAGCCAAGTCTGGAGAATAGGGGGGATGTGAAATGAGTTGGAATACTATTCCTATTTCCAATAATTTTGTGACCACAACTGCTGAGGTGTGTATGGTGCATTGTCGTGATGGAAAAGGACTTTTTTGCGGTCCAATTAAAAGGCGTTATTCTTTCAGCTCATTTTTCAAACTGTCCAATAATGATGAATAATATGCGCCTGTAATAGTTTTACCTTTTTCCAGATAGTCATTGAAGATTATCCCTTGCGAATCCCAAAAGACAGTCGCCATAACCTTTCAGGTCAAAGGAATGGTTTCCCCTTTTTCGGTGCAGATTCTTCCTTGGTAACCCATTGTTTAGATTGTTGTTTGGTCTCAGAAGTATAGTAATGTATCCATGTTTCATCCTCAGTGACAAAACAATGCTTAAAGTTCTGCAGATTCTTCCTGAACAGCTGCAAACCACCCTTGCAGCACTTCACACGATTCCATTTTTGGTCAAGCATGAGCAGTCGTGGAACCCATCTTGTGGATAGCTTTCTCATGTCCAAATGTTTATGCAAAATATTATGTACCTGTTTATTCGAGATGCCCACAGCACTATGAATCTCACGCACCTTAACTCTTCTGTCATCCAACACCATATCATCGATTTTATCAATGATTTCTGGAGTCGTAACCTCCACAGGGCGTCCAGAACATTCAGCATCACTTGTGCCCATATGGCCACTCCGAAAATTTTGAAACCACTTATAAACTGTTCTAACCAAAGGTGCAGAGTCACCATAATGTTTATCAAGCTTCTCTTTAGTCTCCTGAGGCGTTTTGCCTCTCATAAAGTAATGTTTAATCACCACACGAAACTCTCTTTCGTCCATTTTTTGACAATCACTCAACTTCCTTGATTTACACGAATGCTAAACACAAAGAAATAGACCAATATGGCTGAAACTTGGTGTACGTTCTTTCCAAAGATGCTACTAACTAAACATGACCTCGATACATGCTGGTGGTGCCATCTCTCGGACTTTTCAAATGTCTCTCGTATATTTTAAGTTACAATACATAAAGGTGCATTACTTACCATGCCATAATGAAATAATACACAATATAATGCAAGGAAAATATAAAAAAGACAAATAACAATAATATAAATTAGGATAGATTGCTACCCACCACGTAGCAGTGGTGTTGAACAGTAGAGAGGCACATTCAGAAGTGACACACACACACACACACCATCCCGACAGCAGTGAGTGGCGACCTCACCTAGAATAGAACAGGATACCCTCAAATGGACAAGCATATACCTCTAAAAGAAGCTAAGTAGAACGAGAAAGATGATATGAATAAGACTGGAGCTTAAAATCAAACAAGTAACAACAAAATACTATGCCCCAAAAAAAGTTAAGTGCAGTAGAAAGGCTACAAGAAAGTAAAATTAGACATGTGTTAAGTTATGCAGTTGCTTTGCTTTCTGTCCTGTTAATATTTTAGTTGTAATTTTTCCTTTGCTGCTTGTTTTCACACCTTTCTAAGAGGAATTTCTTGTAGGTTATGATGTATGCCATTCATTCAAGAGGCGCATAATTAAGCTGGGAATCTTTGCCAACAAAACCCTACATTTTTCACTCTTCAGAAGCTGAATAAAGCTTCAAGGGTATTCAGTAATTTTATATCCATTAGATTAACAATTTTCAGAAAGACTTATATTAAGTAGCCAAAAGTTTTATTTTTACAAATAATACTCAAAATCATTTTTTATTTATTAGGTTATTTCATAATGTGCTTTGGATACAGCCATAATCAGACCCTGTAATAAAGAACAAAAGAATATAAGAAATATTACGTATATGCCAGCAAATCAACAACTGTCAAATTTATGCTTTTTGAGCAAAGTTGGGAGTTGATACCTTGCCTTGGCATAAGATTTACTGAACTTTTGTTTCAGTAGTTTGGTGGGTGATATTTTTATTGCTGATGACTTTCTTTTTTAACTATAGGGTCTGATAACGGTAGTAGGTGAAACATGTTAGAATTGTTTTTTTTAAAAAAAATCATTAGGAGATCTAAAAAGTGTTATTTGTAAAAGTTTACAATGATTGCAGATTCATTCTAGGAATGTATTTTCTTTGTTAATAATCAAAGTACACTTGGTGTGAAAGTTACTTCACATGCCTTCAGATGTGTTCTTATAGGGTGCCTTGGAATTTGAAAGAAGCATCTGTGTTGCCAGTTGCAATGTAAACTAAAAAATAGCAATTACATAATTTTCTGAAAGATTTACATTTTATGTAGTTAGTCGAAGCCAAGAGATGACATAGAAAAAGTAGAATTGAAATGTTTGTGTGCAGTCATTTTCTTGTGAAGGGGCAAGTATCAATGAATACTAATGATGCAATAAATTGAAATACTATAGTATCAGTGGCATCCATACTAGTACTTAACAACTTTATTAACTTTCTGAGGCTTGTTTTTAATTTGAACTTCACTATGGGTATTGATGTTCTTTCTTCAATATTTATTGTCAGTTTTGAATTTAAAACAATGTGTAGTTTAATAGTACTTACCTGAAATCATTTATTTTATGAGATTTGTGCATTATTTTTGTTTCAGAGGCAATGATGTACCTGGATGGCAGACGACATTTTCAGCATGTGATGGGTCTTTCTGACGATACACATAGTTCAACAGCCACATAAACTTGCTTTGATCATCTTATTTGCTAAATTATTCAGTCATGAGAGCACTCTCTCTCTCTCTCTCTACACACACACACACACACACACACACACACACACACACACACACAAAATGTACTTAACGCCAACGTGGACTATGTGTGAGATTAACCTCCCTAATAGTTTTTGTGCTGTAACATCATGTTGGCATCTCTCTGTCAGTATTACTTAATGAAGGTAACATAAAATTTTGTTAAGTGGCTGAGAATATTGATGTAAATACATGTTCCAGCAAGAATGAGAAAATGATAGCATTGGTCATTCAAAGCATTTGTTTGGAACATACCTTATCAGAAAAAGTGCACAAAGTATAAAGTGTAGTGGTATGGTGATCCAAAAAATAAATAAGTTTCTGACTCTTACTAATGTTGGTATATATAATGAGCTGTCCATATATTGGCTATTGTTACTAAAATAAAGAGCTGCTTACATATGAGCTGAGTCTTATTTCTGAACTCTGACAGTGGTTACCACATTGCCTTAGAACAGTCTGCACAATAGTTACATCACCCTTAGTTTTGATCAGCTGAATTATAATTTGTGCTCAAGGAATATTTTATTTTGGAATCAGAATCTCTCAAAAAACATGTAAATAGGAAATCTGTTAATCGGCATCTTTAGTTTAGAGCTATCATGCTAATTTTTCACATATGCCTATGGCTGTGTATCCTACAATCTTTGTTTCCAATCCTACTTATGAATTACCACTTTTTATTCTGACTAGTGAGAGACAAATATCTGACACTGTATAACACTACTACCTCAAAAGGCTGTGTAGATTCCGGCAATCTTCATAATGAAGTTTTGCGCCTATTATTCCACAAACATTTGGCAAGGAAACACACTCCATGCATGTTTCTGTAGACCTCAATTGTTTTTGCTATCAGTAATGGCTTTATGCTTATTACACATTCAAATGCCACCATAGTAGGGATAGATAATACTTTGTTGAAGTGACTCAGGTGAATGCAGATGTTACCCATTCTTTTTTATGATGCAAAATTTTACCTTTGGCTATGAACTCTGACAAGTATGGATATCTTACCCATTTCTTATTATATTTCTGAACTCATTTAAAATTGTAATTTCTGATTCATCTGTCTGCAAAATGTTATTTCAGACATCAGAATGCTAATGTGAATTGCTCAGTTAGTGCTGTACAGTGAAGTCATGTTCTGTCAACTGAAAAAAGTCTGGATAAGACTACACAAGCATATTTAGTATTGTAACTCTTCAGGCTTTCCTGGCGAGATCTTGACATGTGGAATTATTGGGTCTACTGCCGGATGTTTGTGTCACTCTGGGTAGACCCGATTATTCCACATGTCATTTTTAGTATTACTTATAAAGCAGAATCAAGATCACAATTACATGGACTGGTTTCCCAAATAATACTTGCAAATCTTGCACAAATTAATTGCAATCTTTATTGTGCATGTGTGGTATAAGCGATACTGAGGGCCAGTTTAAGGTCCAAGTGACACAAGCAACTGTTTGGAGCATCCAGCTGAGAGGGGTGCCACAGGCTTCCTGTGCATGTATTGTATAGGCAGCGAAGTGAAAAATTTATGTATAGGATGCATTATAATTGATAGTGAAAACTGACACAGGTGAAAGTATATGACAATAGAAGCAAAAATGTTGCACCAAACATAGCTCTGTACACATGCCATTTAAGAGAGGACTGTGAATTATGGTTACAATTCACCATTGACTTAAGTATAAAATACTTGTCATATCTGGTGTAAATATATTCGAAATGTAAACTTTTCAATTCAGCCATGACCCACCTCCACAATACTACTTCAGCAATTTAAATGTTATAATTTACTGTAAAGCTATACTTGGTAAAGGAGGTCTTTTCACATGTATCTTCCTCATATTTGGAGGCAATACTGCAGTCATCTCTGCAGTCAGTATAAATTCTTTTGCACACCCCCAGATCAGCTATCATAAAGACTGCTGGAGAGTTTGGAAGTTAGAATTTATGCCAGTCTGAATTCCTTCTTTGCAAATTTATGCATACCATATAAAATATATGCTCTGTATAGAATGCCCAAGCTAGGAGGGTGACCAATAGAATAGGCTGCGAATTTAGAGGTAATAAGATAAAATCATAATGACACCAACTCTTCTTCATTGGAAAGAAGGGATACAGAGCTCCTACATAGGAGGAGGCATTGCACTTTTCAAGATCAATCTGACACATGCCAAGGCCAGTAACAGAGAGAGCAATGTGACTCCCAGGTCCACTATAGCTATAACTGGCCTGATCTAAGTGAGGTAAGGCTCATTGATCGTCTCAGAAATGCCACACGATCAGTGCTGACACCACTTGCCAACAGTCTGCAAGACTCAGCAAAACCAGGAGCACTTCCAAAGATGTCCAATGCAGCCTTGGATGAAACATCAGGGATTACAGAGTTCCATGGACCACGGCCATACAACCCAGAAGAATTCTCGGCAGCTGAAACATCCGGACATGAAAGCCTTCATTGTGTGACTGACAGACAACGATTGCATGTGTCACCACAGGCATTCACAGTCAACTCGTTTATGCAAGAGCACTGACTTTATGGCACTGTGAAGCTTACTTGTGAAATCAGCATGCACACAGTAATTGAATTCAATGTTGAAAATTCAAATGAGGAAAGGTTCTTGCATACTGCACATTATCAGTGATGTCTGTTATCTGATGCACCAGTTTTCTTCTCTACAGTGGGAAATGAGACAATGTACCTTAGAAAATATATCAATAGGTATAGGGGAACATTAGTGGTGTTATTGCATGGTTGGAGGGTTCTACATGACACTGATCTGATTAGTCCCTCTTAAGGTCTGGCATTAATGTACACAAAAAAAAAAAAAATGATCAATAGGGTTGAAATATCAAAACAATGGGTATTGGTTTAGTATTGACATGTTTTTCAAAAAAGGAAATAATCCTAAGGATACCACCAGGATGTGGAAAGCCTCCAACGAATATGTGAAGTCATGATGAGCTAGGAAGACAGACTCTACTGGCCAGTGAGGCCATCTTCCTTTAGTATCTCTATGACTCTCTCCCACAGATTAAACTAACCTGTGACCATTCGTGCTGCCCTTCTCTGTACACTTTCAATATCCCCTGTTAGTCCTATCTGACACGCGTTCCACAAACTTGAGTAATATTCTAGAACAGGTCACTTTAGTAACTTGTAAGCACTATCTGGGGTACACACCCGAAGTTACTTCTACATTTGATGATGACTCCCCATCCAGGATAAAATGCTGTGTCCTACCAACCAAAAAGACCTCAATTCAGTCACAAATTTCACTTGACATTGCATGTGATCGTACATTTGACATTAATGCTTTTCAGGAATCAAGAAAACTACACCTACCTCATTGCCTTGATGCACAGCTTTCAGTATGTAATGTGAGAAAAGTGTGAATTGGGTTTTACATGATCGATGTTTTTGAAATCCATGTTGTTTGGCATTGAGGTGGTCATTTTCTTCAAGATACGACATTCTGTTTGAGCTCAGAATATGTTCTAAGATTCTACAACAAATTGATCTCAAGGATATTGGACAGTAGTTTTGTGAATCATTTCTATTACTGTGGCTGTAGATGGGTGTGACCAGTGACT
This sequence comes from Schistocerca gregaria, assembly GCF_023897955.1. Lineage (NCBI taxonomy): Eukaryota > Metazoa > Arthropoda > Insecta > Orthoptera > Acrididae > Schistocerca > Schistocerca gregaria. Next base: position 609,208,084 of record NC_064921.1, on the reverse strand, counting down.
TTTTCCAAGAAATGGGCACAGTTTTGTGTTCGAGGGATCTAAAATAGGTTATAGTGAGAAGAGGGGCTAACTCAGCCACAAATTCAGTATAAAATCTGACAGGGATTCCATTGGGGCCTGGAGCTTTGTTCAATTTTAACAATTTCAGCTGTTTCTCAACACCACTGACACTAATACTTATTTCACTCATCTTTTCAGTGGTATGAGAATTAAATTGTAGCAATTATCCTGGGTTTTCCTTTGTAAAGGAACATTTGAAAATGGAGTTAAGCATTTCATCGTTTGCTTTGCTACTCACAATTTCAGTACCTGTCTCATTCGCTAGGGACTGGACACTAACTTCGGTCCCACTGACAGCCTTTATATATGACCAGAATTTCTTTGGATTTTGTGAAATGTCATTTGACAATATTCTGCTATTTTAGTCATTGAAAGCATCACAAATTGCTCTCTTGACAGCCAAACGCATTTCATCCAGCATCTCTCTATCTATAGCCCCACATTTTGTTTTACACCTATTATGCAGTAATCTCCATTTCTTTAGAAGTTTCTTTACAGTGACTGTATTCCATGGAGGTTACCTCCCATTATGAACTGTTTTACGGGTACGTATTTATCTAGTGTGTGGTCCACTTTTAAACTTGAGCCAGAGTTCCTCAACATGCTCCTGAATTGTGCTTAAAGTTTCAAGTTCCTCATTGAGATGTGAAATTACTGATTTTTATCTAGTTTACTGAACACGGATATCTCTCTGCTTGTTTTAGTTGTCCTTTTGTACTCTGGTGCTCATCATTGTCACAAGCACGTCATGGTCACTGATACCAGTTTTGATGTGGACATCTTCAAAGATCTATATTTTGCCATTGGATCCAATATATTTCCATCACGAATAGGGTTCCTAACTATAGCTGTTCTAAGTAGTTTTCAGAGAAGCATTTAGTAAAGTTTCACAGGATGTCTCATCATGCCCACCACTAACAAAACTGTAATTTTCCCACTTAATTGTTGGGTGATTTAAGTCTCCACCAACGATTACAGTATGACTGGGGAACTTAAGTACAAGTGAAGTGATGTTTTCTCTGAAGTTTTCAGTTACATCAGTAGACGAGTCCAGTGGGCAATAGAAGCATCCAATTAAGATACATTTATCAAATTGATGTTTCATTGGGACACATATAAGACTATGGCTAATTGCAAATATTGCTAGTGTTACTGGAAAATAATATGCTTCAATGGCCATTAGTACATATTTTTATCATTAGTCTTTTTACTTTTTTCTGTATGGTGTTTCATTTATTTTTGTGTGTGTCATCCTTTACAGTGGATTATAATAAGTTTAAATATTATATCGTTCATATCCCAGCTGTTGTCTTCTGATACAGTACTTTTCTGGCAGTCTCTATCAGCTGAAATGTTATTATTCGAAATGCTGGACTTGTAACTCAAAATTACACTCACTTCCTAACTGCTTAACTTAATAATAGCAAAATTACATAATATTTTAATAGCATACATATAGACAGAAAATAAACATTGGGATGATAAAAACATTGTACCTTCACAATGCAGCCCTACTCAGGAGTATAATGAGTTACATACTGTTCAGAAGCAGCTATAAATCATCTTGAATGATGCTAAGCAATTGGACACTACTCTTGGTGGGTGTGTCGGGAGAGCTACTGACATACACATACCAGAGGTACGAAAAGTATCCGAAGTATTATCTTCCCCAACGGACACAGTCTCCACTAAAAGATATGCAGGATCTATTACTACTCATCTACTTGGCTGTAAGTGCCATATCAGTGGTAGGTCTAAGGGCCTTGTAAAGGGGAGGCCGACACCAAGTAGAACCTTGGGTATTATGCTCATCTTCTTATCAAAAAGTTGAGGTGCTGTCTTCCACTGAAATTGAAACTTAACCAGTGAGTCACACTTGACCTGTTGGGAAGCCTATTATGTCCCATGTCAGTGGGAATTTATATGAAAGGGTTGGGATCCGTTAATCATCAGCAGTGAATGTGTGTCAAATAAAGGTAGCCCTCTGGGAAATGGCAGTAAGGACTGCAAGGAACATCATCTAGTGCATTCTGTGTGTGCGTGTGGGGGCAATCATGCGTGCATGCATGCATGCGTATATTGAGGCATTATTCAATATGTTGGTGATGCTGTTCAGGCAGCTATTGACAGAACAAAGTGCAACCAACTGTAGATTGTGGCACACTTCAGTACAAACGGTGCCTGTCATCTGGGCTTCCCAAGTCATACTAGAATCATTCCAGTGACCCAGTGACTAGAAGAAAAGGCTAAAAAGATTAATTGCTTGTGGAGAATTTCAATAAAGTTCACAATCTGCAGCATGCAATTTCCTAAGTGGTGGGCATGGCAAGAAATCAGGCAAAACAACACTAAGTGTCTTCTCTGAAACCGATCTAGAGCATATTGTTTGGAAGCCCACTTGTAATAGAAACATAATAGGTCTAATAGCAACAAACAGACATGACCTCTTTTCGAATGTCTACTCTGAAACTGGTATAAGTAACAATTAGGCAGCTGCAACAACGATAGTACAAAGGGCAACTAAAACAAACTGAAAAATTCATATGAAGGATGAAAGGGAGGTTAGTGTTTAACATCCTGTCTACATTCAGGTAGTTAGTGAGAGAATATTTACGTGTTCAGTAAACTAGATAAAGAGGCAGTGGTGTAATATCTCAAGGAGCAGCTTGAAACATTTCAGTCTGGACAGGAGTGAGTAAAAAAATTGTGACGTAAGTTTAGAAAATAGTTGACTGAATAGATTTACACCTAGAAGAATAGTTCAAGATAGGAGGGGCCAAGGGCCAATTTAATGTCACATTGAGCCCATAGCTCTGCTGAACTATATGGCGCCTGTTCAGCAATGCACACTTATTTGTTAAATGTGTAATTTTACCTCCATATAACATGTAAAAGTAACTTCTAATAAAATTTACTTTCACTTATTTAACAACTAAAAGATACTATGCACATTCTTTTTAAATTGTGTGGTCAACATAATAAACCATTAGTCAAGACATTAAAACCACATTATGTGCCACAGATGGACTTTCATTAGTTAATTTCACACAGCAAGAAAAGTCAATTGTTTTACACACGTAAATGATTAAATGACAGTCTCCCCCCTCTCCCTACACAATAACAATCTTCTGAGGTCACTACACAATAAAGTTTGAAAGATTGTATTCAGACTGTGTAGATGAATGCTGTCCCAGTTTGGTCCCAGGCTGTTTCAAGTCGGTCCTGATGGTCAGTCCCTGTACGGTTTTCCAGCAGTTATCTGCATCTACTTGTGTATTAGATTAATGTTTTGACCTCAGTTATGCTTAACACAAAAAGTGAAAAAAGTCTACATCAGAACAGTAAAATTTCAATACTCGTACACCCACCTACAGATTTAACCATTAGTAAGCCTAATCCAATTAGGGCATAATATGCACAGAATGGCATTTAATCAAAAGAGTAAGGTCACACCTGCATCTCTGCAACTTGTGTCATGGTCTCACTGTCAGTGCTATAAGGAATACCATACCCTGTCCCCACTCTTCCAAATCCCTTTCTGAAATTAATGTTTAAAACTTTTAAGCCTTATGCTGAACAAGCCTGAACATCATTATTATGGCTGTTCATAATAAGTGTAAAATTATGTTAGAGACAGCTTCTAAGAAAAACAAAACATGCATCACTAAACATGAAATCACTTGTCATCCAAGTAGGTCTCACTCTGTCGCAAATGCTGCACAACATACTGGTAATTTACTTTGGTCCTTAGTGAGAAAGAGTCAGCCATTTTCTTCTCGAAAATATACATCCCAAAAGAAAAGTGACAGAATCATTGTCTATTTTGAATAAAAACTCTCCATCATAAAACAAAAATAGAATTTTTGAAACTGCCTACTTGAGCTATGCATTCCTAAAACTCACCAGGTGTCCAGGGTGTTGTTACTCTTGTTTGTATACATTGGGAAGAATAAGGTAACCACTGTCCTATGTTTTATTACCAAGTAGAACTGGCAATTTCCCACCATTGCAGGTGCGGAGTTGTAAGATAGGCGCACCAGACTTTTACAGTATAGTATTACATATATTTCATACACAGTTCTCAACATATTACTTAAAAACATGTTGATTTATAATTTAGCGCTCCCTTGGGGATTTACTGAATACCGTGATTAATTTTTTTTTGTGATAAAATTGTTTGTAATACTTTTCAAAAATGTTCTGTAAGCCAAGGCTGTAGAATCAGTTTTCAACAAGCAAGATTTTCATGTGTAACAGTCACTGGACAATCATGTATGCCTACCAGTCACTGACAGCTGAACACAGACTTAAAGGGTTCTAAATAATTCTATGGTAATTATAACATGAAAATATTTGAGTTGCGGAACAATGCAATAAGCACTATCCCATTCCCCAAACAGATCTCAGACAAAAGTCATGTGAGATACAGGTCCAGCAATGAAAAATGATATGCAATTGGGTTTCTTGTTCAACTATTGTTTTGTTTTGTATTGTTTCAAATGCTGTTCCATTCCCAAAAACTAGTTATGAATTTGTTGCTCAGTGACATTTTCATGGTAAGTTGTCAAATAGTGTGTGATGTTTTTTTTTTCAGCTAGAACTGGATGTTTTTTTCATATCCTGGATGCTCTTCCATTACTAAATGGATTTTGTCTTTATTTATTGTGTTTAATTATTTTCCACTGTACACTGCCCAGAAATATTTCTTTTGTTACCAGGACTGGATAGTGTACTTTTTAAGTTGGCAAAAGCCACTAGACTAGAATATTTCCTTCATCCTCAGTCAATATAACAGAGGGTCCAAAGTTACACAGTTCAGGACTTTTGCCATTTAGTTTCTAATACAGTGCCACTCTTGGCACACCAAACTCTTCGGCTGCAGTAAGCATTTGTGTGCCTGCCTGGATAGCTTCTATCATTTCTTTTGGCCCTATACCTGGAACAAGATGCTCCACTTATTTGTGGCAGTGATCAACACAAGTCAAATACTGGAACAAATGTGCATATAAATAAAATTCCATGGGGTGTAATGTAATTAATTTTGGTAACTGATATGTTTTTAATTCAATGTAAAAATAACATCATGGTTCCAGTCATTGACAGAAAGTATCTAGTACTGGAACCTCACAGAAAATGATGTAACCCTCCTAAAAATTAACATCTGTGACCGATTTCATTTTTAAGGAACTGATTTACTTTTTATAGTATCATTGATCAATTCAATATAATACTATTGTTAAATGTAACTTCTAAATATTGTTCATCACACATTAAAGAAGAGCCTTCTCGTAACATTTGTCTTTATGAACACAGTGAAAAATGCTTTCAAAACATCAGCTTCATGATTCAGAATTCCCCCAAAACAGCTGAGTGTTCAGATTCTGCTAACCTACAATGTTGCTGTATAGTAAGACACAAAATTTGCTATACATGTACCAATTTCTTTCTTCATTAATTAACAAAGCTGACATAAACATCAGAGACTGGAACCTTGGGTGTCTGTGGGAATTTACCTTACAGGGTGTGCAATTCTAAAACTGCTATTAATGGTATAGCTGATTCAGTGAGTGTTGTGCTCCAAGAAGAAAATGCAAAACACATAGTAACTCGAAGGAGTGACAGGCAGACTTCCTTGATAACTGGCAATTTAGTATATTTCATTGGGGTACACAAAGTATGTAATTTTATATTTATATTATTAAATTATGGATGCAGCTCAATTTTTAAATAATGATCCTAATTTTTATCTGAGTATCTAATGAGTTAGGATATAAAGCTACATACACACAAAACATATTATATTTATAAGCCAATACTATTAGGCTGACAGCAAAAATAAAAAATCTGAAATAATGGTAGGAGAAAAAAGAACAGAACTGAGAAATTCATATGGGAAATCAACAAATATAACTAACCAAAGATATCCTTGAGCAATGCTCCTCAAAGTGGAATGCAGGACATAAACTTTAAAACTATCAGCATTTAACTTTGATGCAATTGGTAACACTTTGCATAAAAAGCTTCACATATGATCCTTTAAATGAATTTCTTACATTATCTTCATGATTTCTATTTATTAATGTTGAGATAAGTAAAGCTCAAGCAAATTGTTTTGCAAGCTACATTTTTTCTTCGTTTTTTGTGTAACCACACCCCATACCCAGCATTCAACTACATGAATGTGACAAAACCTCCCAAAATTACCTTAATATTGGCCTAAATAACTGACTATTAACATCTTAAGACTGAACCATGAGTATCTTCACCTCCCTAGCTAAACACCATACTATGCAGCAGCGCTCACTGGACTGCCAAATCTATAACTCTGCAGCTGTATGTTGTGCTGTTTTGCACCCAGAAGAGGTCCAGAGGATTAAAAAAGGACATACTTTGACTTTAAAAAATTCCAAGCTTTTTTTTCTCTTTTCTAATTCAGAGAATGGAACTTTCTCTTTTGCACTGTTGCTCTTGAATCCACACATAAATCATAAATAAGCAGGCATATAGCATACCATGGCCTATTTTTTTTTTCAGGATTTATTACAATTCCTCTCACATATAAAATAAATTCACTGCCTCTCCCCATCTTCTTGCAGATACCTGTGACTAGAGTACATGGTGCCCATAAAGTATGTATCCATTTTCATTTTCCAGATGTGCTACAACAAAATAAACATTATATTTAGAGAGAGTAGCTAATACTGCTCAACATATCCACCTTTATTGGCAAGACCCTGTTCCTACCGCCTTGTGGTTGCGTGGAACACACGCTGTAACATTTGGGCAGTTATTAGAAAGCATGCCTCTCAAATTCACCATTTCAGTATTTAAATGTGCCACTCTCGTAGCATAAACTAGGCTCTTGATAAAAACGCATGCAAAAAAGTCCAGGGGAGTGAGATCGGGGGAGCAAGCAGCCCACATGCGACCTGTTAGGAAATGTTTGCATAGTGGGGTGTGCCCCATCTTGTTAATACAAGACAGAGGCAAGGATACCATCCTGTTGCAACTGTGGCTCCAAGAACAACTGCAGCATGTCCAGGTAGATTGCTCTGGTAATTGTCTTTTCAGCAAATATAAATGGACCATAGATCTTATCTTTCATAAGACCAAACCACACATTGACTTCGGGAGAGTCCCTTTGCCACTCAGTGCATTCATGGGGTTGCTCCTCTGCCCAGATCTGGCAATTTTGTTTGTTGATGACATTGCAGACATGAAATGTCACCTCATCACTGAACATAACATGATTCATCAGGTCCTCCTCGGCTACAGCCACCAACAGATCATTACACATGGCTGCTCATGCTGCATAGTCTTCATCCTCCAACTGGTTAAACACCTGGATATGATATACCTTCTTTTTAAGGGTGTAATGAAGCACTTTCCACACTGTGGATTTTGACTTAAATAGTTCACGACTCATCCAGCAGGTAGATGCCATTGGAATTCTTTCAGACACTTCCCTCACATGCTGTGCAGTTTGTGGGCTGTCTGGTGGTCGCCCAGTGCATCTCTCATCAGCTACAGATCCTGCACGCTGGAATTTGTTGGCAAGTCGTGTAGGGGCATCCTTCAAATACTGTCTCTCAAACAGTCTCTGGACCTCAGCATAGGTTTCACCACGTAAACAATGCTCCATAATTGTGATTTTTTTTTGGCAATTGTTAACATTGTGATGTCTCTTCACAGTTCCTGTATAATTCACATATACTTTTTCCACAAAATGGATACTTAGTTTATGGGCAGCCTGTATTATCAAATACCAAACCTTCCACCTCACAAACGGTATGGAAAATGTTTATAAAATATTACGTGTCATCTTAAAACAATTGTCATATTTTAAAGTTTAGAGCCCTGGGGGAAAAAGAACATAGTGATTGGAAAAGCCTGGTCCGCATCATGCGTTGTGCTTAGCGGTGGAAGCTGGAAACAGCACTGTGTGAAAGAATGAACACACTGGCATATCTGAGTGGGTTAAGCATTAACTGATGCATTAGAAGATTACATAAATGATTTGAAACATAGTAAACAAACCATACTGTAAAAGCACATTTTGGCAGCACTTAAAATTACTGACAGGAATATCTGACCAAAATTGTAAGAATAATTCTATTTGTGTCAGATTATCACTAACCTTAACCCATGTATGTAGCTATTATGGGAATATTAAGACTGTCTGGTGTTTTGCTTTGCAGTCGACGTTGTTTGATACAAGAGTATACAAACCCATTTTTTGGTGAGACTGGTTAGGACTATAAAGCAAACAACTTGTTAATAAAACTTTTGGACTAATTTATGCAATCACTATGTGCTGTAACGAAATAGATTACAATGAATGTGCTCTTTAATCTATGAAAGCACCAACTTTAACGTCAATGATCTATTATGTCAAATGTTTAAAAAACTGTTCATAGTCATGCAAGCTGGTTCCCATTCTTTTTCTAATCTGAAAATAAGGACCTTGTTGAGGCCTGTGAACACATGCATTCTGAAGATAAAACTTAAAAAAAGAAGCTGCAAACTTAAGATAAAATATTCACTAGTTCCACATAATTGAAAAGGCATTATGAGTCACTTTAAAATATGTATTTTATATGTACATTTAATTTTATATACACTCTATACCACCATCTATATACGCATTAATTATAATTACATATTCTAATTTACTTCCATATCTTTCAGCATGGATTCAATTTTAGTGATTACTCCTGTTAGTTCTTTTTTGTTCTTGGATGATCTTCTTAAACTTTTTATTGGAAAATATATCTCGTATCTCCCATATTTTCAGCTTTTTTCTGCCAAATCATCAGCATATTTCTCTACTTCACTTACAGCATCTTCTAATCACCTCTTTTTCGTTTTCAATCGACTTATTTCATCTACCAATGCTTTTCTTTTAGAACTTTGGATTTCAGTTTGTCTAAGTTTTTACTGTTCTTCAAGATACATTGTGTATTTTTGCCTGGAATTAACAGCAGGTAAATGAAGTTCCTTGCCCACTTCAAAATTAACTAATACCCCAGTAAAATTTAGGTGATTGATATTATTCTTTAGGCAAAAAATGTTTCACTTAACTATCAATTTGTTTGATGAGAAACATCTTTCTACATCTGCATGCTCTTGAAATAAAATCAATAACTTCTTGATGACACTGTAAAGCTTTGAAAAATTTAGAGTCAAGAACTTATTTAAAGAAAATCAAGTCTTTCCTCTGAAGGATTGAAAACTTTATAAGAGACCATAGATACATGATACTTGCCCACTTAGAAATTTATTATAATCTATCAGCAACACTTTACACTCATCTTCTCTAATAACTTCCACCTTCATAAGATTTCTTAATACCAATTTCTTTTGAGCATCACAATGAAAGCAATTTAATGCCATCTGCCTTGGCTCTAAAGAAGATAAGCTTTGGACCATTGAGTTGACTGGAGATTTTTCTAGCAAGTTTTTAAATACTGAAATCAAAACGTTATGAGCATCAGATTTTAAATTAAAGATATCTTTCTCCAAGAATTTTCTCTCAAGAAGTTATTAGGTTTCGTAGAAAGCCTAAACAAATTTTATGAACTTCTGTATGCATTGATTTATCTTCCACATCCAATTTTATTAGTTTGTTAGCAGAGGTCAGTTTATCTGTGCTTTCTTTTATTACCACATCGCAACTTCTAAGCAGATTAAGAACAAACCTTCTTAGATCCTCAGCAAAAAAGGTAACTTTGGATAACTGATTTGGTACTTTTCTAAGAACGTGGTTGTTTGTTGTTGTTGTGGTGTTCAGCCCTGAGACTGGTTTGATGCAGCTCTCCATGCTACTCTATCCTTTGCAAGCTTCTTCATCTCCCAGTACCTACTGCAGCCTACATCCATCTGAATCCGCTTAGTGTATTCATCTCTTGGTCTCCCTCTACGATTTTTACCCTCCACACTGCCCTCCAGTACTAAATTGGTGATCCCTTGATGCCTCAGAACATGTCCGACCAACCGATCCCTTCTTCTAGTCAAGTTGTGCCACAAACTCCTCTTTTCCCCAATTATATTCAGTACCTCCTCATTAGTTATGTGATCTACCCATCTAATCTTCAGCATTCTTCTGTAGCACCACATTTCGAAAGCTTCTTTTCTCCTCCTGTCCAAACTATTTATTGTCCATGTTTCACTTCCATACATGGCTACACCCCTTACAAATAATTTCAGAAATGACTTCCTGACACTTAAATCTATACTCGATGTTAACAAATTTCTCTTCTTCAGAAACGCTTTCCTTGCCATTGCCAGTCTACATTTTATATCCTCTCTACTTTGACCATCATCAGTTATTTTGCTCCCCAAATAGCAAAACTCCTTTACTACTTCAAGGGTCTCATTACCTAATCTAATTCCCTCCGCATCACCTGACTTAATTAGACTACATTCCACTATCCTCATTTTGCTTCTGTTGATGTTCATCTTATATCCTCCTTTCAAGACACTGTCCATTCCGTTCAACTGCTCTTCCAAGTCCTTTGCTGTCTCTGACAGAATTACAATGTCATCGGCGAACCTCAAAGTTTTTATTTCTTCTCCATGGATTTTAATACCTACTCCAAACTTTTCTTTTGTTTCCTTTACTCCTTGCTCAATATACAGATTGAATAGCATCGGGGAGAGGCTACAACCCTGTCTCACTCTCTTCCCAACCACTGCTTCCCTTTCATGTCCCTCAACTCTTATAACTGCCATCTGCTTTCTGTACAAATTGTAAATAGCCTTCGCTCCCTGCATTTTGCCCCTGCCTCTTTAAGAATTTGAAAGAGAGTATTCCAGTCAACATTGTCAAAGTCTTTCTTTAAGTCTACAAATGCTAGAAACGTAAGTTTGCCTTTCATTAATCTTTCTTCTAAGATAAGTTGTAGGGTCAGTGATGAGTCACTTTTTCCAACATTTCTACAGAATCCAAACTGATCTTCCCTGAGGTCGGCTTCTACCAGTTTTTCGATTTGTCTATAAAGAATTCGCGTTAGTATTTTACTGCTGTCACTTATTAAACTGATAGTTTGGTAATTTTCACATCTGTCAACACCTGCTTTCTTTGGGATTGGAATTATTATATTCTTCTTGAAGTATTAGGGTATTTCGCTTGTTTCACACATATCACTCACCAGATGGTAGAATTTTGTCAGGACTGGCTCTCCCAAGGCTGTCGGTAGTTCTAATGGAATGTTGTCTACTCCCTGGGCCTAGTTTCGACTTAGGTCTTTCAATGCTCCTCACTTAGTATCATATCTCCCATTTCATCTTCATCTACCTCCTCTTCCATTTCTACAATATTCTACTCAAGAACATCGCCCCTGTATAGACCCTCTATATACTCCTTCCACCTTTCTGCTTTCCCTTCTTTGCTTAGAACTAGGTTTCCATCTGAGCCCTTGATATTCATGTAAGTGGTTCTCTTTTTTTCCAAAGGTCTCTTTAATTTTCCTGTAAGCAGTATCTATCTTACCCCTAGTGAGATAAGCCTCTACATCCTTACATTTGTCCTCTAGCCATCCCTGCTTAGCCATTTTGCACTTCTTGTCGATCTCATTTTTGAGACATTTGTATTCCTTTTTGCCTGCTTCACTTACTGCATTTTTGTATTTTCTCCTTTCATCAATTAAATTCAGTATCTCTTCTGTTACCCAGGGATTTCTACTAGCCCTTGTCTTTTTACCTACTTGATCCTCTGCTGCCTTCACTATTTCATCCCTCAAAGCTGCCCATTCTTCTTCTACTATATTTCTTTCCCCCATTCCTATCAATTGTTCCCTTATGCTCTCCCTGAAACTCTGTACAACCTCTGGTTCTTTCAGTTTATCCAGGTCCCATCTCCTTAAATTCCCACCATTTTGCAGTTTCTTCAGTTTTAATCTACAATTCATAACCAATAGATTGTGGTCAGAGTCCACATCTGCCCCTGGAAATGTCTTACAATTTAAAATCTGGTTCCTAAATCTATGTCTTACCATTATATAATCTATCTGAAACCTTCTAGTATCTCCATTGTTCTTCCATGTATACAACCTTCTTTCATGATTCTTGAAGTGTTAGCTATGATTAAGTTATGCTCTGTGCAAACTTCTACCAGGCGGCTTCCTCTTTCATTTTTTGGCCCCAATCCATATTCACCTACTATATTTCCTTCTCTTACTTTTCCTACTGTCGAATTCCTGTCACCCATGACTATTAAATTTTTGTCTCCCTTCACTACCTGAATAATTTCTTTTATCTCATCATACATTTCATCAAATTCTTCATCATCAGCAGAGCAAGTTGGCATATAAACCTGTACTAGTGTAGTAGGTGTGGGCTTCGTGTCAATCTAGGCCACAATAATTTGTTCACTATGCCGTTTGTAGTAGCTTACCCGCACTCCAATTTTTTTTATTCATTATTAAACCTACTCCTGCATTACTCCTATTTGATTTTGTATTTATAATCCTGTATTCACCTGACCAAAAGTCTTGTTCCTCCTGCCACCGAACTTCACTAATTCCCACTATATCTAACTTTAACCTATCCATTTCCCTTTTTAAATTTTCTAACTTACCTGCCCGATTAAGGGATCTGACATTCCACGCTCCGATCCGAAGAACACCAGTTTTCTTTCTCCTGATAACGACGCCCTCTTGAGTAGTCCCGCCCGGAGATACGAATGGAGGGCTATTTTACCTCTGGAATATTTCACCCAAGAGGATGCCATTATCATTTAATCATACAGTAAAGCTGCATGCCCTCGGGAAAAATTACGGCTGTAGTTTCCCCTTGCTTTCAGCCGTTCGCAGTACCAAAACAGCAAGGCCGTTTTGGTTATTGTTACAAGGCCAGATCAGTCAATCATCCAGAGTGGTGCCCCTGCAACTACTGAAAAGGCTGCTGCCCCTCTTCAGGAACCACACGTTTGTTTGGCCTCTCAACAGATACCCCTCCGTTGTGGTTGCACCTACAGTATGGCTATCTGTATCGTTGAGGCACGCAAGCCTCCCCACCAACGGCAAGGGTCCGTGGTTCATTGGAGGGGGGGGGGGGGGGGGGGGGAGGGGCGTCTGGTAACAGATAGGAAAAAATTAAGTTTGACAGTTATCAAATTATCTTTGGTAGCTTTTTGCACTGTCTCATAATATTTTGAATGTGGTTTTGTTAAAATGCTTTTTTTCCACACAAGAAAGATTTTCCATATCCTGCCATATCTCTAACGTCCTCTCGCTGCCGGAATATTTTCAGGACACTTATGGCTACAAAATTTGTGTGGCATTACTGGTTGAAGACTTAAGATATCATCCCTACATGAGGGAGAATCCATGAACAGCCAGTAAATTACTGTAAACAAAGCATCTAGACTTTGCCACTCTGTTTCGTTTCTTAAAAGCGTTATTCATCTTATGCAGACCACAGCTGCAAAAATTAAACACCTGTTTATTGAGCTCTTAATTTAAATTTCCTTGAATCATTCTGAATAGTTTCCACTTAACAACTGGGCCATCCATTGAAATCTGAATTAACTTTCGTAAGTCCAGCTTATTTGTTAGAACATAAAACGCCATACAGTATCCTCAACAGTACTGTGACCTAGGAAAGCAGAAAATAGATACTGTGTTTCTACTATATTGTTTACATCACCCCAGTAACAGTGGGTACATCCATTTGTTTTGTCTATAAAAATTTATTTAATGCTTCATCGAAGCATAGTGAAAAACTATCCACAGTATTAATTTAATCATGCAGTATATTCTTGAAATATTGGGTGCTACCCCAAAGCTTACCAAATATGCACACTTAGTTGGTCCACATGAAAACTGTTTTGCAGTGTCGCTGTCTGGAAATGTTTGATGAAAAACGTTACTGATATGCTTAAAAAACTTGTAAGAAATATTATTAGTCACACATTTTATTGCCCATATTCTCGACATCCAACACTGAATTCTTAAAAATGCCTTCTTATAGAGGTGCCACTTGTTCTACTGCTTCATTAGAATTTTTCTCTTTTTGTTTGTAAACTACGGTATCGGGTGTTTTAGTTAGTTCTTTTTTTGTTAAAAATGATTTTAAGTTCACAGCAGCTGTTTCTTTGCCAATCATTAACATCATATGACTCTCACTTAAAAAAGAAAATAAAGATGTAATTTTCGTTAGCTACCGTATGTATATGCAATTTCATGAAAGGAAAGTCCAAGTTGGGTACATATTTACCATAAAGGTCCTTTCTGAAATCCGATCATTCTAATTTCTTAATTACAGGTACAACTTCTCAAATCAGGGCTCAAGCCCACATGAATATAGTGCAATTATTACAATGTCCTCTTTACAGTACTGCTGAATTAATAAGTTAGACTTCATCTATACTGTCCATAAATGAATACAATGAAATTTATGGCCTCCCACCAAACAAAAATTTTTATGTCATGGTTCCCAGTTTCATCTGCTAGGGGCGCAGTCTCGCGTCATGCGAACCAACTATATTCTTCTTGCCTCTTGGTTGTTGCCGATCGCTCATACTGCGTGCGCCGCTTCAGAGTCAAATGATTAGTGGCGTATTGGACAGTTTTCCTGCCTCAATAATGTGACGTGTGGTGTAATTGTGCATGTGTTGTGTTTTACAAGTTCAGCAAGATTACAATAAGATTGTTAATGTGCCATGAGGTTTTATTTAATCACTGCTTTTCCTGGCTAATGAACATTATTTCCAACTGTGAACGTGTAGCAATGTTGTCTGTCAAGCAGTGTAAATGTCATCTAGTTCATTTACAAAAGTAACAAGCTAAATGTATGATAAATAATCGGAACTAAACGATATTAATGATTCTCAGTCATTTCAGTGCTGTTATTTAAAAGACTTTAAGCTAGTAGCAGATCATTTATCAGAATTAACGCGACTGTTATTCGAGGTGGCAACACTTTTCTTTAAGCAAAATGAACAGTTTTGTCGCACAATAGCACACTTACACAACACTAATGTATTTTCCTGTCAAAATATTTCATAAAAGTTGTTACGAAATTACCAGACTTCATACATTAGCAGTTGAGAATTTATACGGAAGAGGCTGTTTGTTTTCACAGAAGTTCAATATATTACCTCACAGTTGGTCCTTCGCCACAAATACACAATTATTATTGCAGCTACTACCAACAACATACAAGTCTGTATGGAAAATCAATTTATAACTGCCGCTTCAATATATCACTAAGATGGCGGGTAACATAAGACAATCACTTATCGATCCTGCTTCAGGCTGTTTTTTGCTAATAATAATAATATATATTAAATCTTTTCTCACCTTCACTATATGCAATGACATTTGCAAATATTTCTCAATGTTGCAAGACATGCTAATATTCACCATTTATCAATAAATTACACTGAAGATCAATAGCACTAAAGGCTGCGCTCTTCAGTAGCTGAGCAGAAAACTAAACATTCACATAGGACGAGACTTACAATAAAATAAAACTCCAAACAAATTAGATTCACTTCAATAACACATAACTTTATTTTCAAGTATCAGTCAGCAACATAGTCCAGTTTTCTACAAACCCCCATGTTACGAGATATCAATCACAACCTATGAGTGCAACAGTTCAACCAAGAAGAAGGATTTTTCTACAAAAACATAGATAAAAAGAGATTGAGATTTTTATTATTTACATGGGTATTGTCTGAGGTATAATTTTTTACAAAATATTAAATTATGTCATTGACAATAATTATTTATTATTTTATTAACGATGAAGTGCTCTACCAAAGTTCAGTCCCATTCCACATACAATGCTGTTGTGAATATTATTTTGGATGAAATATAGATGTGGATACTACAACAAATTGGTATCACATTTTGCCATTCAAATACACCCGATTAATTGAAAGCACTCATGAAACTGTTTGTTTTGACCCATAAGTTTAGGTTTACCATGCTATTAAGTGTGGTATAGGAACCCTTCACACATATCCACTGGCCAAAGTAAACCCAGGGCTCAGGCCGCGCTTGCGTCTTTCGTGAGGAAGGCAATGGGATACCAAGGAGGTATATAAACTAGGTCGTTATGGGATACAACCCGCTGGCTTTGACCAATGACGTCATAAGTTACCAGAGATGATATATTGCACAGATTTAACAGCAAAGACGAATGTTGAGAAACAAAGGAATGCAGGATAGAGAAAACAGATTGCAGAGAAATATCACGTACATAGATATTTCGAAGATAATATCAGGTATATTGCTTCTTTGAGTCCTAGTATCCTATGCTTGAGTTGACCTATATAACTAAACTGAAGAATGGGATAATAGTGCAAAAAATAAAGAAAAAAAAGGAACAGAAGTAGCATTAGCATGGAATACCTCAGCTAGCATATATGAGTAGTATCTCGAACTTCAGTTGATCTGCATAGGCTAACTGTAGTATGGGATACAAATTTCTCGTTAATGGCCTTTTCACCTTCGCTAGCATTAGTATCCTATGTGGGTCAACTGAAGAACATGATACTAACTTCGTAGTTCAAGTGAGGTACAGGATGCCAATGTTACGTACTTTGCTTTTTTGGTCTTTTCTAGCACTAGTACCCTATTCTTCAGTTGACCTATATAGATCAATTAAAGTATGGGATACAAATTTTTCGTATGTCGGTGTTTTCGCCTTCGATAGTACTAGTATCGATTGAAAAATATCGTGGTAATACTAGCGCTAGCTAAGACGAAAAAAAGCGACAACTGTAAAATTTGTACTCCCTAATGTAGCTGCTGAACCCTGCTTCAACTCTTCCAAAGCACGGGAGCGATGCGGCGGCGACGGGAGCGCAGCCTCCACGGCCTCGCCAGCCATGGTCAACGTGGGTTGAGCACAACACGCTCTCCCCATTGTTGCATACGGCAACCTGACAGTCGCCGCTCGTTCACTACATTTCTCGTGCGCGCAAATTAAACGCCATCCGCGAGACGATAGAAAATTCGCATGCTGAGGAGGACACACGTCCATTGTCTTCTGCGGCCACGAGTCCATACTGCGTGCTCGATCTCTGGGGAGTGTATACCCTCCAGGATCAGTGTTCGAGCTGTTCACCGAGGTCATGCGATCGCCCACGCAGACATTTCCAGTGTAATTATTAGAACTTTTCAATGTATGCATGTTGCTGTGAATAAATGTGTTGTGCATAGCCACATTTACTTAATTCCTATCGCCCGTGCCTACAGCTTGGACTTATGTGTGGTCACTGCAGTAAGCTGGCCCAAAGTACGATATGTTTGAAAGTTGCAAAGAACTATGGGCTGCTCGCGTCAGTTCTGAGCCAGACTTGATCATTTACAGGTAAAAACACGTGGTGACAGACTCGATCGGCTGGAGTGACGAGAAATTGTCAGCGGACTCACTGTCGAATGCTTGTATGCTCGTCTTTATTCGCACACAGACAACAATTGGACCCTGAACGTTTATTCTTTTTGTGTGCTATTTCTTTGCGTGTATCTCAGTACTTTTAGTACGTCCATTTTCCCTGAGAACTTAGTAAAATAGAACAATGGTGACTATTGAGGATCTCTAAAGGCAACTAGAAAGACTGTTGGCACGTGATCTGTTGCTGGAAACCAAGCTGCAGGCACAGCCCATGTGCAGAAACCTGATGCCAGCCCATGAAAATTCGCTCGTGAACACAGCACCACACCGCTGCCCTCTGTCATCACTGGACCGGTGACCAGCGTCAGATGTGTAGTGGTTAGGCCGCCATCCTTTTGGCCCCACAATCCATTCGTGTGGTTTAGCCAGATGAAGGATATGTTGTGAGTCAGCTGGACCATAATTACACAGCTGAAGCATGGGATGCAATAACCACCCTGCCCAGCAGTCCTCCAACAAGCGACTTAAGGATGAGTTGATAATCTGGATTTTGTTGTTCGACGAGCAACGAGTACAGCAGCTGCTGCACCAACAACAACGTGGCGACCAGAGGCCTTCGCAGTTCCTGTCCCATCTACGGAGCCTATCACAGTCTGACATGGTTCTGGATTCGCTGTTGTACGCTATCCGGGTGCACAGTCTCCCTGTCGAGATGCAAACTGTGATAGCTGCACAGACTGACATGCAGATAGATGCCATAGCAAACCTGGCAGACAGGATGCACGATTGGCAGCACTCAGCACACACGTCGACTGGTTGATGTGCTCATGGGAAGAGGGCAGCAGGCATCGCAGCAGCAGAAGCCCAGACTATGGGCAGTGCAGCTCGTGCGACCAGAACCACAACAACAGCCACTCTAGCAGTATCCCACTGATGTCATAGCAGACTCCAAGCAGCATCTGCTGGTACCATGTGCATTTTGGCAGGAAAGTGACCAAGTGCAACACCACTTGCTCACACACAAATGCCAGCTTTGACCAGATCTAGATGTATCCAGCTGCAGTGTTATATTGAAGCATCTGTTTGTGGTAGATCAGAGTGAGGGCGTGAGGTACCTGGTAGACACTGGGTCAGCAAACAGATCCGCCATAAAAACATATGGCACCCATCATTGGAATGTGGATCTTGGACTGTGCCACACATTCATGTGGAGGTTCACCATGGCTGACGTCACCGAGCCAATACTGCCTGCAGATTTTCTCGGACACTACCAGTTGCTTGCGGATATCGTAGATGCCCAGGTGATCTACACTATGACAAGTCTGAAGATAGCAGAACAACAACAGTATGCAGGCTTCTTCATTGTTAAACCTGTGGCATTCTCCAGACTGTTCACAGATGTCCCACACAAATTTCTGGAGCTAACTCGCCCATCTGTGTGCCACAGCAGCGCAGCGCTCTTGCAGTGTATACGACAGTGAACTGCTCGTCCTGTATCAGCTAGTGCAACACTTCTGTTTGTAGGTAGGAGCCCGCCTATTCATTATCTTCGCTAGCAATAAACCTATAACACATACCTTCTGGATCAACAATACTGACTGTTCACTGCACCAGCTAAGGCAGTTGGAATATGTGTCCCAGGTCACAACAGACATCCGACACATTTCAGGATGGACAACGTCTTCGCCGACTGCATGTCCCACGATTGTGCAGTTATCTTATCCCTGTTGAATTTCAAAGACGTTGCACATGAACAGGAGGGCGATGGAGAACTGGACAACTTCTGGCACAATTCCTCCACTGGCTTACAT
The DNA here is from genome assembly GCF_023897955.1 of Schistocerca gregaria. Lineage (NCBI taxonomy): Eukaryota > Metazoa > Arthropoda > Insecta > Orthoptera > Acrididae > Schistocerca > Schistocerca gregaria. The sequence continues at coordinate 609,188,864 of NC_064921.1, read as the reverse complement.
CTAGAACTGGTGCCCATCCATGGCCCCTCCTGGAAGATTTGGTGCTATTTCATGAGGGGCATACATCGACCATTTCTCCCGAAAAAATTCCAGTGCAACTCTTTCGACTCTGTCTATGGGTTATCAAGTCCCAATGCAAATGCCACGGTGTCACTCATGCAAGTTTCGTCTGGTCCACACTCCAGAAGGACTGTCATTTGTGGACATGCGCCTACACTGCATGTCAGCACATCAAAGCCTGGAGACACACCCACACGCCCATCGGTGCTTTCACTGATATGACATGCTACTTCACACATGTCCAGTGCGAGCTAGCCACTGTTACTCAACAGACGTCTGCATCGTTCTGCGATCTCAATAGCCACAGTCCATGTTGGTCGAGCGCAACGCGCAATCCCCACTGTCGCGTACACAAATCGAACAGCCGCCACCTGTTCACTATGTTTCTCGCATCCATGAGTTAAACAGCATCCATGGCACAAGTGAACATTTGCACACTTAACTGGACACATGTCCTTTGTCTTCTGTGGCCTCAAGTCTGTACTGTGTGCTCGATCATGGAGGAGTGTATACCCTCCAGGATCAGTAGTCGAGCCATCAGTAGGGGGCAAGCTATGTTCTGGTGCAGTTTGTTAGTGTGGGTTGCCTGCATCAGGGGCAGGTATGCACTCAGAGACAAATCTGTTGTTCTCCTTTGATTGACAGGTACTTAACCCTTCGCTGCTACAAGTACACTTTCATATCTGAGTTATTGGAATAGCCCCTCTCAAGTTTATCAATTTCAGTAACTACTCAGTTAAATTGATCAATTAATTAACCCCTCCCACTCTGGTAAACACACACTCTCCCGGAAATTGGCAGGAACAAGACTTAGGTGATCGGTCATTTGGAGGGAATTTTATTGCAGTGTATGGAATACTGTTTAAATAATTTACAAAATGTACGAAATATTGTTTAATTATTTGTGGCACTGTATGGAATATAGTTTAATTATTTAGTTAAGAAATGTATGGAACATAGTTAATTTATATATTTAAAGAATTTTTCAGGAAATCGACCCCCCCACCACCACCACACCCACCCCTCTCCCCCCTCCTCTACCTGGAAACTAGTGGCTCTACAGTGAAGAGGAAGGGTCTCATGAAGGGAAATTCGAGGGTATATTATTTATTTGAAAAAGATTCCGTTTGTGGGAATTGTATTTCTCTTGCTCATCATTCTCCATTGTTTGGAAAGATGCAGGTATTGTAAGAAGTTATTAAATCGATTTCCCTTCATTTTATTCCAATCATGTTAGGAATACTGTCATGAAGCACACATCACAAGTAATCTTTCAATCGCGAATCATGCACCCGCGCTCGTGTCAGTTTGGATCCCGCAAGGATGAGACGGCGGCGGCATCTCTTTCGTACATGACACCTGAGAAATACCTGTCAAAACACATGTTCACCGAGGCACCGTTTCTGGCATGATGATGCATAGCTGCGGGCCCTGCACCAAGAGAGATGTTTGCATAGCAGCTCACTCTCTCAGATGCAACTAAAATGGACAAGAATTTCTATGCATACAAGCTGAGACATCACGAAAGCTCCTACAACAACAACAAAAGAGACCATTAACTATTTCTGGGACTTTTTACGAATTCCGAGATGGGACTGATAAGTGATGGATGGGCTGTCCCCTTAGCATCACTAGGGAGAATGCACCCTGTATTATTCTGTGAAGCATTGCAACAGATTTCTATAGTGCAGCAGAGGCGCACTGAGCCGTTATTTACATATACATGTGATAGGTATAACATTGAGAACCTTTTAGCTCCATCTGTGAGTGCGAGCTGCTATGCAAACATCTTTCTCAGTGAGGGGCCTGCAGCTATGCCTCATCAAATCAGCAATGGTGCCTAGGTGAACATATGTTTCGACAGGTATTTCTCAGGTGTCATGTATGAAAGAGATGCCGCCACCTTATCCTTGCAGATCCCGAACGACACCTGCATGTGGTTCTGCATCTGATGGCTGATTGTCACTTTGTGGGGGCTGCCGGTGCAATACGACTGGAATGGCAGGCTGTGCATGCTTTGTGATCAAAATACCTTTTTACGAAAATGTCCTCGAATAACACCCAATGCACTCTTTCTGATGATCGTCACGGGACAACCAGTCCGGGGCTGCACGTGGTTCAGAAGCTGGTGGCCACTTTGTAACTTTGTGGTGGCCACAGCAGGCTGTGAATGCTTCGCGATTGACTGCCCATGCCCGTAAAACTGTTGCTGCTGCCAGTGTGGGAGCACTGTCCCCCATTGTTTTTGCAGATGAGACTTTCAATGGCAAAATTATTTTGTACAGAAGGCCATATTGCACTGTCAGTTAAATCCCGCAAAAGTGGTCTACAGAACGTCAAATACATCCTACAGTCCGCAACTCATGGTCGTGCGGTAGCATTCTCGCTTCCCGCGCCTGGGTTCGATTCCCGGCGGGGTCAGATATTTTCCCTGCCTCGTGATGACTCGGCGTTGTGTGGTGTCCTTAGGTTAGTTAGGTTTAAGTCGTTCTAAGTTCTAGGGGACTGATGACCATAGATGTTAAGTCCCATAGTGCTCAGAGCCATTTGAACATCCTACATTCTCACCATGCTGCAGTGCAGTGGCGACAGAGGATATTTCCGTCGTAAATGTGGCCCATGACTGCAGTCGCATTGTTTCAGCCAGAGAGAGGCCAGCTGGCCGTGGACGACTCCCCACCCCAGGAGGACCTAAGTGGTACGAGTAAGAACACTGTCAATATGCAAACACTCGTCATATTGAATCTTCACAAATTTCCACAGAGTATACACAAACCAGATACTAGTTCAGTATTCTCCCATCTGGGGGAGCTCCAACCCAAATCTTCATAAGCCAGAAGCTTCCTCGGACTCTCTAAACTGGTGTACAAAGGATGGGCAAGCCCCCTTCCAGAACAAAGGCGTCTGCTGAGATGTTGTTTCTGGCCCCAACCTGTTACACTTTCTGCAGCCATCTCCGGACTCACAAGAATATTAGGAACCAGGAACATATTTATCAATGTAACTACAATTAAACAGGATTGCTGCTGCAATCTGACACCAAGTGATGTGCAAGAAATGTCTCGTCTTGACAGCCATGGTTGTGGAACGAATCTCTGTGTCTATAGTGCACATAATTTTCTGCATAAAAAACATATTTCATTCCCCTTACAGCTATCCGTGTGCTGAATCTACACCTCCCACATGATAGGACACACAATCATTTTCTCTGGACATGCCAGAACATAAGGCACAGTAACTATACACTGCGACATATAAGCATTTTGGTCTAACAGTGCAGTTATCGTTTATATGAGTACAGTGTCCGAAAAAGTTATGGTATGCCCACACTCACACCAGCTACGTGTCTGATTCTCTTCAGTCCTAGGAAAGTATCTGACGTTTACGTTTTCCAGTCAGCACGTCTGGAAGGTGCTGCAGCCTGCCAAGAGTCTTTCATACAAGTGTAACAAAGCACAGGCGTCCAGCAATACGTGATAACCAACAACGCCCCTGTTGACGACAGGGTTGGAAAGACATGACCGATACGGGTTGGTGTACTGTAATCAATGGCATTGTCTATAGTGCAATAAGGAAAACACTAGGATACGCTTAGGGGCGCCGATGAGAGGACGTTTTTTTACAGCCTTACTACCCGTCCTGTTTGTACACATTAGCAGGTCCAGTTGAGCCCTTGCACTGCTATATTGTGCATCTCTATACGAAATGAATCTGTCACCCATTAAGTTTCGATATATTCCTCAAGGCGTTGAAATTGTAATCCACCATGTCAATTCTATCCTTCCCTTACAACTAGACATACGTTTTTTTTTGTTTTTGTTTTGTTTTTGTTTTTACGTGAATAGTAGAGGGTGTCCCAAAAAGAATGACCCGATTTTAACTTATAATAATATTGCGATAAATGTCACTAGGTAACTGCAACAGCGCTAGATGTAATCGGCGTAGTCTAGAATTTCAGAAAAAATCCATTAGGTATCGCTACGAGCGTGGACCTGCCAGTCTCGCGCAATATGGCGTCTGCACAACAGAAGGCGTATTGTGTTGTTGAATTTAGTCATACTCAATCAGTGGATGCAGTTCAGCAGACGTTTCATATTCGATTTCGTGCTAAACAACCATCCGCAAATAACATTCGATTGTGATATAAACAGTTTGAAGAAACAGGGTGCCTCTGTAAAGGCAAAAGATCTGGCTGGCCATGCGTTCCTAAACTAACAGCGTAATAAATCCGACAAGCATTTGAGCGGAGGACCCCCACAAGTCTGTGTGTCGTGCTAGCGGAGGATTTGTGTTACCACACATGACAGTGTGGCGTGTGTTATGGCGTCGTTTATCCCTCAAACCACACCGATTACAACTGGTACAAGCTCTTCAAGATACTGACAAAGTGAAGAGACTGGACTTCAGCAATGCTATCTAGAGGACATGGAAGATGACACTTTTATATCACAGTTGATATTCAGCGATGAGGCAACTTTCCATATTAGTGGTAAGGTTACCCGTCATAATGTGTGTATATGGGGGCTCGAAAATCTTCATGAAACAATTGAACACGAACGTGATTCACCAAAAGTGAATGTTTTTGTGTTGTTTCACAAAGCAAGGTTTATGGACCCTACTTTTTTGAGGAAGAAACTGTAACAGGAGACTCATATCTTGCAATGCTATGGAACTGGTTATTCCCACAACTTGATTCTGACAATTTCATCTATCAACAAGATGGAGCACCTCCGCACTGGCGCAACAACGTGCGCAGTTTCCTCAATGCCAATGTGCCTCAACGATGGACAGGGCATACAGGAATGCGAGACCTCCTAGGCCTCCTGACTTAACACCATGTGATTTCTTCCTGTAGGGATACGCTAAACAATGCGTTTACGTTCCTCCCTTACCTTGTGACATTGATTAACTAAAAATCAGAATATCAGCTGCTGTAGCTTCAGTGATAGAAGACACCTTACATTCAGTTTAGGATGAATTCGGAAATCAGCTAGATGTCGTCCGTGCAGCAATGGAGGACATATTGAACATTTATGATGGATTTTTATAAATGTCTGTCTTTTTTGAGTAATTTATTATGCAATTTGTTAGTGTTAAGCCTTTCTCCCTAATAAATAAATCTATTTAAAATCGGTTCGTTCTTTTTGGGACACCCTGTAGTTTGAAACCTTCCCACAAACGTCTGGTGAAATGTCGGAACATAAGCTACGGTACCTTTACGTTCAAGCAGCAACATAACACTTTTGACTATCAATTATAGGTATATAAAAAAAGTTACGATACGTCCGCACTCGCACCAGCTGGGTGTCGTTCTCACAATGAAAAAAAAAGACATGAAATCTTGTTGTGTTTTCGATACTTATAAATCAAGCCAACACACAGTGGTGACTTTTATACATACAAATCGCCAAGTAGGGGTTTGTGTCAGTGCGTTCCACGCATAGCGACTACCACTCAGATCCGAGCAGATGGGTGGAAAAACCGCAAAACTGTAGTAGTCAGAGCACATTTTGAAGTTCCTGTTGCTAAGCACCATACCTGTCTAACATTTTGGAGCAGGAGGAGGATCACTGCAAGACGAATCTGTTGTTTCAGCTGGCAAAACTGAGTTTGACATGAAAAAAAACAAAAGAGCCTGTTAGAGTGTCATGCAAAGATTTTATTTGTTACATGTGCGTGAAACGGTTACTTATTGATACAGACCTGTTTAGATCCTGTAACATGTCTGTGTGGAACCAGAATTTTCAAAAGGAATATCGTGTTATGTATAAACCTCCCACACGCCTCAATGCAAAGAATGCTTTATTGCAAGCATGCAATAGACTTCAGTTTGTCTCTTTCAGTGCACTGGCTTTATGAAACTGAATAATCACTATTCAACTTCAAGTGTGTGCAGAATGTCTGATTATAAGGTATTTGTCGTAGTTCTAATAGTGAATCTGGGAAGTGGTAGTGAGTGTGTTGTGCAAAGTATGGTTATTCTTTAGTTATTACTATTAAAGGGGGATGGCGACTGTGCAGCTCTGCTTGTTCAAGAACAGAGCTGTAGCCACACATTCGAAAAAATAGTCTAGAGCTCTTACTTCCTCAATATGTTATGACAGTTCAAATGGCTCTGAGCACTATGCGACTTAACTTCTGAGGTTATCAGTCTCCTAGAACTTAAAATTAATTAAACCTAACTAACCTAAGGACATCACACACATCCATGCCCAAGGCAGGATTCGAACCTGCAACCGTAGCTCTCGCTCGGTTCCGGACTGTAGCGCCTAAAACCGCACGGCCTTCCGGCCGGCCTTACGACAGTTCGCCTTGAGGACTATGGATCCGCAGGGAAAAGAGAATGTTACTGCTTACAGCGTGTTTGCGTGGGTGAAATCAAGAAATGTGTGTAATGTGCTCTCGGATATTTATGACAAACTGAGTACTACATGTTCCCTACACAACGTGTACCATTACTATGTGACATCTATTTTATTTGCCACCCGATCTATTTCAATGCATGAATCCCGCTTTGAGCACTATGACTCGAATGCGTGATGTCACACTGATGGACCACCATCAGTGTCCCTTACGTCGCTCTAGTTTAAGCTTTACAGCAACGTGATTCTCTGTTTATCTGAGTCGTGCCCAGATTAATTTGTCAATAAGGTGTTTTATTGCTCTCAGTGAGCTCAAGGTGCCGAAGACGAAGTGTTCATTCCAAGAAAAATACTTCGAAGAATGGTTTTTCATAAAACGAGGGAAGGGCGACTATGAAGCAGGATGTCTGATTTGTAAGTGTTATGATATTATGTTGTGGATGGGGGAAGAGCAGATATTAAGGGTCATTTAGCTGATGTAAAGCACAAATCAACCATTCACTCTGAAAGCACTTAAGGAATTGGAGAGTTATTTTGCTTCGAATTCGTTCCAGCAGGGGCAAGTAGTAACAACAACGAAATTAGCATTGTGCTACCACACCGTTAGACATCATCATGTTCTTGAAATCAGTAAACTACACTTTTACTCTAAGTGTCAAACTGTTTAATGTTTCCGAAGACGCAAAAGAGAGTACGTTGGACATGACCAAAAGGATAGCAATTGTGAAATAATTCTTATCGCTTGTCAAATACACAGTGATGTTTCAAAGTTTCATTCTTTTTTGGTATAGCGGCAGCTGTTCCCAACTAAAAGCAGCATTTCCTCCAATATTTCACTTTTTTAATCTTAAGAAAAACAGCCCGCTTTGTCTCGGTTTATAATCTCAAATGTTCCAGTTTGTCAGACAGAAATCGTAGCAACTCTAGGTACATAGAAAGCTGAAAGCAGAGTTATAGCGAAATAGGGGCAAAAATTACTAGCATTTAGTCTTACGTTCGGTTTTGTCGAATAGCAAAAAATGCCACAACCAGCTGGACACAGGCAGTGGTCGCAGACCGGCACAGACTTGTCCAGCGTGGTCAGACTTACACCGACCTGTACAGCACGCTCAGACCAACATTCAGCTGCTGGTGGGGTAGAATTCTGAGTCCCTATTGGCTCCATGAGTGAAGTGTTGAGTGGAGGAGGAGCAGAGTGTATAGAAGGGCCACTCCACCCCCAGTCGCCCTCATTCTGTCCGTCAACCAGCGTAGTGTGAGGTCGATCGTCTTGCTCTCCCTCGTGGGCATCAGTCTGCTCCTTTCTGGCATGCGTTTTAGCAGTTCAAATCAAACACCATCGGTAGTGCCAGCTGCGGTAAACGGCAGAGGTCGTTAGAGCACGTTAGGGAATTACCTGGTAAGTATAGATTCAAATTGGTAACTGTAACTTTTCTCTTCCACTAAGAATTTCGTAGTATTGAATATATATCTTCTTCTTATTGTTCAACCGCATATCCACCAACAACAAAGCGTGGATGAAACGAATCCTGTTGTGCAACAGCAGACACAGTGGCAGCAGCTGCTGCATCAGCAGTGACAACAGCAGCAGCATCGGCAGCTGTGTAAGTATATATTCCATTTTTGTATTACTGGTGAGACCAGATAGTCTGTAGATGATTTCGAGAGAGATCAAAATCGATAACGGTAACTTTTTTTTCACTGAGAATTTCGTATTGAATACATGTGTTATTGTTTCAGCTGTAGAGGATAAGGGGTTATTCTTAGGAAATATAGTGCGAAATTGTGATTTAGTGTGTTTCAGTGCGCGATGCGCCAGCCTCACGGCAGACGGCCGACGTAGGCTGGCCGGCGCGTTATGCTGAGGACACAGTTTTGCAAACGAGCGTCGGTATGTGTGTATGTGCTCGGCAGCCATCAACAGCCAGAACGCAGCATTAGCAAAACAACGCAGGCGCGGGCCGTATGTGGCGCGGTTGCATTAGCCAACTCATCGAGAACATTCTAATAAACCCGGCGCCGCGTAACTGGCGGATTCAGCAGCGGTCTGTACTATTTAAGGGCATCAGAGATGTACGTGGCATCGGTTCGACGGATTGGATGTTCAGTTGCTGTTACATCGTCGTCATCAGTACCACTGTCCCCGAGGACCGGCTGGTGGAGGGCATCGCCTCCACCTGCACTGGCGATTCCCGGCGTCGTCACGAGCCGCAGCGTCTGCAGGAGGCGAGCTAGGATGGGCCTCATGCTGCTCACCTCCTACCATCATCGCAGTCGCTGACCGAGCACGGCGTAGCGTTTCCCGCAATTGAAATCTCACCCACTTCTCCCTTCGAAATTAGGAAAATTATAAATTTGCTTAAAAGCAAAAACTCACATGGAATTGATAGCATTTCCAGCAAAATACTAAAAGCTTGTTCTCAACAGATAAGTAAGATTCTCAGCCACCTGTGTAATAGCTCTCTGGAACAGGGCATTTTCCCTGATAGACTGAAATGTGCTATTGTTATACCTTTGCATACAAAAGGGGATAGATCTGATGTCAAAAATTATCGTCCAATCTCCCTTCTAACAGCTTTATCCAAAATTTTTGAGAAAGTAATGTATTCAAGAGTAGCTTCACATATCTGTAAAAATGAAGTACTAACAAAATGTCAGTTTGGTTTCCAGAAACGTTTTTCAACAGAAAATGCCATATATGCTTTCACCAATCAAATTTTGAATGATCTGAATAACAGAACACCACCCATTGGGATTTTTTTGTGATCTCTCAAAGGCTTTTGACTGTGTAAATCATGAAATTCTGCTAGACAAGCTCAAGTATTGTGGCATGAGTGGGACAATGCACAAATGGTTTAATTCGTACCTAACTAGAAGAGTGCAGAAAGTTGAAATAAGCAGTTCTCATAATATGCAAAGATCAGCACATTCCTCAAACTGGGGAACTATCAAGAATAGGGTTCCACAAGGGTCGGTCAAAAAATGGTTCATTGGCTCTGAGCACTATGGGACTTAACATCTGAGGTCATCAGTCCCCTAGAACTTAGAACTACTTAAACCTAACTAACCTAAGGACATCACACATATCCATGCCCCAGGCAGGATTCGAACCTGCGACCGTAGCCATCACACAGTTCTAGACTGAAGCGCCTAGAACCGCTCGTCCAGGTCTTGGGTCCTTTGTCGTTCTTAATATATATTTATGACTTGCCATTCTATATTCATGAAGAGGCAAAGTTAGTTCTCTTTGCTGATGATACAAGTATAGTAATCACACCTGACAAACAAGAATTAACTGATGAAATTGTCAATAATATCTTTCAGAAAATTACTAAGTGGTTCGTTGCAAACTGACTCTCACTGAATTTTGATAAAACACAGTACATACAGTTCCATACAGTAAACGGTATGACGCCATTAATGAATATAGTCCTTAATCAGAAGCATATAGCTAAGGTAGAATATTCAAAATTTTTAGGCGTGTCCATTGATGAGAGATTAAATTGGAAGAAACACATTGATGATCTGCTGAAACGCATGAGTTCAGCTTCTTATGCAGTAAGGGCCATTGCAAATTTTGGTGATAAACATCTTAGTAAATTAGCTTACTACGACTGTTTTCACTCATTGCTTGTATATGGCATCATATTTTGGGGTAATTCATCACTGAGGAATAAAGTATTTATTGCACAAAAGCGTGTAATCAGAATAATAGCTGGGGTCCACCTAAGATCATCCTGCAGACATTTATTTAAGGATCTAGGGATATTCACAGTAGCTTCTCAGTATATATACTCTCTTATGAAATTTGTTATTAACAACCAAACCCAATTCAAAAGTAAAAGCAGTGTGCATAACTACAATACTAGGAGAAAGGATGATTTTCACTATTCAAGATTAAATCTAACTTTGACACAGAAAGGGGTGAATTATACTGCCACTTAAGTCTTTGGTCACTTACCAAATAGTATCAAAAGTCTGACAGATAACCAACAAGTATTTAAGAAGAAATTAAAAGAATTTCTGAATTACTACTCCTTCTACTCCATAGAGGAATTTTTAGATATAAATTAAGAACAAAAGGAGAAAAACAAAAAAATTTTAAAAATTTAAAAAATAAAAAAGTTGCTATATTAACTTAATTATGTTGTTAAATTAACTTAATTATGTAATGTATTGTAAAATTTGACTCGTTCCACATCATTACGAAATATCGTTTTCATGATTCATGGAACTAGTATTAATCTAATCTGATCTATAAAAAAAAGAAATTAATGAGTGGCAAAAACTGAACATAACCGTTGTGCAGAAGACATAAGTACCGAAAAGAATGGAAAAAGAATCCAAAATTCCATGGGTGGATTAGACCCATTAAAGACGATGACTTTCGTGCACAGTGTGTGTTGTCCAAATCTGTTTTTACAGCAAAACTGTCGGCGATCAAAAGCTATGCAAAAGGTATGAAGCACCAAAAACTTTGTGGAAGGATTCCCTATCAGATGACAGGGAATGTCCCAACAATGGAGTTGGAAGGGTTGATCATACAAATGATATATTTACAAAACATGATTCATTGACACACCCACATTCGATCATCGCACCAAATGCACTGAAGTCATTGCTCAGTCCACATATATACCTCTCTTCAATCGCCAGTAATGCGTATCACTATCGATATCGGCACAGAGCCCCACGGAGATCCCCTCCCGCCCCAGCCCGCCACTATAGTGCAAAGCACTAAAGGGAAGATGTGAAATGCATCGTTTAGTTGGTCTGGTATGCACATGAGTGCGTGACCATTTGTGTCGTGGCTGGCTATATTGCAGGGCACAGCTGGACCATTTTTTTGAGGTGTGACATACAGTACTGTTGGTGTAGAGCTGACAGGGGAGTGGGTGGTGTGGAAGGTACCTGGTGCGCCCATATCTGGATATTGGTGGCTCGTCTGGAGGTGGTGGGAGCAGTGCATCTCTGTCGTGGGGTCCCCTTCGTCTTGAGATGAGAGTGAAAGCGACGATTGTGAGGGAATCCTCAGGCACGCGAAGGTGAGGAAACCATCTGATGAAGGGCAGGATAATGTGAAAGCACAGTTTCTGTCACTGGGGAAGGTGCCAGTGTTATGCAAGCGTCAGACAAGTGGGTGTTGCTTGTCAGCATGTCTTCATTGTGAGCAGTGAGGAAGAGATCGTTATCGACAAGTTTGATGGTCAAGCTCTCTGGTTTGAAGTCGCTGACATCGAGTCAAATGATGAAAGGCGCTGGTGTGTCGGGGTTAGCCATATACATACTGGTAGTTGTAGATAGTTGTCATCGTTGTTCATGGGGTTTGGCTTCATGTTTTCTTGAAGAACCCTAACTGGTTTCAAGCATGCCAAATTCAGAAGAATGCTAAATCCTCAAGACCGGCTAAGTTTTTGACAGAAGCACGAAATTTAGTGCGGACGTGAATGAGAGATGCTTTTAATAGTTTCCACAATCAAACATTGTCTCAAAATATGGTAGAAAACCCAAAGAGATTCTGGTCATATGTAAAGTACACCAGCGGCAAAAAACCGTCAATACCATCACTGCGCGATAGCGATGGAAATGTTACTGATGATGGTACCACTAAAGCGGAGTTACTAACTACAGTTTTCAGTAATTCCTTCAAGAAAGAAGATGAACTAAATATTCCAGAATTCGAAACCAGAACAGCTGTTACCATGAGTGACATAAAAGTAGATACCTTAGGTTTTGTGAAACAACTCAAATCACTTAAGAAAGACAAGTCTTCTGGTCCAGATGGTATACCAGCCAGGTTCCTTCCAGAGTATGCAGGCACAATAGTGCCTTTATTATCAAAAATATACAACTGCTCACTTGACGGAAGGTCTGTTTCTAAAGACTGGAAAGTAGAACAGGTCACACCAATATTCAAGAAAGGAAATAGGAGTCACTCATTGAATTACAGACCCATATCACTGACTTCAATTTGCAGTAGGATTTTGGAGCATATACCGTACTCGAACATTATGAATCACTTCGAAGAAAATGACGTATTGATACATAACCAACACGGATTCAGAAAATATCGCTATTGTGCAACACAGCTAGCTCCTTATTCCCATGAAGTAATAAGTGCTGTCGACAAGGGATCTCAGATCGATTCCATATTCCTAGATTTTCAAAAGGCTTTTGATACCGTTTCTCACAAGCGACTATTAATAAAATTGCGGGCTTATGGAGTATCCTCTCAGTTGTGTGACTGGATTCGTGATTTCCTCTCAGAGCGGTCACAGTTCGTAGTGACAGTCGGTCGGTAAATCATCGAGTAGAACAGAAGTGATATCTGGCATTCCGCAAGGTAATGTCATAGGCTCTCTGTTGTTCCCGATTTACAAAAATGATCTAGGTGACAATCTGAGCATATTGTTTGCACATAATGCTGTAACTTACCGTCTAGTAAAATCATCAGAAGATCAGTTACAATTACAAAACGATCTAGAGAGAATTTCTGTATGGTGCGAAAAATGGCATTTGGCACTAAACAAAGAAAAGTGCGAGGTCATCCACATAGGTACTAAAATAAATTTTGGATATACAATAAATCGCACAAATCTAAGGGCTGTCAATTCGAGTAAATACCTAGGAATTACAATTACTAGCAACTTAAATTGGAAAGACCACATAGATAATATTGTGGGGAAGGCGAAACAAAGACTGTGCTTTGTTGTCAGAACACTTAGAAGATGCGACAAACCCACTAAAGAGACAGCCTACATTACTCTTGTCCGTCCTCTGCTGGAATATTGCTGCTCGGTGTGGGATCCTTATCAGGTAGGGTTGATGGGGGACATCGAAAAATTGCAAAGAATGGCAGCCCGTTTCGTGTTATTGCGTAATAGGGGTGAGAGTGTCACTGAAATGATACACGAGTTTGGGTGGCAGTCACTGAAACAAAGGCGGTTTTCTTTGTGGCGAGATCTATTTACGAAATTTCAATCATCAACTTTTTCTTCCGAATGCGAAAATATCTTGTTGACTTCCACCTACGTAGGGAGAAATGATCATCATAATAAAATAAGAGAAATCAGAACTTGAACAGAAACATTTAGGTGTTCCTTTTTCCCATGCACCATTCGAGAATGTAATGGTAGAGAAGTAGTATGAAAATGGTTCGACGAACCCTCTGCCAGGCACTTAAGTGTGAATTGCAGATTAACCAAGAAGATGTAGATGTAGATCGAAACAGTTGTCATTAATCATAATGTCAAACCTATGTGTGTTTCTTCTCAGGGGTTTCAAGGGCTCTTTGTTCAGGGGCTGTAGATCTGGCTGGACTGTGTCCTTTCATAGCATGAAATGTACACTGTTGAAAGCACTTTACGTACAGGGACTTTGGCCTCCGAGTGGGGAGTGGGAAATGTCACATGGATATATCTAATGTCATCCTTCACTTATTGAAGTAGAGCAGGTAAATCCACCTGCTCTTGGACTCATGTGACTGGGACGAAATCAAAGGGGACAGCTAGTGATTTGCCATATAGCATCTCAGCGAGGGATGATTATAAGTTTTCACTGAAGGCTGTTCAGATGCCAAGTGGAGCGCAAGGTATGTGTTTCAGTCCAAAATAGGTCATGATACATAAGGGCTAATTTGGGAGACGAATGCCACCACTCGACTAACCTTCCGCTCTGGGCGTGATAAACTGTAGTGCAGTTACATTTAATTCCACAAGGGTTACACAGTGTGGTGAAGAGTGCCGATTAAACCTGGCGGCCTTGGTCTGTATTAATTGTATCTGGTATGCTGAGCTCCACATGTTGTTGTTAGTCATCTTCATGAGAGCTTGCAGTAGCTGAATTTTGTATAGTTTCATGCTTAAACGTCGATGCAACACACACCAGATGATCTTTGGGGCATGTTGAGCTGTCGAGCTGCACAGCGAACGGATTTCTCCAGACTCCTTGTTAAACTATGGCAGATGAGTTCGACATCTGTGTAATATACTCAGGGACAGCCCAGCAATTTGCCTTTAAACAGACAACATGTTTCTCGGAACTGTTTATTCCATCATCCAATACTCTGTGCTGTATGAGGATCCACGCCACACCTAGCGCAAAAGTCTCACTGAACAGTTATTATTGACCTGCAATGTGCGAACACAAAATTCTTTCTGTTGTCCCAACACCATTATTACTAGAACTGAATTGAGAGCACACTGGTGCTATCTAGCAGAAACTATGTGAAACTCGAGAGTTTGCTCTTTCCAACAGTAAGTTGTCCATGTACATATCTCAAATAACATAATAGTTATGATTTTTTAAAATTCGGATGATTCTTTTTGATGGAACCTGCAATTGAATCCGTCTAACTCTGAAAGGCCGCTGACAAAGTCGATGTGTATGTGGTGGAAGCAGGTCTTGTGAATCTGAAACCAACTGAACTGTGACTGCATGTATCTTCTGACTTTACTTCATTGCCATGGTACACCTGCCTGTGTCGAGGTGCGGCAGTTCCCCTTGACGCTGAACTGCACGAAGCATTCCATTAGGAGGAAGACTGTGGGCCTGATCCATTGGTGACAGATACCAAGTAGTTGGTTGAATATTTCTTGTTGCATTGCTACGGCATCAACGGCCAAGTCCTATTGAGAGAGACATCACAGGGTATCAGAGTATCAGTTCCCGTAACAGTTGGATTTGTAGGCCTGTAATATCATTTGACATCAGTTTTGCTACGCTCACATCTTCATGACTAGCCTCTCGCAGTCAAAATGGAGGGAGATCCTATAGACTCGTCATAAGTATTCCATCATGAGATTTTCTGCTCTGTGAGGGTGACATATCCATTTTGCATTGGGTGGTAAGGCGCAGGCATCGCTGTGTCGAGAGTTGATATCCTTTGACAGGTGCCTTATGGCATCAGAATCTGATGTATGGTCTGTAAATACTACAATATGACAGCAATTGATATCTTCTCGGAAGTATCTCATAGTGGTGTTAACAACAAAAAGTTGTCGGTCCAATACCAACCATTTGAATTGGGAGGAGATATTTTTGTGGGAAGAATGGGAGATGTATGCCTCTTTGGCCATTAGTTGTTGCAGTATGGCGCCAGAGGTAGTGTTGGTTGAATCTGTGATGACGATGACTGTGCGTGCAAAGTTGTCTTTGGCGAGTTTGAATGCATATTTCACCTTTGTAATCCATTTGATCTTGCTTCTTCTCTGCTTTTTAGATCGTGCCAGCGTGTTGGTGAGAGATACTTGTAAAGATGGAGCTTCTGGTGGGTAAGCCGGTAAAAGCTAAAATTCCTAAGAAATGACGGAGTTTGTGATAATTCTGGGGGAGTGGGAGTTGTCTTATGGTGTCAGCCTAGTATAGGGACGGCCTGATTCCTATAGTGCTAACTAGGTGTTCAAGGAAAGTAAATTCCGGTTTCTGTAACTGAGATTTGTCCTCATTGATCACAACACTACTGCCTCTTAGAACAGGGAG
Organism: Schistocerca gregaria; assembly: GCF_023897955.1. Taxonomy (NCBI): domain Eukaryota; kingdom Metazoa; phylum Arthropoda; class Insecta; order Orthoptera; family Acrididae; genus Schistocerca; species Schistocerca gregaria. The sequence goes on along the minus strand of NC_064921.1, from coordinate 609,172,962 downwards.
GATTTGTCTAAGGTGTCGCTCATGTCCTTCAAACATAGCCAAAAAATGAGGCTGTCGTCTAAATAGGCATAGGAGTAATTCAAAACGAAAAAGAATCCTATCAATGGAACACTACCTTGTCTGAGCGGCATTATTTAACCAAGTAAAATGAAAAGATATTCAAAGAGATCAAACGGTGTGTTAATCACAGTTTTGTGATATTGAATTTGTGCACTGAAATTTGTGGGTAAGCTTTTTTACAGCAAATTCCACTGAGAACACCTGCTAGCTAATGTATGAATCCTTGTATATTGGGTACTCGCTAAGTGCCATTCGATGTACGAGTGTTAAGGACACTGAAATAGTCACAATCTCGAAGTTCCATCTTTTTTCACTACTAATTTGATTGGTGACACCCACAGGCCATCTGATGGGCGAACAATGTCCACATGTAAAATGTTGTCAGCTGTAGCCTTAGCAGTGTATAAATTAGTTGGGCCCAGGCAGTGTGCTTTGTGACATACAAGTATCTTGGTAGTAGTCAGGATATGATTCATCAAGCTGTTACACATCGCACACACTTGCGCTTTTGTGGTGTTGGTGAGGTCTATACCCAACACATAGCGAATTGAGGTGGAGTGAACAGTACTAAACGTAATGTTGCTGTATGGGCTCAGTGTCTTTGGCCACAATGCAGCTGGAATTATGAGTGAAGGGGCATTGTCAATCAGCAAAGATGGGATCGCATGCACTTCCTCACGTTCGTCAGAGTTGTAGGTGCACGAGATGCCTTGAGGTTGTCGCATGCTAGTGCGAGTACAGCTGATGTGTCCGTGATGCGTTGGAGAAGAGATGCATTCTCTGCATCAAGGGCATCACACGCTGCACTCCAGTCGTTGTAGCAGTTCTTCTGCCATTGTAACAAACTCTTTTACTCTGTCACCCTTATGTGAAATTATCATCTTGCTGTCCAGGTGGGCAGTGTGTTGTATCAAGGAGGGATGGGGTTGTCAGGACGAACAGCCCTGTGATGTGTAGTCCCGTATCGTGGTGCAGAAGCAAAGCTTGGTGAATGTCCTGTGAAATGTCGAAATCATGGAGAAAGTCGATTCCCACTACCAGTTTCTTGTTATCAGTAACATGACAAGATCCATGTGAGTTGATGCTGAGGCAATAGTTACAAGATGGATGTCGTGCATCTACGCAGATCTTGGATTATTAACCACGTGAAGTTGCAGTACTGATGTTTTCTTGAATGTTAGTATGATTCTAGCAGTTTTGAGCTAATGTCAGATCCAGTGTCTGCCTAAAAGTATTTTCTTGAAGTGAGGTCGAAGGTATACAGTCAGCCCCCTAGGTGTGCGGTCGATGGAGTGTGTGCTTGAGCCATAGGGGTTGTCAGTATCTTGGCGTCTCTGCAAGGTCTGATACTCCTGTGGCAGACTGTGTTTGAAGTCTGGAAACTCAGATGCATGTGTTATTGCAAAACTGGATGTAGTACAAGCAGGTTTTTCACCTTGAGCCAATGGCAGCTGTTGGTGTAGTTTTGCCCACAGTGGAAATCATGCTGTGTGGAGCCTGCTGGTCAGATGTTGGATCTGAGAAGGTGACATCACTATCTGCCATCCTCAGCCTTTCTTGGGCTGTCTGATTGTAACATGCTGGAATGGTACTGTACTTCCGTAATTTTTATGGTGTCTACATCATAGTACCGTTAACATTCTGTCATCAAGAGCTAACCATCTTTTCAGGGGTTCAGCTTCATGAGATGTAATTGCCAATTTAACAATCCAGAGTATTTAAAGGGCAGCATGTGGCATGAAGTTATTGTTCAGTGTACAAAGGAGTTCTCGCCAAAGCTGGGGCCGTATTTTATCATCCAATTGTTTATCAGAGGTAGCCTTTCTTAAATGTTGCACCAGTTTCTGTGAAGGTCGTTGTAGCAATACTGATTTGTTTTCGTCCTATGTGTTGTGGAAAGATGATGTGAAGATGACATTGCTAATTAGGTCTGCATGTTCTGACAGATGACAAATAAGGGTGAAGAATTGGGCATTGTTGTCGTGAAAGCTTAATGAAAAAAATACACATTCTGCATTGGTGAACCTTAAAATGGGTAGTTCGGGTATCAACAGAAACAGTTCAGGTTGTGTTTTGAGTCTGTGAGGTAGATAATGAGTGTGATGCAGTGCAGTTATGGTCGACCAAGCCAAACTCAGTGACAAGAGATCCACTGGCTCCATGGATGCTCACGTGAATGCTCCCTAGAGCCATTCCACAGTACAGGTGTCAAGGAGCTGTTCCCCTTGAAGACGATCGATTCGCGCCCTCGCATGATGAAGAAAGTATTGGGATTCATCAGACCATGCTAAGTTTTACCACTGCCCCAACGACTAGTGCCAATAGTCACACATGCCCATTTCAGTCATGGTTGCCAATGTCATGGTGTTAACATTGGCACTTGTGTGGGTTGTCGGGTGTCGAGGCCCTTCATTAGGAGTGGTTGGTGCACTATGTGCCCTTGATCGAAGTCAGATAGATCATGCGTCTTCTCCATTCTACACACAGTCAGCACTCTCACTGATAGTGTATGCACTGTTTGTGTGTCTAACTAGCTGTCATCCCTCGCCAGGTGACGCTACTATCGTACTATCGCCTGGACGTGTTTATATCGATAGCAGGTCGGCGATCATAATGTTCAGGCTGATCAGTGTAGTGACACTGAAATCGCTAGGTCAGTTAAATTAGTTAGCATTAAAGTCAGAAATACTGTCAAAAATGTGACTTGTAACTGCGTCAGTGAAGAATTAACAGACATTTTGAACAAAGTAAAGTTTAGCGTCCTAACTGACAAATCCACTGATATCAGCAGCGTGAAGGGCTTGTACATATATGTGAGCCATTACAGTGACAAAAATAAGAACAGTGGAGACTAAGTTTTTGGTGTACCGGCAAGCGAGGTGGCGCAGTGGTGAGCACACTGGACTCGTGTTTGGGAGGATGACAGTTCAAGCCTGTGTCAGGCCATCTTTATTTAAGTTTTCTTTGAATTCCCTAAATTGCTTAAGGCAAATGCCAGGATAGTTCCTTTGAAAGGGCACGGCTGATTTCCTTCCGCATCCTTCGCTAATTCGATGGGACTGATGCTGTCACTGTTTCGTCCCCCACCCCAGATCAACCAACCAACCAACCATAGGCATACCCCCATGATTACATTGAAGACTCTCACGTAGGTACTACTGCAGAACATCCGTACAACAGAGTCATTTCTGTGTTAAAACGTGCTATCATCAATATTAAGACTGTAATAAGTTTTGCAAATGATGGCTGCAGCACTAAGTTCAACAGAGTTTCCAGTGAACTCAAGATCACGCAGAATGAACTTCCAGGTATCACTTAGGTACAGTACATTTGCCATTCCCTGCAAGCAAAGAATGTAATGTTCTAGCTACAATGCTCGAGGATTTGTATATGAACATACACAGTTGTTCAAGAATAGGGCAAAATGGCAAGCACAGATCAATTTCAGGAGTTTTGTAGTATAGGCACTCATACAATTCTCAAACTAGATGGTTATCTTTGTCACAATTGGGTGATCGGATTACAGAATGATGTGAACCCCTAAAACTGTGCTTCACAGGAAGAACGTCTGATGTCTGTAGAAGCTATCCTAACAGCAGTGACTGAACCACAGACGAAAGGTTACTTCTGTGTTCTTCAGTGGTTTCTACCAAGATTCTTCGGGTCGAATGAACGTTTTCAAAGCAAACAAACACTTATTACTGTGCTGCAGGACAAAATGTACTCGACCTACTAAAGTTGTTTGAACAAATGCATGGATGAGCAGCATGTGAGACAAACAAACGTCAGACCAAATAACTGCACACCACTGGAATAAGTAAACCTGGGTGTGAAAGTGGTGAGCGAGTTTAATAGGCTAGATCGTCAAAATAAAGTTCAGCAAAAGATGTGCGCACTCGCGTCGTGATTTTGTTGTTATGATATGTTTTTAGTTAAAGGAAAGGTTCGATTTTAGTGACGACTCTACTTATCGTCTGTCTCCATCCCGTTAAAGCAACCAGAGAGCATCTTTCAACCACCTTCCCTTTATCATCTCATTGCCAGTGTAAGGAGGGCTGTTAAATGCCAGTTTCGCGTCCGTCGGCCGTCGTAATTTAATATATTATTATTATTATTATTTTGATTGTTGCCGACTTACGTGGTGGGCCTTAATAAAAATTATATTTCATTCAATTTTGATTTACCATTAAATGCTTTTGTGAAGTTCTCCTTTTTAACAATATTAATCTTAAATTATTTGTTACGTTAATGAATGTTGGACTCGCTGAATCTTAAAAAAGATGATCATACAAGTTGAACACTGGAATTAACTTTTCATATTAATTTCCTCAGCTAGTCAGTTAACTTTAAAGAAAAAAATCTTTAGTTATTAATTACAATTGCGGTCCACACACATGCGAGAGTATTTTTTCTTACCTCCGTTAACCATTGTATTGTAGTCGGAGTCCTGGCTCTGGCTCTCGGCTATGGTACTGAAAATAAGAATCTTAAAGCTACGCATTTCCTGCAACGTCGGGCGGCTGAGGAGAAAAATTAATATTATGTTAATAGCGGGCGAGTTTTTCGTTTCCGCTAATTTTTCGTAAGTTAATATCGCCACGTAATTGCGTCGTTGGCTGCATCGGCCGCTGCGATTGTTGAACTGTAAATTAGTTGAATGCTGGTTAATTCAAGGAAGGCGGACATGAAATCGGGATCACCTCTTACAAATTAAAAGTGCACAATAATATTAAATGAATATATTATCTGCCTAACTTATACAAATATGCTTACATTTGCCAGCGCTCGCAAGATGTCCGTCTACACACAACCAAGACAAGAGAAGAAGTGAAGACGACTAAAAAATTAACAAAAGAGCGTATCTTTTCACCTCTTTAGATCATTTTGTTATATTTCTTTGCACTCAAAACTCAAACAGAGAAATTATTATTTTACGGTTACATGATAAAACTATATTATTCAATTTTTAATTGTCTCTTCTTTATAAATACTGTTTTTTAAGCCTTTTCGTAATATAGCACTGGGGACGCTATACAATGAACATACTAATGTCCAAAAATAGATGATCAATGGAGAAAATTCGCAAAAAGTAACATTCTCTGTGTAAAAAAGGATATACCTGAACCTAAAATCTTCTGGAATGCTGTTACGATGTTATAGATACATGCGATATTGAAGGAAATAACTATTCGAAGAACTAGCGAAATTTGAACTGTCAGTGATTTCTTTTCCCTACACCAACTCTTCTGGTAAAAGAGTTGCTTCTAAAGGAGGATTAATAAAAACCAAGATTAGAAATAGGCTGCCATTATATACTATAAATGAGCTCATTTTTTCGGGTCAGCGTGTCACTTTTCAATGTCCTGAGCGTTATATATTATTGCCAAAAAGATTACTACTACAGTGTGATGCTAATGTTAAACTGAGCTACTACTACGACTATTACCACAACTCTACACCGCAATTATTAACGTTCTAAAGTATAAGATTTCCTATTATTGTTACTAATACTACTAGTCAATAATTTTTGCATTTTATTTAACATTTTGCATATGTTCTACAATAATTTTGAGTAAAAATCTACAATTTCGCATGACAGCAACGATGTGTTTAACCGTTCGCAACAATGTTCTGGATGTTTCCTAGAGTATCTTTGAGTTTTATTCTCCCCAAGGAAGTTTGTTTGCTCTCACCTTGTAGAATCGTAAACAGTAAACAATCGCGGAAATGCGAAGCAGTGTTTCTGTTTTGGTCTCAGGTTGTTGTTATGACAGTTAAGAGACAACGCAGGGACTCATTCCAAGATTTTAGGGAACCGTGTTCAGTGCATGCGAATTTCGTTATGTGAAAGGTGTATAGTTACTATCTTTACAGAAATTCGTAATAATTTCTGAGGCATTAAAAAAATGATGGCATTAAACCGCAATCCTGTGCCAATGAACGCCGCATTGTTTGTTTTATCTTTACATGGCAAAGGAAGGTCTAAACTCAATATATTTCACTCAAGATATTACAGAGTCGAAGGGAGAATCAACGCTCTTAAAAATATTTTGGGTATGTATAAATACTTTTTGTATGTAATGTCAGTAACAGTGAATAGTAACATTTAAAGAAGTGAGTTCAGCTTCATTACTATGCCCCAGCTCTACCTACAATATTTGTAGAATTTTTTAAAAGGAATCTTGAGCAATGGAGCAGTTTCATGTGTGTTGTGATGTATCAATTTGAATATCAACTAGTCACTCGCATTTATATACGTAGGTTGCCTAGCTTATTTGAACTTATTTGCTGTGAGTCTGTTGGCCTTCTTCTGTGTGGCATAACTTGTTCAGTAGATACTTAATATGAAACTAAAATTCATCTACAGTTTGTCACACATAGTACCCATATGCCTGTTTTTAAGTTCGTTGTAAATGTTACCATTTTATTACTTAGGTTTCTTTTTGGCCTTTATTTTTTAATGAAAACAGTTTCCTATGTAAGAGGTAACAGATTTCGTGTTTCAGATTCCTATATGTGCATCGGATGTGTTGTACTATGACACAATAAGGTCCCCGACATCAAAGAAATAGGTCTTGATATATATTTGCGTTAAACAAGTCTACTGTGACGTAGTAGTGCATATGGAAACACACAAACTAGTAGTATTGACAGTTTATAGACCACCAGCAGCAGACATCTTAATCTCCAGAAAATATCTGGAGTCTAAGGTTATGCAGGCTAGGAATATTGACTACTGTTTTCTGTCATATAGTACTGATTGAAGACAGAGTTATGTTGATCTGCGTATTATGTAACTTCAGCGAGTCAGGTAATGGAACAAAAATTATTGTGTCAAAGAATTAGAAACAGTGACTTTATCAGTGAGTAGCGAATGGGAAGAGACTTATGAAGCAGACAGCAAGTTCCTGGGCTGGTAATGTTGACGTGTTACTATATGTAATTTATATAGGTACAATAGTAATGTGTCAAAGTTATGTGGCGACAGCAGTAATCCACTTAACCACAGTGGATGAGCAAATGCATCAGTGATTACACAAAAGTATCTTTGCTGCAATTAGCGTGTTTACAGGTGTTTCATCTCATTGTTGGCTTGTGTTCTGATTAGCTGAGCAGTTATTTTATGTGGACAATATAACGTATTACCTCCCATAGTTAGTTTGATGTGTAATATTTATTTTTCTGGTATTTGACGGTCCCAACCTTTTTCTTTCTTTTTTAAAATATCATACGCCTTGGTAATCAGTTGAGACCAGTAATGACAGCATTTCAATGATGTGAGCCTGACATATAGAATGCGATGCCTAGTCTGCATTCATAAGTATGGAGTTTCTATCAATACTTTTAAATATTATGTGTTAATTTAGTGTCCAATGCAATTTTTGTTCTCTGTTTGTTTGAAGTATTGTTGTCTAATTGATTTGTTGCTGTGTTGAATTATACTAAACATCAAGTTCAGTCTTCCCCTCCCTCCACCCAACTATAGAGTTCATTTAATGTATGACCTACTCTTACCTCAAATATATAATTGGGCCTAGGTGACAGTATTGTTTCTCAAATTGGACAACATAACCCTTATGCTGTGAACAGGTGACCATAGAGTTGTTGAGCTTCTTTCTCATTTCTTGGGCTTGACTGTTGGCCTTCCTCATCCTTGCTGTGCTAACTGTCAACTACAGTTATACCTCATTTTTTTCTAATACTGCATTGGCTAGAAAATTTAAGAGTTCCAAAGTCTTCTTCTACCATTATTATGTCTTAGTGTTGTTGCATCTGAAAACCTGCTGCTATGATTGTGTTAATTTCCATAGAATATAATGTGGTGTGCCCATTTTAGTATAGTGACAGCTTGTTATTATATACAGTGAGGTTTTGGGTCAGACCCCTATTTGGCATGAAGCATGTTGATTAAAAGTTCTTGCTACATGAGAAACAAACCTAGGCCTATACTTTACTCTTGGAATTAGACCATTGCTACCATCCTGCAAATATTAATTTCTTTATTTCTGTTGAATTCATTCATAGTTCCCTGAGAATTTATTGTACCTTTCTGCACTGTTTTCTGGAGTCAGTATATGACAACTCTTTTAGGAATAATTCCAAAGGGCTTAGGTGAAGTGCACTGAATGCGATTTAAGTTGAGAGGCATACAAGACTTCTTTTGTCCCACATGAATAAATTTATCCATGATACAATAGCTTCATCTTGTTTCACATTTTATATGGACTTAGAATGTCCGTTCATTCAGGTGCCCACTTAAATAGTGTCTGATTTATGGACATCGGTCTTCCTTTAAGCTCCATATACTTTGATTTTGTTTTGCTACCAGGAATCACACATTTCAGGGCATTTATCACAATTATTTTCTATTGAATCTTAACTGCTAGCATGCACTAAAAGTAACAAGAAATATGGTGAGTGTGTTATAGCTCTTGTCAGTTCTTACTTATTTTGTAACCTTTCAGCAGTGGTTCTAAGTTAGCATCCTAGATTCAGAACCACGTTCACAATCCTTGAGACACCCCTCTGCCTTATCTTTGGTAGCATCTTCTCCCAGTCTTTAGAATAACCCAATAAGCAGTAGTACAACATTATTGGGCAGCCCAGATCCCACATTCTTCTAAAGAATGAGGAGCACCATAAGTTACCAAATGCTCATTATATCTTTCACATCTCTCAGTATATGCTCATTTTTCATCTCATTAATTGCATATAATGTATATTTCCTTCCCTGATCATTCCTCTGGTGTTCCACTGTTACAACACAGAATTACTACTGGTGTGTGTGCTGATTACAGTAGGCTCAGCATAGAACACTTGACTTATATGATTTAATTTTTAGTAATTTGTTGATGTTATCTCATTATAATGTTAGTACAGTCTAACAAGAAATCAGTGTGTATTCACAGTCATAATTTCTGAAACACTGGTATGTTAATCACACATCTGAGTGATTTTTGTGATCTTTAACCTCCTGTTGGGAATTATTAGTGACCCCACTGTACTTCTACTTCCTGTTATCATTTGACATGTTACAGTTGTGTAAAGGGTTCATCCTTGCGCTGAATATGGCTCCTGCAGACAGATCACATTGTGTTTTCGCTTTTGCATCTTCTGCAGCACTGTGGGTTACATACAGCTGTGCAGTTCATGGCTGTATGATTAGTGATGGGTATGAAAAGAAATTGTTATTGTCAAAAGCCACAAACTGAGCGTAAACTAGTCCCAAATCAAATCTTCCTCTCTTATTTTGCACATTTAACTAATTACTTCATTATGTTTCACTAGGCCAGTTGATTGATACATTGCTTTCAACTGAATTCCACATACTAATTTTGGAATTGGGAAAAAATTAAATCTCATTTTGGGATTTCCCACACATACACTAGAGGTCTCAGTGCTACATTACAGATTATACAATTCCGTTAGTCTAAACAAATGGAACATTTCATTTACAGCTATCGTAAAATTGCTAAGGGTTGTCCCTCGTGTCTTAAGCTCCTGGAATGAAACTCCATTTTCTGTTTTAGAGCTGATAGCCGTCTATGTTTCTACACTTATATTTACATTCATACTCTGCAAGCCATCTTATGGTACGTGGCGGAGGATACGCTGTACCATTACTAACCATTTCCTTTCCAGTTCCACTCATGAATAAAACGAGGAAAATCGACTGTCTATATGCCTCCAGATGAGTCCTAATTTCTTGTATCTTATCTTCGTGGTCTGCACAATGTGTGTTGGCAGCAGTAGAATCGTTTAGGAGTCAGCTTCAAATCCCAGTTCTCTAAACATTCTCCATAGTCTTCCTCAAAAAGAATGTTGCCTTCCCTCCAGGGATTCCTAGTTGCATTCACGAAGCATCTCTGTATCACGTACATGTTGTTCGAACCTAACCAGTTACAAATCTAGCAGTCCACTGAATTGCTTTGATGTCATCCTTTAATCAAATCTGATACGGATCCCAAACATTTGAGACGTACTCAAAAATAGGTCACACCAGTGTCCCATTTGCAGTCCCCTTAATAGAGGAACCACACTTTCCTAAAATTCACCCAATAAACTGAAATTAACCGTTTGTCTTCCCAGCCACAATTCTCACATTCTCATATTGCTTTACAGTGTTATGCCCAGCTATTTAAACAACATGACAGTGTCAAGCAGGACAGTAATAATCCTGTATCCAAAAAATTACAGGTTTGTTTTTCCTAATCACCCACATTAACTTGCATTTTTCCACATTTAGAGCTAGCCACCATTCATCGCACCAACTAGAAATTTTGTCTAAGTCATCTTGTATCCTCCTACAGTCACTCAACTTCGACACGCACCATAGACTACAGCATCACTTGTGTCTGGCCGAGTGTCAAACGCTGCCGTGTTAGGAGGGTGTGGCCCTGCGTAACTGTCAGTACACGTTATGTCAGTCTTGATAGCACAGTTGCGAGGGGTAGCGGGAGGTAAACACACGGAAGCTCAATTGCTGGGATTGCAAGCAGATTTGGCGCACTTATTGACCTTGCTTTGTCCTTGCTGTTGTGTCTGTAATTCCTTTGCTGCATCGGAGAGCCAGAGCTGTGTTTCGTGAAGCCGGAGGGAGAGCTCAAAGTTTTCCTTGCATAGGTGAGCGACGTGTTCGAGCTCGACAAGGCACTTATGCATGGTTTCTTGTAATGTAATCGACAGAGACAAGCATGTACGAATGAGATGAGCCCAGACCGATTCTCATGTGGTGGGTTGTACGATGGAGCACAGGGGAAGTGAGTCTTGGACGGATGGTGAAATACAGTGTTTCGCACTAGGTCCGGTGAAAGTTTATGGTGTCACAAGCAGTCAATGCCTAGTATAGATTTGTCAATTTCGCACACTAAAAATGTCCACCCGAGTTTATGGAGAGTGAGACGACGTGTGAGGTTGAACCCGAGCATTGTAGTTTAGTGGAATTCACGGCTTGCAGTGAAGTATGATGAGGGCAGATGTTTGACAACGCTAAGGATGTGGGCAGCAGTGAAACATCGGCACCTGTGTCCACTAGGAAAAGGTATCCCGACGAAATGTCTTTTATGTAAAGTCGTCCACAATTATCTGGTCATTCCCGGACAGAAAGGAGCACTGGGGGAGGGGGGGGGGTGCCTGTCATGTTGTGCGCAGGAGGCGGCACCCGAACCTACCTGCGATTGGCATTTGGGAAGTAGCAGGGTGGTCTGCAGTTTTGTGCCGCCTAACCAAACCGTGTGTGGAAGGAACAGTACGGGTAGTGCAGTTGCATTTCCTGTGGAAAGTTCGTTGCCAGTGGCGGTGGCCGAGGTTCGGTGGCCGCAGCAGGTTCGGTTGCAGCAGGGGGCGTGACCATGGGAAGAGCCGGTAACGTTCCAGTTGCTTGTTCACTGCTTCCCAGGGTGAGCAGCACAGTACGGCCCCGGCCGCGTCCGGCCGCAAGGCGATGAGCCTGAACCTGAGACTTGTCAAGTAGGCAGTGGCTGGCAAAATGGAGCAGTGATGCGTTGTGTAGCTTGTCAGCTATTGTCATTCCTTGCTCGACAGGTTCAGGAGACCTCTGAGCCAGAGCAAAGCATGTGAGGAGATAGTTTATCTGACCAGATGGCGAGGAGAGCTCTCTCAGAGAAGAGATCGGCACTGACCAGGGCATGTAACCTTCTCCAGAGCTGGGAAGGTTTGTTGTTGCCTAGTTGCTCGACGTGGAGCACTTGCCATATTGCTGCCTCAGTTGAGCGTGCAAGCCGACGAACTGTCTCTTTGGCTAGAGTGTACCGGGTAGATGAGTCCCGGACGTCGACCAGGTCAGCAATCAAGTCCTCCTGGTCGTGCAGGTGGGTGATGAGGCACAGAAACCTGGTTGACTCGTCGAGTTTGTAATGGTCGAACACTTCGTCCACAATTTTGAACCAAGTTGTTGCTCTGTCGGGATTAAACGGTGGAAGCGTCAGTAAACGTTGTAGAATGTTCGGAAGAACAGGTTGAGTTGAGTTTGTCTGGGCACTGCCTGAATCGAGCTGTTGTTGCTGTAGTATTCCAGGAGAGTGTGCCTCCAGGGGATGTGGCAATGACGGCTGTTTGGGTGGCAGCATGAAGGTGACATGTTGTGGTTGTGTGCGATCCGTAGCAACGCGGAAGGCCGACGCGGATGAGACACTGTAATGTGTCGATTGCGATTTCGGAAGCTCAACACGTTGTGGGTGTGCTCGAATTGATGCGATGCGGAAGACCGACACTGATGAGGTGCCGAGAACGGTAGCATAAGTTCGACTGGAGCCAGCGCGTGAGCGACAGGTGAGAAAAAGTTCAATGTTTTAGTCTGCGGAAAGCTCAACGTTTGATCAGAGCCAGGGCCACCTGTGTTGCAGGGAGGCTGCGGAGGTGCAGGCTATCCAGAAGCACTGTGTGGGAAATGATGTCAAACGTAGGACGGAATGTACGAATGTTCACTGTTCATAGTCACTCCACTCAAAACAGTGTGCGGATATGGTGAATGTCGTGGCACAAAACACTGAGGCGTAGCAGTGGGACGGAGGTGGAGGTCGGACACAGATAAAAATTTATTGTTCGTGTAGCAGTCCGAGGTGTCGAAGTAGGAAGGCATGTGCCGATGCTGAACCGAGGGGGGGCGTGGGTGTGGTCGAATGCTGAGGAGGTTGACCTGTGAACGAAGCAGTTCTGGCCACGTGGCAGGTGTCCGCATCATACGGCACAGATTGCGGTGTAGCAAATCGTTGTCATGGCGGTGGTGGGTTGTCCAACGAAGCATTTGCAGAAATCGGCATTGGTCCTGCACTGCACGGAGATCCGTAAGAGGTAATTGCACAGTTGATGAGGGAGGGCACATGTGGAGGGAACAAAGGCATTTGATAGCTGGAGTCATGCACACTCCTAACCTCACTTATTGTTGCAAGCTCGAAAACGTCCGGCGAAATTGTCGAGTGAGAGGCATCGTGTTGCAGTCCTGGTGGGTGTACATTGCCCGCAACACGATGCATGTCGATCACAAAATCCGGCGTTAGGCCAAAGTCATTGTTCGAATGTTGTGTGGATGTAATACACGCGAAACTAATCGAACATGGAGGCCACAGACACAGTGACACAGTGAAACGGCGAAAACGGAACATGTGATAACTCGGGGTCACCAGTGAGGAGGAAGTCCGGGTCGGTTTCACCAAACAACACTCCCATTTTACAGTAGTTCATTTATTCATCTCTTTACACAAGCAAGGCTTACACAGCACTAACATGGCGGCACTGCACAAAGGTAATGTTTCAGATTGATTCTAGTGTTGACCTCATCGGCGCCACAAAGCAAAACATTGTTTTCTCTTATATGGAATCAGGACTTAATTAGGGGCTGATGTTCTGTAGTGGTCGCTTTCTTGTGAAAGAGAATGACAGCAAATATCGATATTTAGCACAGCGTGTCAGTGTCACAGTCATCATTGGCTTGTCTTCTGGATGACAGATTTGTTGTTAGAAATTATTGCCACATCCTCTGGATAATGTCCTTTGACCACAGTATCAACAAGTCGCAGATTAAATCAGTCAACTCATAGGTGCATACGAATCACCACAATGTTTGACACATGTGAGAGTGTACAGAAATACTGGAAAATGTATATCGGTGGTACTTGTAGATGGACATCAGCTATCCTGTAAAAGCTGACATACAAAGTTTCTAGAGGCAGTGTTAAGTAAAGAAAGTGGAATGTACTGCAGTCCATTGTTCCTCTAAAGATTGTGAAGACAAGATTAGATTAACTGTAACATGTACAGAGGCACTGAAGCAGGCATTGTGTTTGAACTCTGGACACAACAGGAGTAAGGAGAAACCCTAAAATGTGGTACAATGGGAAGTATCATCTGCTGTGCGCTCTACAGTTTTTTGCAGAATATGGATGTAGATGAACATGCACTTAACAAAATGATCACATCTCTGTATTTGACATCCTATAATCTTTCAAAGCTCATCCTTCGGGCAAATTATGCCTCCACACTCTTCATTCAAATCATCCATCTTAGCTGTCTTCACCCATTCCAACATCACAAATTCCCATCCTGCTCTCAAAAAGTATCATTATCATCTATGTTCAAGTGTTGCAAACAGTTTGCAGCATTACTGGTTTACATATTATAGTTCTGTGCATGACCACTCTTGTAGAAACATACCTATCTTTTGTGCGAATTGCTTAGTGTTTTCTCCGGCTGTATCTGTTTTTATGATTTATTTCATAATTTGTGGAACTATTGATTTTCAAGACACCATGTGATGACATTTTGGACAAAATAATTATATGTTCTTCAAAGCTTATCAAATAGGTCGTCTTCTCCAACTATCCATCTAGTACATATGCTACTATTCAAATTCAAAACACATTGAATATGACTGCCCATTGCCTGGCACACTGAAGTCCATTGAAATTCAAAATACTGTAAATCGAATACAGTTGCTAAATATTAGGCCTATTAGAATCCTGAAGTAGTCATTGGCACTGAGCTATAGGCGTACATTGAAACATGAAGACATGAGAATATAGGAAAACGTAATACAAAATCTCTTGTTACTTCATATCTTTTGTATTTTGGGTTATGGAGCCGGTTACTTCAAGCAGATATAGCATTAAAGAGTGATTACAAAATAGTGTAGGCAACACAACTCTTTCAAGGCATACTTTCCTAAAATTCTCCCAATAAACTGAAATTAACCGTTTGCCTTCCCAGCCACAATTCTCACATTCTCATATTGCTTTACAGTGTTATGCCCAGCTATTTAAACAACATGACAGTGTCAAGCAGGACAGTAATAATCCTGTATCCAAAAAATTACAGGTTTGTTTTTCCTAATCACCCACATTAACTTGCATTTTTCCACATTTAGAGCTAGCCACCATTCATCGCACCAACTAGAAATTTTGTCTAAGTCATCTTGTATCCTCCTACAGTCACTCAACTTCGAAACGCACCATAGACTACAGCATCACTTGTGTCTGGCCGAGTGTCAAACGCTGCCGTGTTAGGAGGGTGTGGCCCTGCGTAACTGTCAGTACACGTTATGTCAGTCTTGATAGCACAGTTGCGAGGGGTAGCGGGAGGTAAACACACGGAAGCTCGATTGCTGGGATTGCAAGCAGATTCGGCGCACTTATTGACCTTGCTTTGTCCTTGCTGTTGTGTCAGTAATTCCTTTGCTGCATCGGAGAGCCAGAGCTGTGTTTCGTGAAGCCGGAGGGAGAGCTCGAAAGTTTTCCTTGCATAGGTGAGCGACGTGTTCGAGCTCGACAAAGCACTTATGCATGGTTTCTTGTAATGTAGTCGACAGAGACAAGCATGTACGAATGAGATGAGCCCAGACCGATTCTCATGTGGTGGGTTGTTCGATGGAGCACAGGGGAAGTGAGTCTTGGACGGATGGTGAAATACAATGTTTCGCACTAGGTCCGGTGAAAGTTTATGGTGTCACAAGCAGTCAATGCCTAGTATAGATTTGTCAATTTCGCACACTAAAAATGTCCACCCGAGTTTATGGAGAGTGAGACGACGTGTGAGGTTGAACCCGAGCATTGTAGTTTAGTGGAATTCACGGCTTGCAGTGAAGTATGATGAGGGCAGATGTTCGACAACCCTAAGGATGTGGACAGCAGTGAAACATCGGCACCTGTGTCCACTAGGAAAAGGTATCCCAACGAAATGTCTTTTATGTAAAGTCGTCCACAATTATCTTGTTGTTCCCGACCATGAATGCACTTCTCAATTTGTGTCCACTCTTTGAGCCTGTCACCTTATTTGCTGGACAGCAGAGGGATGACCAATTGAGTCTCATCCCATCCAATATTTCAGAAATACAGTACCTTTCTCGATGATTTGTGCCTAGTAAGGGAAGTTATCTGCCATGATTGGTGTTTTTGAAGTATTCACAAAGATTTATCATTGCAGTGTATTTAAATTTTTCGATTGTTTTTTTAGATAGGGTGAGTATCATTTGGAAATTTAATTCAGGAAATAGTGTTTGGTTTACAGAGTAGATCTCTACCCTACCTTCCAAACTTTGCAAAAGCATACAATGTCTGCTCAAAAACTTCCTGAACATTCGTAATTTCGTACCAATGATGTGTTGGAATGAAATGCTGTTGCATGCCTGCACACTTCTTTGTTTCATGTTTAACTGCTGGACGTTTAGTTGTTGCTGTCAATTAATTATTCTTCAGTGATGTATTGAGTATTGCCAATTTCAAGATAGCAGAGTTGGAGGAGCAACACATCTGCATTAACTTTTGCGTGAGAAACTCAAGAAAACGTTTGCAGAAACAGAATGCAGGAAGCCTACAGTGATTAGTGCTTAAGCTGTACCCAGCGTTATGAATAGTTCACGCAGCTTAAAAATGGCCAGACATACGTTAAAGATGACCCTTGTTCAGGGTACCCTTTGACGTCTACCAAAGACACTCATGTCAGGAACTTCAACAGCATTGTGTGTGCCGATCAAAGACTGACTATCCGAAAGATTGCAAAAGAACATAACATTTCAGTAGAATCATGTCATGACATCGTGACACGGCATCTTGGAATGCATTGTTTTTCCGCCAAGTTAATACCACGGCTCATGAGTCAAGACCAGACAGACCTTCACATCACAATCTGTGAAGGGCTTTTGGGTCATGCATATGGTAACAAGGTGTTTCTTAAGAAAATCATAACTGGTGATGAGAGACATGAGTTTACGGTTATGGTGTTGAGACCAAGGTTCAATCTTCACAGTAGGTTCTCCAAGACCAAAAAAAAAAAAGAGCTTTTCAGGTCAGATGAAATGTCAGAGCCATGCCGATAGTTTTAATTTGACTTTGAACGATTAGTTCATTATGAATTTATGCCACAGGGACAAACTGTTAATCAATGGTACTATTGGGACATGTTGCGATGCCTGGAAGAAAATGTGAGAGCGCCCTGAAATGTGGTGAGACGATTCACAGCACCTGCTCATTCATCCCTGTTGGCGCAGGACTGTTGCACAATAAACAAAATCACAGTGCTGCCTCATCCTCCGTACTATCCAGACCTGGCCCCTGCAGACTCTATGTAATTATTTAATTTTATTTCCAAACTTGAAAACCCGTTGAAAGGATGAAGGTTTGGAACGATAGACAAGATAAAAGAAAATTTGCTGACAGAGCTTCACACAATCCAGCAAGAAGCTTACCAAGACTGCTTCTGGAAGTGGAAACAACATTTGGAGCAGTTTATCAACTGTGGAGGAGAATATTTCGAAGGAGACCATGCTCAATAAGTAAAAGGTAAGCATAGACAAAAGTTGTGATCAGAGTTCTGGAATTTTTTGAACTCACCTCATAAATTACAGGACGAGCTATTCTGGAAGAAAGCTGTGAAAGTGTCTGGATAGTTTAATCGGTAAGAGCATTATCTGCGAAAGGCAATGTTCCGTGTTAGGGATCCAGGCTTGTTCCATGAATCATAATGGTGATTTTGTGCTATGATGTGAAGTGTGTGTGTGTGAGTGTGTGTGTGTGTGTCACTCATGCACACCTGGCTATTACACATTTATTTACTTTTGTTTTCTGTTAAATTATTTAATTACAGTGTAGGGCCAGCAAAGACTTTTGTAGCTGAATACCTCTTTCATTTTTGTGCCATACTAATGCTTTCATTGAATAAAATTTTAAAACTTCAGCACACAAGAAGGAAAAGAAGAAGAAGAAGAATATAACATAGTTTCAAGGGTTGCAGAGTTTGTTCTTACTATGATCATTTTTTTATTTTACAGATTGCAATTATAGTCAAGCTTACACTGTGTTCAAAAAATACAGACAGCTAAGTAATGCTAGTGTTGAGAATATGGTGAAAACTGGTGCATTATTGGATGTAAGTAAATGAACATGCTCCTATTATGTATAAGTGAATTATATTTTTTTCCAAAATTTCATATTATGCCAAAGATAGTATCAATCACCATTGTCAAGTGTTTTATAAAAGCTATTTATGTGTATGCCTAGTTTTAATTAATTAGCTTTTTTAGTGTTAGTTTTAATTAATTAGCTGTTAAGAGACATGTTATTTATTTTGAGACTTTGTATTGTAATGCGAGACATGGGATAGTGCGTTCTTCATGGGTACTAACTTTAAGTGTAGTTATGCTTCCTTCATTTTTAATTCTGGTTATCCTTGTACTTGAAAGTAACTCAACACTGTTCTAGAACTGCTAGTAGTAATACTTCGTAATTTTCTTTTTTTTTCCCTATTCATTTGTGATGATCATATAAGAAGTTAAATGACTGCAAAATGTTCATTAAATTTACCCCCTCCCCCCCCCCCCCCCCCCACATGTCAGTGAACATTACTGTCTAATATCACAGTTTAGGACATTTACAAGAGGTTGTACGAGAAAGACATTCTGAATGTCTTTTTAAGAGAGTGTTGAAAAAAATTTAAAGAAAGGGTGAATTGTCAACACTTGTTAGATTAGTACCACTGTTGTAAATTTATGCAGACCAGTATATGCTTTTGACTTTAGAATGGAATTGTTGCCTTTTTAGAGATTGTGAGTGAAGCAAATGTAATTAACACTGTGATAAGACAAAATTAAAGACCAGAGCACTTCACTTTGTATCTGATGTCATGTCTGGAACATTTTTTCCTATAAACAGACAAGATTGGTATACAGTTAGTTAGTTAGTTACATGAAGGCACGTAATGTAATGTTAGTTATTTTTAATGTTGTGGATTTTCCTGGGCGTAACTATTCCTATTACTCACCAGCTTTCTCCTATGAATGTGAAAATATTTTATTGTCACCAACCTACAAAGGGAGAAATTATCAATAATAAAAAAAGATAAATCAGAGCTCGTATTGAGTGATTTAAATGTTCATTTTCCCCCGTGCTGTTGGAGAGAGGAACTGTAGAGAAATAGTCCGAAGGTAGTTCAAAGGCCCCTCTGCTAGGCAGTCAAGTGTGATTTCCAGCAGAATCATGCAGATAAGTGGAATACTCACATTAGGCTGTTTGACGTTAATTTTAAATTATTGGACAAGTGACGGACATTTTTTGTTGCAACCTGGTGTTCTCCTTTTCGAAACAAATTCCGTTCCAATTATATGTAAACTAGGCCTGTTTTTCATCTAATATAGTACTTCTGGTGAACTGGTTACCTGTAATCTACAGTGTATTATTGACAGCAAACTTGATTAGACTAAAAATATTTATTCAGAAATGGTATTGAAATGTGTAACTTTTTAAAGAAATGTCCTCAAACAGGTTGTGAATAAGCACCACACTATCCATTATGCTTTTGTAATACAGGAACTATTGTTTCCAGAATAAATCTTCCAATCTGAAGTGACTGTATTAGTAACTAACACGAATGCTGACTGCCGCACAGAGTTTGTTAAGTGTTGTGTCAGCTAACTGCGGGAAATGAAATGCTGACAAACAAAAAATTCTTAACTGTTATAAATTGGAAAATTAACTATTCTTTTCTGTGTGATACTCATCACAGTAGTTTGCAAAATAAGCTATCCCAAGTAATGCCTTGTTGTGAAAATGGGCTCCAGCATGATTCATAAGTCTTCTGATAACCTCAAATGTGTTTCTATTGGGAATACCAAGCTATTTCACTGGAATAAGTCTGTGAAAAGATTTTAATGCAATTTTGCCTCTGTTCATCAGTTACGAACCAAACAAGTTAAAATTACAGAACCAGTGAACATATGTATTGGTATCAGTTTTCAGTTGTAGATTCAACTGTCAATAGGTGCCGAAAGCTCATGATTATAAATTTGCTCATACTTGTATTTGCATTTTATACAACAGAGACCTGCAGTCTGTTCTGAGGTCTGAAGTGTGCAATATCATATTGCTTTACGACATTATGGGTAAGATCATTTCACAGTTACTTTGCCTGTAAGCGGATCATTGTAGATATATAACTCACTAGAATTTTCAGATAATTTTCTAATCGAGACATCTGATTACTGCACTATTTCTATAATATTGTTCTATCAAAGGAAATCGATAAGAATAAATATGGGGACTTGAAAGTGTTGAACTTCATTTTATGGCCATTTCATCCAAACAGAAATTTTATTGTGAAGTGGCTTTCTTGTTGAGCAACTTCGTCTGATACAGATACTTAGGACAGATGATGTCCATTTATCAAGCCAGTCTCACAGGAGCTTTTTTTCTGTTGCAATATGGAGCTGAATCTGTCTCTGTGGACCACTTTCAGGGTAGGTGGTCTGCTAATTTATCCGTTGTACTAGGAGCAACACCATGTTGCCATAAGTGTAACAGTCATATTCTGAAGGAGGAGCAACACCATGTTGCCATAAGTGTAACAGTCATATTCTGAAGGAGAAGCAACACCATGTTGCCGTAAGTGTAACAGTCATATTATGAAGGAGTAATCTATTACCAGCAGGACTGCAGTGAGTATATCACTGATAGGGCAGTTCTGATTTGCAAAATGGAACAAGATTATTCTTCTCAGTTTGCCCCACATGTGTGGGCATATTTTGACTGTCAAATTCAGTGTATTATGTATGTCTCTGAAAGTATCATTTGTTCTGTGATGGCCAGTGACACTACAGGATTCAAGATCACACATCTGAACCATTTCATCTAAAGATGATTGTAGTTACTGTGTGCATGACCCATATCTCAATGTCAAAAGGATTTTCCAATCCCCATGTCTGTGGGTGTGAGGGTTAAAATGTTTTGGTATCAGACACCAGAGGGGGCAGGGCACAGTATGGTGTTCTGTGCACTCAGTGACAATGGATACAACAGTATGAGGAAATTGGAACCTGGAAGTCAGTGTGGAACTTGAGTTTTACATGTTTCAGCATTGGCCCAGGCTAATGAAATGGTGAACATCACTTAACAATGTTTCTCATTTTTGTGATGCGGTTGAAATGTATGACTGCTTTTCCCTGGTCAGTGGATGTGACTGTGTGCTGATTTTGGGAGGTTGATCCACAAAGCAACCATGCAGCTATCAAGGAGAGGCTTCATAACGAATGTTTACTGTGCTGGGCAGTGCTTCCGAAAACACTTAATTTTAATTGGCAAAACACTTTATTTTCTGATGAATTATTAGTTTTGTCAGCACACAATAGTTCAATATAGGTGTCTAGGACATTGTGTCTGTTTAAACCCCAAGACATCTTGCACTGGCTGTGTGTCTGCAGCAATGTGGGCCTGGATCATTCGTTGTGGAACTCTTTTAGAATCTGTGGCCTGCTAGGAGCTGTCCAGTATACTCATACTATGTGAGCAACATCATGATCCTATCACCATATCAGTCATAACAAAAAAGAGTAATGCATTTATTACAGTACATACTTCATTGTTGGAGCAGTGCTAATTTCCCTAAAGAACAAGATTACCCATCTCAGTTGACCTCTTTCTGCGCCACACCTCAACCCCCCCCCCCCCCCCAAAACTATACTGGCAGAAGCAAAATGGATTATGGGAGCTTATTGAAATCATTTCTCAATGGTAGGTCAAGCATAGGGATAGAACGTTCACAGTTGCAAATTTGCTCGTATCTGCATTTTCTATGAGAGCCTTGTAAGTGAATGCAGTCTGTTTTGAATCTGACCCCTATCCTAACATTGTAGAACACACATGATCACCAGAAAGGATATTAAGTGGTGAAGTAACCATATACACAGCCCTTTTCAGGATGCAGTTTTTTTTAATGAGAACTGTAATTTCTGTGCTCTGTTAATGTCACATTTTGTGCAGATGCAACATATTACAACAGCAAGCAAAAAATTTCACTCAGTGTTAATTCAGAACCACTCATAGCAACAAATAACTGTGTTTCAGCATTTGGAAAAACTCTCGGAGCTACTTATAAATTACATTTGCCACACCATGTAGAGGGAGTTCTTATTTCCTTCATTTTATCGTAGTAATTACCTTTTCCAGAACTGTAATACTAGAAATTAAATTGTGCCGGTTTTCTTGTGTATGTTTAATGTGTCCTTATGTTGAGCATGAAGAATGTATATCTCATTCAAATGCATTCATAATTAGTATAATTGTTTAACTGTGCAAAACTGTATTGCATGTTCATGAATGAGATACGAATTAATGATAACCCAGCTAATATATGTAATTTTTATGTGAGAAATATAGCTATGTTTTGTATTAACACTTGGTGTGAAGACCGCTATAATAGAGTTAATGTTAAATAATTAGCAGGATAGATACATTATTTCTAATATGTTTTGGGTTAAATTATTTGCAGAAGTTAGGGGTTGATAAAGCTGAAATTTATAATTATCCAGAGCTACTAACAGTGCCTCCTGTAACAGTTGAGAACCGTGCTATGCTTCTTCAGGAAGGTGGATTTCAAAAGATTGAAGCACATATTTTACTAAAGTAAGTATTTGTTGTGTAAAGCACAAGTAAATTCTCTCAAACATTTTGTATCTTACAGTCTGATATACTTCAATTAGCCCTTTTTGCGTGTTACAGTAAAGAGGCATTAGAATTCCACAAGTTACAAAATCGGTTTGGTTATATGATATGTAATTTTTTTAACACATTGTGTTATGAATGGGATCCAAAAATAATAAAAAACAAAAAAGAGGTATATATATATATATATATATATATATATATATATATATATATATATATATATATATATATATGATGTAAATAAAATAGAAAGAAACTTCCACATGGGAAAAATATATTAAAAACAAAGATTCCAAGACTTACCAAGCGGGAAAACGCCGGCAGACAGGCACAAGAACAAAACACACAAACACACACTCAGAATTACTAGCTTTCGCAACCGATGGTTGCTTCTTCAGGAAGGAGAGGGAAAGACGAAAGGATGTGGGTTTTAAGGGAGAGGGTAAGGAGTCATTCCAATCCCAGGAGCGGAAAGACTTCCCTTAGGGGGAAAAAAAGGACAGGTGTACACTCGCGCACACACACACGCGCTGTGTATGTGCAGATGGATATGTGTGCGTGTGTGTGTGTGTGCGCGAGTGTACACCTGTCCTTTTTTTCCCCCTAAGGGAAGTCTTTCCGCTCCCGGGATTGGAATGACTCCTTACCCTCTCCCTTAAAACCCACATCCTTTCGTCTTTCCCTCTCCTTCCTGAAGAAGCAACCATCGGTTGCAAAAGCTAGTAATTCTGTGTGTGTGTTTGTGTGTTTTGTTCTTGTGCCTGTCTGCCGGTGTTTTCCCGCTTGGTAAGTCTTGGAATCTTTGTTTTAAAACAAAGATTCCAAGACTTACCAAGCGGGAAAGCGCCGGCAGACAGGCACATGAACAAAACACACACACAGAATTACGAGCTTTCGCAACTGGCAGTTGCTTCGTCAGGAAAGAGGGAAGGAGAGGGAAGAAGCAACTGCCAGTTGCGAAAGCTCGTAATTCTGTGTGTGTGTTTGTGTGTTTTGTTCATGTGCCTGTCTGCCGGCGCTTTCCCGCTTGGTAAGTCTTGGAATCTTTGTTTTTAATATATTTTTCCCATGTGGAAGTTTCTTTCTATATATATACTTACCAAGCGGGAAAGCGCCGGCAGACAGGCACATGAACAAAACACACAAACATACACACAGAATTACGAGCTTTCGCAACTGGCAGTTGCTTCGTCAGGAAGGAAGGAAGGAGAGGGAAAAATGAAAGGATGTGGGTTTTAAGGGAGAGGGTAAGGAGTCATTCCAATCCCGGGAGCGGAAAGACTTCCCTTAGGGGAAAAAAAGGACAGGTGTACACTCGCACACACACACATATCCATCCGCACATACACAGACCAAATCTGTCTGCAAAAATGGCCATTGTCAAACTGTGTATGTGCGGATGGATATGTGTGTGTGTGCGAGTGTACACCTGTCCTTTTTTTCCCCTAAGGGAAGTCTTTCCGCTCCCGGGATTGGAATGACTCCTTACCCTCTCCCTTAAAACCCACATCCTTTCATTTTTCCCTCTCCTTCCTTCCTTCCTGACGAAGCAACTGCCAGTTGCGAAAGCTCGTAATTCTGTGTGTATGTTTGTGTGTTTTGTTCATGTGCCTGTCTGCCGGCGCTTTCCCGCTTGGTAAGTCTTGGAATCTTTGTTTTTAATATATTTTTCCCATGTGGAAGTTTCTTTCTGTTATATATATATCACTGTACACTCTTCTCTCACTCTAATTTAGTTAATTATAAGGTCTTATTGTTCAGGACCGTAAAAAATGAAACAGCAGCTAACATCGCAGTTCCATGGGTGAATATGGTTCTTTTACTGATGACGTATTTATTAGAAAACACTGCATATTCTCAAAGTGTGTACTCTGACATGTTTCATTAATTTATTCCTGAGAATGCTTAAATCTTTTACTGATGATGTATTTATTAGAAAACACTGCATGTTCTCAAAGTGTGTACTCTGACATGTTTCCTTAATTTATTCCTGAGAATGCTTAAATCTCCACTAAGTATTGTATGTTGTGCAGGAGAATGTAAAATCATCTGATAATTTGTTGTAGGGCAGAAATACAGTGTATAAAATAGAATGAGAAAGATTATTAATAAAATTATTCATCCACTAATCACTTTTACAAGGGTGTTGGACATGTTGCAGTGTTGCAGTTTAAGAACAAACAACAAAATTTGCATGTACAATCGCTTAAATACTTTCATGTCTAGTCTGGCAAAGATGGGACAGGTTGTTGGCCCTGGCTTTGTAGTAGGAACCATCCTTCAGTTGCCTGAGTTAATTTAGGGAAATGATAAAACACCAAAAACACAGAAACTAGTGAGTGGGTGGAATGTGTTTATTTTTGAAATATGGTAATGTACACTTGCTAGAGAAGTATAAGGGAATGACATGTTTATGTGTGCAAGTATGGGTTTTTATTCTTCTATGTACATTCCAATAAGAACACAGTAACTGTGATGCATAACTTTAAACTCAAGGAGTTCAGATAACACAAAAAAATGTAATGAGGTGCTGTTTCATGTATTTACCCTTCAGATGAAATAAGGCTCCCAGAATTTCATAAGCAGTAGCCAACACCACTTTCATTCTAGAAAACAATTTTTATTGTTGAAATATTTGCTGTTATTTCATAAACACTTTCAGAGGTATGTATAATGAAATGAGGATAGCAGGCTCCAGCCTTCTGATAGGCCAACTCCTTCTCACAGCTGTCATTGAACTATGTGGTTGTGATGATCTCAGGCCATTGATTTCACTGTCTGAAGACAGAGATGGAGTCAATACCATACTCACCATGAATGACAAGTATCCATGTGAAAATCGTAGCTTGTGACACACTTCTAACTTGTCATATACTATCTCTGCATCTTAGATTCCAGTTACAGTAACAGAACTGAGTCTCACTTATAATCAGTTTTGTATTAAAACTACCTTAGATAGATCGACTTAAAAACAGGGTGTCACTGGGTGTTATGTCATGTTCTTTTATTCTGCTTGTGAAAGCTATTGTAGGTTATAAGTCAAAGATAAACAGTAGATGCCCAAAGTCAGTACTACGTGATGTAAAAATAACCTCAAATTCCAGGTGGTATGCAATGAATTTTTATTTAATTTTACAAAATTTCATTAATGCTTTTGCACCCTTATTGATAAAGCTTAAAATAGTTTTCACTAGGGAACTTTTACGCTGTGAAACTACTGCTTTGTGTTTTTTTCCAAGTGCTATAAGGTAAAACAACATTCAAAGGGGTTTTCAGAGCAAAACAAGGAAAATTTAAAAACCAAGTGTGTACTGAAAAAAGAAGATACATTCGTCTGTTTTATCAAATCTATTTATGCCATGATTTAAGCTATGAGAGTTTATTAGTGATGGGAATGTGGCTTGGCAGTAGTTTCATTGTATTCTTTACAGTTGCTGTAATCTGCCTGTCTGTATAATCTAAGGGGCCATTTCTGTGCATACTTGCAGATATTATTAAAATAATTAAAGCATTGGAAGAATGTTAAATTGTAAAATGTAATAGCAGAGGAGCGAAAGCCCATAGACATTCTTGTTTCCCTTGTTATTAAGTCCTGTGCTGTAAGCAGTGAAATATTGTGAGGCATAGGAAGTAGAGATAAAAATTCATATAAAACTATAATTACTGCATTGTAAAACACAGTTAAAAGAAAAGGAAGAAATTGGTCTTCTTTTGAGATTTGCTGGGTTTCAGAAATATAAATATTTATGGAAATTGTGTAGCTAAAAAATTTAAAACCTGTCAACAATTGAAAAGTTTCAAGTATACCATAAAAAATTGAACTTACAGCTTTAATACTGCGACTGAAAGTTTGTTTAGTGTTGCATTTTGATGTGAAAGTTAATACATGGTATTCATATGAGTTTCATTTCCAGCTTCATACCTCTGGTTCGGAAACGAGCAGCGCTCTTCAAAGCATATGGTTATATACCATATGAGACTGATATAGCTCAGTCATTTTTGTCACATACTGAATCTCCACCACCAGACATAGAACCATTTGTGTGCACAGCACCTATGGAGAAAGCAACTTTTGCTGATCTTCATAATTCTGTATTACGGTATTACCTCTCATGGCGCCTTCAAATTGATCAGGACAGGATAACCAAAATGATGAACACATATAAACGCTTCAAGTACAAAAGTCTGCGGTTGATGGTACGCACATTGAAAATACTTGAAGATGACCTTGGGTTTTCTCGTGAAAAGGTATTGCCTCTTCTGTATTCATGTAGTTTGTGTATGGTGTGTCATATTTTATACTTATTTTGTTTCTAATTGCTAGGAGGTGGTATTCTGTGGTGAATTATAAAACATGGATATTTCAGATTCTCAGTAATGCCTACTTAATTCACAGTCATCCTGACAACACACTGAACACATTGAGATCAATACCAACAATTGGTGGTATTGATACAAGGATTATGCTGAATAATTTTCCAAAGATTATCATGACAAACACAGAGACAATAGAGAAAATATTGGGATATTTGAAAGTAAGTATAGATGACACTGATATTACTTTATTCCTGGAAATCATTGTTTCATTTTTTGTTGCTGCTGTTCAGTACATTGCTATATTGGTTCTGAGTTTTTTTCCTGATGGTGCTTTATTTGTAAACAGTGGTGACAGTGTGTAGTATGGCTGTTGAGAAAATTCAGTTTTGTTGTGTTCAGTTGTTCCTACAATCACCACTTTTATTTTATAACCCCAGAAAGCTCATAGAATAAGTGCTGTGCTAAATGCTTGCCACATTTTCATTTGATGCTATTTGACCATGGGGGGACTGAGGAATTATGTAGTGACTGTGCCATCTTTGGTTACAAAACTGTGCATGATTCACACAGTGGGGACATTGTTGGCACTCATTAGTCAATAATTTCACAAGACCAACAAGCAGTTACAAACTATTGTTTTAAAAATAAAAATACTGTTATTGGTGTAATAACCCAAATGTTACTACAGATGTGGCACACAACACAATGGAGTTGTGCAGCTCCAGGCACTTCCACCTGAAGTTGCTGACTGTGGGCTGCACCTCAGTCACCTACAAAAGGAAGCCAGAGACCCATGACGGGCGAATATATTTTGTATTGTCTTGCAGTGGCTCTGCATGGCCTCTCTTCTCTCCATGGAGGCAGTACTTCAATTATTTCTCCACCAGCAGCAGCTTGCTATGGTAGCTTTGGAAAAACTTACGACTATGTTGCCTGTTCAGGCGCTGCTGTCTAAGATGCATCCATTGCCATTTCCACCATATGACGACTCTCCTGAAGACAGGGAAGCTTATGAAAAATGGCTCCTTGAGCACTTTGTTGCCTGTAGGATGACAAATTGTAACATTTGTAAGGCTTTGCCTTTGTTGTTGATTCATCCTTGCATGTATAGTTGTTGTATAAATTGTCCTGCTTGCGAGAACCGACCTCACTTTCCTTTGATGAAATGTGTAGCTTATCTTCTTATCATTGCAAGAGCACTCATGTGATTGTCATTTGCATAGAGTTTTACCAGCACCACAAGTAGCCACGTCAGTCTTACCAGCCTTAGGTGGTGGAGCTACAGAGTCTGAGCCATAAATGTTGCTTTATTGCTCCAAAGAATTCTATGTCCACTCCGTGGTTTGTGGCACAATCACATACCTCGCACATGACAAGTAAGTTCTTCAGAGGGCCCTTCAGTGTGAAGATCTGTCCTTGGAAGAAGTGTTGGACATTGCTCAATCTTTTGAGGTCTTCCACGCAGTGGGATACCAAATCGAAGTGTGGTGGGATGTTGCCATTTTTAATAGTGAACCACTATGGCATATAGCAGCAGGCTCACTTAGCAGATAGGAAGTCAACACTGTGAAAACTAGGAAACCGTGATGGAACGGACAATCCGCTTGGCAGCCACAGCACTGAAAATGCACAGCACTTCTGTCATGCCCCTCTTGCTTTGTGCAATATTAGAGGGCTGCATGTCCCTGTCTATGGGCAATGTGTCACAGGTGTCGCTGGAAAGGCCCCATTGTGTTGGTTTGTCATTCTCAGACTTTCTCCGAATTAGTGAACGTTGACATTGATTCTACTTCTCCATTGTCTCCGCATCACAATGTTGTTGTGGTCTTCAGTCCTGAGACTGTTTTGATGCAGCTCTCCATGCTACTCTATCTTGTGCAAGCTTCTTCATCTCCCAGCACCTACTGCAACATACATCCTTCTGAATCTGCTTAGTGTAGTCATCTCTTGGTCTCCCTCTACGATTTCTACCCTCCACGCTGCCCTCCAATACTAAATTGGTGGTCCCTTGATGCCTCAGAACATGTCCTACCAACCGATCCCTTCTTCTAGTCAAGATGTGCCACAAACTTCTCTTCTCCCCAATCCTGTTCAATACTTCCTCATTAGTTATGTCATCTACCCATCTAATCTTCAGCATTCTTCTGTAGCACCACATTTCGAAAGCTTCTATTCTCTTCTTGTCCAAACTATTTATCGTCCATGTTTCACTTCCATACATGGCTACACTCCATACAAATACTTTCAGAAATGACTTCCTGACACTTAAATCTATACTCGATGGTAGCAAATTTCTCTTCTTCCGAAATGCTTTCCTTGCCATTGCCAGTCCACATTTTATATCCTCTCTACTTCGACCATCATCAGTTATTTTGCTCCCCAAATAGCAGAACTCCATTATTACTTTATGTGTCTCATTTCCTAATCTAATTCCCTCAGCATCACCCAACTTAATTCGACTACATTCCATTATCCTCGTTTTGCTTTTGTTGATGTTCATCTTATATACTCCTTTCAAGACACTGTCCATTCCGTTCAACTGCTCTTCCAAGTCTTTTGCTGTCTCTGACAGAATTACAATGTCATCGGCGAACCTCAAAGCTTTTATTTCTTCTCCATGGATTTTAATACCTACTCCGGACTTTTCTTTTGTTTCCTTAACTGCTTGCTCAATATACAGATTGAATAACATCGGGGAGAGACTAGAGCCCTGTCTCACTCCCTTCCCAGCCACTGCTTCCCTTTCATGTCCGTCGACTCTTATGACTGCTATCTGGTTTCTGTACAAATTGTAAATAGCCTTTCACTCCCTGTATTTTACCCCTGCCACCCTTAGAATTTGAAAGAGAATATTCCAGTCAACATTGTCAAAAGCTTTCTCTAAGTCTACCCATGCTAGAAACATAGATTGCCTTTTCTTAATCTTTCTTCTAAGATAGGTCGTAAAGTCAGTATTGCCTCACATGTTCCAGTATTTCTACGGAATCCAAACTGATCATCCCCGAGGTCGGCTTCGGCTTCTACTAGTTTTTCCATTCGTCTGTAAAGAATTCGTGTTAGTATTTTGCAGCTGTGGCTTATTAAACTGATAGTTCGGTAATTTTCACATCTGTCAACACCTGCTTTCTTTGGGATTGGAATTATTATATTCTTCTTGAAGTATTAGGGTATTTCGCTTGTTTCACACATCTCTCTCACCAGATGGTACAGTTTTGTCAGGACTGCCTCTCCCAAGGCCGTCAGTAGTTCCAATGGAATGTTGTCTACTCCGGGGGCCTTGTTTCGACTCAGGTCTTTCAGTGCTCTGTCAAACTCTTCAGGCAGTATCGTATCTCCCATTTCATCTTCATCTACATCCTCTTCCATTTCCATAATATTGTCCTCAAGTACATCGCCCTTCTATAGACCCTCTATATACTCCTTCCACCTTTCTGCTTTCCCTGCTTTGCATAGAACTGGGTTTCCATCTGAGCTCTTCATGTTCATACAAGTGGTTCTCTTATCTCCAAAGGTCTCTTTAATTTTCCTGCAGGCAGTACCTATCTTTCCCCTAGTGAGATAAGCCTCTAGATCCTTACATTTGTCCTCTAGCCATCCCTGCTTAGCCATTTTGCACTTCCTGTCGATCTCATTTTTGAGACGTCTGTATTCCTTTTTGCCTGCTTCATGTACTGCATTTTTATATTTTCTCCTTCCATCAATTAAATTCAATATTTGTTCTGTTATCCAAGGATTTCTACTAGCCCTCGTCTTTATACCCACTTGATCCTCTGCTGCCTTCACTACTTCATCCCTCAAAGCTGCCCATTCTTCTTCTACTCCATTTCTTTCCCTCATTCCTGTCAATTGCTCCCTTATGCTCTCCCTGTAACTCTGTACAACCTCTGGTTCTTTTAGTTTATCCAGGTACCATCTCCTTAAATTCCCACCTTTTTGCAGTTTCTTTAGTTTTAATCTACAGGTCATAACCAATAAATTGTGGTCAGAGTCCACATCTGCCCCTGGAAATGTCTTACAACTTAAAACCTGGTTCCTAAATCTCTGTCTTACCATTATACACTCCTGGAAATGGAAAAAAGAACACATTGACACCGGTGTGTCGGACCCACCATACTTGCTCCGGACACTGCGAGAGGGCTGTACAAGCAATGATCACACGCACGGCACAGCGGACACACCAAGAACCGCGGTGTTGGCCGTCGAATGGCGCTAGCTGTGCAGCATTTGTGCACTGCCGCCGTCAGTGTCAGCCAGTTTGCCGTGGCATACGGAGCTCCATCGCAGTCTTTAACACTGGTAGCATGCCGCGACAGCGTGGACGTGAACTGTATGTGCAGTTGACAGACTTTGAGCGAGGGCGTATAGTGGGCATGCGGGAGGCCGGGTGGATGTACCGCCGAATTGCTCAACACGTGGGGCGTGAGGTCTCCACAGTACATCGATGTTGTCGCCAGTGGTCGGCAGAAGGTGCACGTGCCCGTCGACCTGGGACCGGACCGCAGCGACGCACGGATGCACGCCAAGACCGTAGGATCCTACGCAGTGCCATAGGGGACCGCACCGCCACTTCCCAGAAAATTATGGACACTGTTGCTCCTGGGGTATCGGCGAGGACCATTCGCAACCGTCTCCATGAAGCCGGGCTACGGTCCCGCACACCGTTAGGCCGTCTTCCGCTCACGCCCCAACATCGTGCAGCCCGCCTCCAGTGGTGTCGCGAGAGGCGTGAATGGAGGGACGAATGGAGACGTGTCGTCTTCAGCGATGAGAGTCGCTTCTGCCTTGGTGCCAATGATGGTCGTATGCGTGTTTGGTGCCGTGCAGGTGAGCGCCACAATCAGGACTGCATACGACCGAGGCACACAGGGCCTACACCCGGCTTCATGGTGTGGGGAGCGATCTCCTACACTGGCCGTACACCTCTGGTGATCGTCGAGGGGACACTGAATAGTGCACGGTACATCCAAACCGTCATCAAACCCATCGTTCTACCATTCCTAGACCGGCAAGGGAACTTGCTGTTCCAACAGGACAATGCACGTCCGCATGTATCCCGTGCCACCCAACATGGTCTAGAAGGTGTAAGGCAACTACCCTGGCCACCAAGATCTCCGGATCTGTCCCCCATTGAGCATGTTTGGGACTGGATGAAGTGTCGTCTCACGCAGTCTGCACATCCAGTACGAACGCTGGTCCAACTGAGGCGCCAGGTGAAAATGGCATGGCAAGCCGTTCCACAGGACTACATCCAGCATCTCTCCGATCGTCTCCATGGGAGAATAGCAGCCTGCATTGCTGCGAAAGGTGGATATACACTGTACTAGTGCCGACATTGTGCATGCTCTGTTGCCTGTGTCTATGTGCCTGTGGTTCTGTCAGTGTGATCATGTGATGTATCTGACCCCAGGAATGTGTCAATAAAGTTTCCCCTTCCTGGGACAATGAATTCACGGTGTTCTTATTTCAATTTCCAGGAGTGTATAATGTATCTGAAACCTGTCAGTATCTCCAGGCTTCTTCCATGTATACAGCCTTCTTTCATGATTCTTGAACCAAGTATTACCTATGATTAAGTTGTGCTCTGTCCAAAATTCTACCAGGCGGCTTCCTCTTTCATTTCTTTGCCCCAGTCCATATTCACCTACTACGTTTCCTTCTCTCCCTTTTCCTACTACCGAATTCCAGTCACCCATGACTATTAAATTTTCGTCTCCCTTCACTATCTGAATAATTTCTTTTATTTGATCATACATTTCTTCAATTTCTTTGTCATCTGCAGAGCTAGTTGGCATATAAACTTGTACTACTGTAGTAGGTGTGGGCTTCGTATCTATCTTGGCCACAATAATGCGTTCACTATGCTGTTTGTAGTAGCTTACCCGCATTCCTATTTTCCTATTCATTATTAAACCTACTCCTGCATAACCCCTATTTGATTTTGTGTTTATAACCCTGTAGTCACCTGACCAGAAGTCTTGTTCCTCCTGCCACCGAACTTCACTAATTCCCACTATATCTAATTTTAA
This sequence comes from Schistocerca gregaria, assembly GCF_023897955.1. Classification (NCBI taxonomy): domain Eukaryota; kingdom Metazoa; phylum Arthropoda; class Insecta; order Orthoptera; family Acrididae; genus Schistocerca; species Schistocerca gregaria. Next base: position 609,140,117 of record NC_064921.1, on the reverse strand, counting down.
CCTATCCATTTCCCTTTTTAAATTTTCTAACCTACCTGTCCGATTAAGGGATCTGACATTCGACGTTCCGATCTGTAGAACGCCAGTTTTCTTTCTCCTGATAACGACATCCTCTTGAGCAGTCCCCGCCCGGAGATCTGAATGGGGGACTATTTTACCTCCAGAAGATTTTACCCAAGAGGACGCCATCATCATTTAATCATACAGTAAAGCTGCATGCCCTGGGGAAAAAATACGGCCGTAGTTTCCCCTTTCTTTGAGCCATTCACAGTACCAGCACAGCAAGCCCGTTTTGGTTATTGTTACAAGGCCAGATCAGTCAATCATCCAGACTGGTGCCCCTGCAACTACTGAAAAGGCTGCTGCCCCTCTTCAGGAACCACACGTTTGTCTGGCCTCTCAACAGATACCCCTCCGTTGTGGTTGCACCTATGGTACGGCTATCTGTATCGCTGAGGCACACAAGCCTCTCCGCCAGCGTCAAGGTCCATGGTTCATGGGGGTGGACCTTTATTAAAGTGTCTATACTGAACAAATGATTGTCGCTGCAAGTGGATACTGGAGCAGCTGTGTCTCCCTTTAACTCTCGAATGTGTGCATGGCTGTGCTTCCCATGGTTTGCTCCCATCACATGTTGTCTGGTAAGCAGTTATTGGTCAGTTTACTGCTGCCACGGGTACAAACCTTTAGTCCGTCCTATCACATATCTGGTTGTTAATGATCCCCATATTGAGAATCTGTCATACTCAGTGATCAACAGTGACAAAATATTTATTTATTTAACCTGGCAAGATTAGGGCCATCAGGCCACCTCTTACATCTGACCCAGCATTCTACTTATTTTACATTCATATGTTTTAGTAGGCATGTTAAACTACATCTAGTACAAAAAGTGAAATAAACAGTTACAAAGATACACCTGGAAAAATAAATACATATAGAGTTTATATTCGTAGATCATAAGTACTGTTATACTTAAGACATTATTGAAGAGAAAGATTTTAGATAGGAGTGCTGGCAGCAGGGAGTATGAGGGAGACTCACGGTGAAGGGAGGAGAAGAATAGAGAGACATGATGAAACATAATTAAGAAAATATAAAGGAAAAGAAGATTGTGTGGCTAATAGAGATAGATGAAGAGGAAGGCATCTCAGAAGCAAGATAGGAGACACCAGCTTTGCTATTTGACAGATGAGAGGATTGGCCTTGTACATTAATTTTTTGGAGAACTTTATGAGGATGATAGTAGGAAATGCTTCAACTACTTCTCAAAAGCAGCAGGAGATTGAATTTTCCGCAAGGTAAGGGGCAGTTTGTTCCAGAAGGTGGACAGCAGCAACTGAGAAGGAGTTTGCAAAAGTTTTTGTTTTGTCAGTGGGCACAGTTAGGATACCAAATAAGAGTGACCTCGTGTTTCAGTTATGACGGCATGACAGGTTTTTAATCTCTGAAGCAAGGTACTGGGGTGCTTGTGCAACGAGGAGTCATCGAAGTAGACATAGAGTGTGGTAGTCACGCAATTTGTCTGGCCGCAGCCACCCTAGCTCGGAGTATGAAGCACTAACATGATCATATCGGCGAATGTTGCAGGTGTAACGCACACAGGCATTCATGGTTAGCTTTAGCCGTCTTTTGTTTTCACTACTCATGCCTTGTTGAATCACATCACAATAGTGGAGGTTGGGTAGAACGAGTGCTTGCACGAGCTGGCGTTTCAAGCCCTGTGGAAATATGTTCTGAAACTTTTTGAGAGCATAGAGACAAGCAGACGTCTTTCGGCACACTGCGACTGTATTCTCCGCCCAGTTGAGATGCTCATCCAAAGTTACACCCAAGTTCTTCACTGTTTTCTGATATGGTATTGGAGTACCATCGAGCAGAATAGGAGGTAGCTGTTCATGGAAGTCTGAATTTATTAATTTCTGATGGGCTATTAAGATTACTTGCATCTTTTTTGCATTTAGTTTAAGCCCCAGGTTTTTCGCCCATGTCACTACTGAAGACAGATCATCATTCATCTGAGCGATTGCAGTGTTTACATCTTCAGGTCTGACACTTAGGTAGAGCTGGTGGTCATTGGCATAGAAATGATATTTACAGGAGGACAGAACCGACGAAATATTGTTGACACATAAAGAAAACAAAAGTTGTCCTCAAGTCTGATCCTTGTGGCACTCCTGAAGAAACATGTTTCTAGGAAGATTTTTCATTTACGCAGACAACACATTGCTGTCTGTCTTTTAAGTAGCTTTCAAACCATCTCATTGCACTATCAGAGAAATTAAGCTGTTGCATTTTTATGAGCAATATGTCAAAGTTAACAGTATCAAAAGATTTGCTGAAGTCCAGTACCGTCAATATTGTTGCCTTTCAATTGTCGATGGCATATTTCAGGTCATCAGTAACTTTAATTAGAGCAGTGTTTGTGCTGTGATGTTTACGGAAACTGGATTGAAATTTGTCTTATAGGCTGAATTCATGCAAGTGTTCAATGATTTGGTCATGAACAATATATTCAAGTGCTTTGGAAACAGCAGGCAGTATGCTAATTGGTCGGTAATCACTAGGCAGTTGCGAGTTTTCGATCTTAGGGATGGGTCGAATTATGCTTCTTTTCCATGCAGTGGGGTATATTCCGTTCACGAGGGAAAAATTAAATATGTCAGTTAAGACAGGTACTAAGATATCGGCAACATTCTTAATCATGGTTATACCGATACTGTCGTTGCCTATTGCATCAGAAGAGAGTCTCATTATTGCTTTTCTTGCCGTATTTGTTGTTACATGTTTTAGATGGAAGGTATTGTTGCTAGTTACCCTGTTTGGGGTTCTTGTGGACGGTAATTATCAGCCGTGCTGGTATTCAGAGGTGCAGAGAAGAATTTATTTAATTCGTTAGCTGGCACATGAAAAGTAGTTTCCGATTTTGCCTTTCCGACCCCCAAGCTAAGTAGATTCTTCCATAGAGTCGTAGGTGTCAGATCGCTGCATACAAGGGAACGAGCGTGCCTGATTTTAGCATTGCGAATGTATTGTTTTACTCTGTTCCATAGCTTTCTATATTCTTCGAAACACTCGGGTTTCGGATCTGCCTTGAAATGCCTGTGGGCAGCATCCCTATTAGTCATCATTTGACGTAATTCAGCTGTCAGCCATGGAGCAGGAGATTTTCTTACACGGATTGTGCGCACAGGTGCATGTTTGTTGTATAGGGCAGTGAGTTTATCACCAAGTTCATTAATTTTGCCGTCGATTGTAGGTTGTCTGATTATTTGATGCCATGAGATTTCTGAGCAATCGGCTGTTAGAGCGTCAAGGTCAATACGTTTCATGTTCCCACAAGTTATGTAATATGATGTGATCCTTGGGGGCTGCACAGAGTAGGCCAGGAATATTACATCATGTGCTGAGAGGCCAGGGGCCGATGTTTGACCAATATCTCTTACTTTGTCAGTCTGTTTCGTTGCGATTACATCTATAAGAGTATGACTGTGCGCCGTATGGTGTGTAGGTTGTAATAGAAGAATGTTCATGCTATTGCAACTAAACAATCTTCTTAGTTTATTGTGGAGGGAGTGTCTCTTAGCAGGTCTATGTTCAAGTCGCCGATTACGATGACATGTTCGTATTGACACTGAAGTGAATGTAATTTCGACTGGAAGGAACTCATTGAGCTTATTTTTGGCGGCTTGTACACGACACCAGTCAAGAATTTCCGACTTTGTATATTTATTTCAATGAACATGAATTCAGCCTCTTTTTCTTCAGCATAATTTGATGTACATAAGACTTTTGCTTTGAGATCTGTTCGTATATACGCGCCGACCCCGCCACCTCGCTTTTTTGATCTGTCTGCCCTAAGAAATGTGTACCCTGGGAGATGAATAGATGCAGAGGATATGTGTGGTTTCAACCACGTTTCGGATAGGAGGATTACGTGGTAGTTTAGATGGTTGAAGAGGAGGCTAAGTTCTTCGTAATGTGCAGTTAAAGACTGGATGTTGCAGTGAGCTGCTAAAAGCTCTAATGCGTTCCGCTGAGCAGCCTGGAGTAGGGTGGCAGACTGGTTTGTCCCTTTGTTAGGCACTACCTGCCACGAAGGGCACTGGCTTCTGTTTCCGCCAAGTGATATAACACAAGTGTGTCCGAGATTTTGTGCGCCCTGTTTTTGACTCCTCGAGTGCCGAAAGAAAGGCGACTGCAAGAGATTTCCTGAGGTTGTGGGAGTATAGAAAATGGATTAGTGGTATTCGGTGCAAGGAGAATATGACCGAAATAGTGATGGCTGTGTGTCACCGTGTATCCTATGTCGTAATAGGAGAAATGTAATTAGCATATTTGAAACAGCTTAGGGTGGAAATAAGGGAAAGGGGAGTGATTTAAGAGGCCGATGCTGCCAGCAGAGAGAAGTAAGCTTAATCTTTAATAGATTATCGTAGGAAGCTAGAATTAAATTGAAATTTACTAAAGTGATACTGGTAGTGATTTTTGTTATGAACAATTTTAACCGAAGAGATGGGTGATTAATGAACTAAAGGAGAGACTAATAATTGCGATAGAACTATTACAGAATGGAAGAGAATAAACTGAGAAAATGAAAAAAGTATTAGCAGTAACTAAAATTAAGCAATGGTTAGAGCTACAGACACAAAAAAAATAGTAAAAAGTTAATACAGTTACAAAACCAATTAGTTGAAGGTACAAATATGAGTATAATTAAAAAGTTAATACAATTACAAGACTATATCTGAGTATAGGGCTGTTACAATTTGCAAATGGTGTTAAGTTTTCACTTTTGGCTCGAGTAGCTTCACTTAATACTATTCATTTCTGTCATGTTTGTGACTGTCTTCTTTCCAGCTGCTGTCTTAATGATTACTCTGCCATCCTGAGTCCACACATTCTGAAGACCGAAATGGGATATGGCACTGTTTACAATCTTTAGCTGTTCATGTGTCAGATCTTCCCTTATTGTAAGCCCTGTCCTTGCTAACTTCTTCTTCTGGGTAAAGATCTCAGCCCTTTTTTGGTACGAGACAAATTTAATTATTATTGGACGAGGTTTGGTAGCACCTGGTAGTTTTCGTCCCACCCGATGGCTCCTGTCAATGTCTGCCTTGGTCACTTCAACGCCTAGTTTGTCACGCGCAACCTGTATAAGCAGGTTGTCCGTGTCTTCTTCCCTATTTTCTCCTACTCCAAACAGTCGTAGACTATTTCGCAGTTGGTACTGTTCTAGCTCGTCTGTTGCGACAGATAGTTTCACTTCCAACTCTCGTGCCTTTTTCTCGTATTCAGACACAGACTTTTTTAGTGCTGTAATTTCGGCAGTATTGACCTTAACAGTTTCACGCATTTTGGCCAATACTGCTGCCGTTACAATATCTGATATAGTGCCTGCTATCAGATCGAGACTGTTTTTATCACGAAGTGCAGTGTTTACCTCAGAGCAGACCAGCTCCGTTATACCGGGAGCTGCGGCCACACCTTCCGCCAAAAGCAGGCCCGCCGCACCTGCTGCTTCCCCGCTGCTGGACGCGCTGCTGTTGACTCTTCTGTTTACCATTTTCTCGGAGATATTGGCAGAGCACAGAAAAAAAAAAATATCACTAGTGCACAGAACACTGTTGTTTACACGATTTACACTTGTACTAGACAACACCACCTGCGAGAACACCTTCGAATTCAACTAAATTTCGCGAGCCGAACTTAACACATGTTACACTGCAGCTGCCATGACACGTGTATCCAAAATATAAGTGATCCTCACAGATAAAGCATATCAGGAGACCCAGAAGAATGCAACTACAACCATGGCCAAATGTTACAATACTCAGAAAGCTTTTTCATCAATAGAATATATGATATGATGTTGAGCTGGCAGACACTGCTGATACTAGCTTTGTTTGAGATCAGCTTCCAACCAAGTGAATGTGACATTTGAACAATGATTTTCCCAAACTCAGACAATTAGATGCTGACAGGAAACTGTTTACACATTGTGGTTCAGCTGTATTCTGCGAAGTCTGTATTAAGTTCATGCTAGGAAATTTGTTACCTTGTTTGGAATATGCACACCTTACCACAGATGGGACAGGGCTTCCACTGTTCGTTATATCGTTTATCATGTCTAGATCCTCTGAAAGGATTTCTTCTCATTCTTTAATATGTAAAGAGAGATTGAAAGTAAAACATTTACACAGTCAGATCATATTTGCTGAAATTTTGTACAAGTTGTAACAAAAAATTATGTAGTTTTTTATAGTCTTTTTGGCTTTTCAGTGTCTATGTGCATAAAATTTTCTAAGTATACAAATTGTAATACAAAATTCATGAGTAATGAGCTGGCTGCTGTGGCTGAGTGGTTCTAGGCGCTTCAATCCGGAACTGCACTGTTGCTAGGGTGGCAGGTTCAAATCCTGCCTCGGGCAAGGATGTGAGTGATGTCCTTAGGTTAGTTAGGTTTAAGTAGTTCTAAGTCTAGGGGACAGATGACCTCAGATGTTAAGCTCCATAGTGCTCAGAGCCATTTGAACCACTTGAATCATGAGTAACACTTTAAAATGGTGGAATCAAAAATAACATTAAAAGAAGTTCGGCTTTCTCAACTGGTACTACATGTGGGTAAACTACAAAAGAGGCAGAAAAGGCTTCCTCTGTTCAAGGATATCAAATGCTTTCAAGCTGTTCATCATGACCTTGTGCACTTGAGCCACTTTGCAAACTGTTAGTGACTTGCGAAGTTTGCGATTGAATGAGGCTATTAACCTTAGTTTTTGGAGCAGGCAACAATTTAAAACATGTTGTTGGGCTGAGTATAAACTCCTTGAATATGGACAGAAAGAATAGCAAGAGAAATTTAAGAAAAAGCTATATGAGAATTATAATTGTTTGCAGTATTTAAAGTTGGAGTGGTGAAATAGGTCATTGCATGACGATTTGTCAAAACTGTGGGCAGCATAAGTTGAAAACTTGTATTTCCTACAGCACTAGATGATACCAAGTGTAATTGAAAGTGAAAGGACATGTGTCCTTCTGCTGGATGAAGAACTATTTTAAGTGCTAGTGTACCATACAATTACATGGATGGCTCTGCAGTGAAGGCCTTAGATGAGGAACAGGGACCAACTGCTGTTTGTTTGTGTGTGTGTGTGTGTGTGTGTGTGTGTGTGTGTGTGTAAATGAAAATCAGAGAGAAGGATTAGTGACTATGCCCATATGTTTATCATAGGTATTTTCTGAAAAACTTAATTTACTTTAGTTGCCATTATAATAGTTTCAGACGCATACGATAATTACCTATGTTTGGCTCCTGATTTTGAAGCAGATTTTTCAGGATGTGCACATTAGAATTTAAATGACACTCCTCTCACTTTAATTCTGCATGCCACTTGTGTGAAAAACATGTCCATTATCTTCTCTGATTTATGGAAATGAAGAAGCTTTAATGGAAGGTTCCATGACAATGTAACGTGCAGTTGCTCTTTTATTTCACATGACAGCCAGTAATGTAATATGCAGAATGTCTAAGAATGATTGTTTCTGTGTCTTCAATATGTGTATAAACTAACAAATTTAATACCTTGCCTGCAAATTCTATTACTGTAATAATTTTTGTTTCAGGAGCACGGAATCTCAGATGTGGCAATCCAACGCTGCCCACATGTATTTACACTCAGCAGTGAGACAGTTCGGTGGCGTTTAGAGCAGTTACAGGAGGTACCTGAATTTCAAGCACTGGTGAAACATCCTCGAGTGTTACGTCTGGTTCATTATCAAAACAAAGCTCAGAGTCGCTTAGACCACCTCCATGAAGCTCAAGTGCGTTGTGCTAGTCTACATGTTCTCTGCACATCACGAAAGCACTTTCAGAAGTATGTAGTATCAGATTTAGTGTAAACTTTAATCTATAATAATTTTCATTTTATTTATGTTGCTGTAAGTCCAGTCATGTTTATGAATCAAGGTATTAATTTCAGTCAGTGATGAACATTTGCAGACCTAAAAATAAGCATAAAAGGTAGCTCAAAGAACAGATACTTCCATATTACACAAATACAAAACCAGAAATCATTTTAAACAAAAATGAAACTTTGATGTGTGAGTAGATGCATTATACTACACATATCTTGTCATTCATCTGTTTTTCCATTCGTCTGTAAACAATTCGTGTTAGTATTTTGAACAGACGAATGGAAAAACTAGTAGAATCCGACCTCGGGGAAGATCAGTTTGGATTCCGTAGAAATGTTGGAACATGAGAGGCAATACTGACCCTATGACTTATCTTAGATGCTAGATTAAGGAAGGGCAAACCTATGTTTCTAGCATTTGTCGACTTAGAGAAAGCTTTTGACAATGTTGACTGGAATACTCTCTTTCAAATTCTAAAGGTGGCAGGGGTAAAATACAAGGAGCGAAAGGCTATTTACAATTTGTACAGAAACCAGATGGCAGTTATAAGAGTCGAGGGACCTGAAAGGGAAGCAGTGGTTGGGAAGGGAGTGAGACAGGGCTCTAGTCTCTCCCCGATGTTATTCAATCTGTATATTGAGCAAGCAGTTAAGGAAACAAAAGAAAAGTCCGGAGTAGGTATTAAAATCCATGGAGAAGAAATAAAAGCTTTGAGGTTCGCCGATGACATTGTAATTCTGTCAGAGACAGCAAAGGACTTGGAAGAGCAGTTGAACGGAATGGATAGTGTCTTGAAAGGAGGATATAAGGTGAACATCAACAAAAGCAAAACGAGGATAATGGAATGTAGTCGAATTAAGTCGGGTGATGTTGAGGGTATTAGATTAGAAAATGACACACTTAAAGTAGTAAAGGAGTTTTGCTATTTGGGGAGCAAAATAACTGATGATGGTCGAAGTAGAGAGGATATAAAATGTAGACTGGCAATGGCAAGGAAAGCGGTTTTGAAGAAGAGAAATTTGTTAACATCGAGTATAGATTTAAGGGTCAGGAAGACATTTCTGAAAGTATTTGTATGGAGTGTAGCCATGTATAGAAGTGAAACATGGACGATAAATAGTTTGGACAAGAATAGAATAGAAGCTTTCGAAATGTGGTGCTACAGAAGAATGCTGAAGATTAGATGGGCAGATGACATAACTAATGCAGAAGTATTGAATAGGATTGGGGAGAAGAGAAGTTTGTGGCACAACTTGACCAGAAGAAGGGATCGGTTGGTAGGACATGTTCTGAGGCATGAAGGGATCACCAATTTAGTATTGGAGGGCAGCGTGGAGGGTAAAAATCGTAGAGGGAGACCAAGAGATGACTACACTACGCAGATTCAGAAGGATGTAGGTTGCAGTGGGTACTGGGAGATGAAGAGGCTTGCACAGGATAGAGTAGCATGGAGCGCTGCATCAAACCACTCTCAGGACTGAAGACCACAACAACAACATCTTGTCATTACACGTACAAATGGTACAGCCACAATAATTAGCCATACAAGCTTCATCACCAAAGTACAAATTTCAAGTACTGTGACTACCATTGCGACCTAATGTGTTGACACTTTGAGAAAACAAGTTATACAGCTGGGCTGGAATGAGCAACATGTCTGCATTGTCGCATGCTAAATGTCACTGCTGCACATAACTTCACTTAACTTCAATGGAAATACTCTTTCTGATTAAGTGTACAAAATCTTTCCTGCAGAATTTAGTGCAAATAATCAGAGTACAGATGATAATGCATACATGTTGTACAATAAAATGTAGCAAGGTAGGCTTTATTAAAAATAAAACTGTGTTACTGAAATTACACCGTATAATTGTACAACGCAGTCAGTCATTAAAACAAGAATATCTGCAGCTCGCTAATAAAGCAGAACAAAAAACTTGTACTGTGCCCATGCAATCCATCTATTAAACAGGAGTCAATGGCCTGCTCACAATTACATGTAACGAAATGAGCAAATGTTATCCAACATGTTGTTGTTGTTGTTGTTGTTGTTGTTGTTGTTGTTGTTGTCTTCAGTCCTGATGCTGGTTTGATGGAGCTCTCCATGCTACTCTATCCTGTGCAAGCTTCTTCATCTCCCAGAACCTACTGTAGCCTACATCCTTCTGAATCTGCTAAGTGTATTCATCTCTTGGTCTATCTCTATGATTTTTACCCTCCACACTGCCCTCCAATACTAAATTGCTGATCCCTTGATGTCTCCGAACATGTCCTACCAACCGATCCCTTCTTCTGGTCAAGTTGTGCCACAAACTTCTCTTCTCCCCAATCCTATTCAATACTTCCTCATTAGTTATGTGATCTATCCATCTAATCTTCAGCATTCTTCTGTAGCATCACATTTCGAAAGCTTCTATACTCTTCTTGTCCAAACTATTTATCGTCCATGTTTCACTTCCATACATGGCTACAGCCCTTACAAATACTTTCAGAAATGGCTTCCTGACCCTTAAATCTATACTCGATGTTAACAAATTTCTCTTCTTCAGAAACGCTTTCCTTGCCGTTGCCAGTCTACATTTTATATCCTCTCTACTTCGACCATCATCAGTTATTTTGTTCCCCAAATAGCAAAACTCCTTTACTACTTTAAGTGTGTCATTTTCTAATCTAATACCCTCAACATCACCCGACTTAATTCGACTACATTCCATTATCCTCGTTTTGCTTTTGTTGATGTTCATCTTATATCCTCTTTTCAAGACACTGTCAATTCCATTCAACTGCTCTTCCAAGTCCTTTGCTGTGTCTGACAGAATTACAATGTCATCGGCGAACCTCAAAGTTTTTATTTCTTCTCCATAGTTTTTAATACCTACTCGGGACTTTTCTTTTGTTTCCTTAACTGTTTGCTCAATATACAGATTGAATAACATCGGGGAGTGGCTACAACCCTGTCTTAATCCCTTCCCAACCACTGCTTCCCTATCATGTCCATCGACTCTTATAACTGCCATCTGGTTTCTGTACAAATTGTAAATATTGTTACGCTCCCTGTATTTTACCCCTGCCACCTTTAGAATTTGAAAGAGAGTATTCCAGTCAACATTGTCAAAAGCTTTCTCTAAGTCTACAAATGCTAGAAACATAGGTTTGCCTTTCCTTAATCTTTCTTCTAAGATAAGTCGGAAGGTCAGTATTGCCTCTCATGTTCCAGTATTTCTATGGAATCCAAACTGATCTTCCCTGAGGTCGGCTTTTACTAGTTTTTCCATTCGTCCGTAAAGAATTTGTGTTAGTATTTTGCAGCTGTGACTTATTAAACTGATTGTTCGGTAATTTTCACATCTGTCAACACCTGCTTTCTTTGGGATTGGAATTATTATATTCTTCTTGAAGTCTGAGGGTATTTCGCCTGTTTCATACATCTTGCTCACCAGATGGTAGAGTTTTGTCAGGTCTGGGTATCCCAAGGCCGTCAGTAGTTCCAATGGAATGTTGTCTACTCCGGGGGCCTTGTTTCAACTCAGGTCTTTCAGTGCTCTGTCAAACTCTTCACGCAGTATCGTATCTCCCATTTCATCTTCATCTACATTCTCTTCCATTTCCTTAAGATTGTCCTCAAGTACATCGCCCTTGTTTCGACCCTCTACATACTCCTTCCACCTTTCTGCTTTCCCTTCTTTTCTTAGAACTGGGTCTCCATCTGAGCTCTTGATATTCATACAAGTGGTTCTCTGTACTCCAAAGGTCTCTTTAATTTTCCTGCAGGCAGTATCTATCTTACCCCTAGTGAGATAAGCCTCTACATCCTTACATTTGTCCTCTAGCCATCCCTGCTTAGCCATTTTGCACTTCCTGTCGATCTCATTTTTGAGACGTTTGTATTCCTTTTTGCCTGCTTCATTTACTGCATTTTTATATTTTCTCCTTTCATCAATTAAATTCAATATTTGTTCTGTTACCCAAGGATTTCTACTAGCCCTCGTCTTTTTACCTACTTGATCTTCTGCTGCCTTCACTACTTCATCCCTCAAAGCTACCCATTCTTCTTCTACTGAATTTCTTTCCCCCATTCTTGTCAATTGTTCCCTTATGCTCTCCCTGAAACTCTGTAGAACCTCTGGTTCTTTCAGTTTATCCAAGTCCCATCTCCTTAAATTCCCACCTTTTTGCAGTTTCTTCAGTTTTAATCTACAGGTCATAACCAATAGATTGTGGTCAGAGTCCACATCTGCCCCTGGAAATGTCTTACAATTTAAAACCTGGTTCCTAAATCTCTGTCTTACCATTATATAATCTGTCTGAAATCTGTCAGTATCTACAGGGTTCTTCCATGTATACAACCTTCTTTCATGATTCTTAAACCAAGTGTTAGCTATGATTAAGTTGTGCTCTGTGCAAAATTCTACCAGGTGGCTTCCTCTTTCGTTTCTTAGCCCCAATCCATATTCACCTACTACGTTTCCTTCTCTCCCTTTTCCTACTGCCGAATTCCAGTCACCCATGACTATTAAATTTTCGTCTCCCTTCACTATCTGAATAATTTCTTTTATTTGATCATACATTTCTTCAATTTCTTCGTCATCTGCAGAGCTAGTTGGCATATAAACTTGTACTACTGTAGTAGGCGTGGGCTTCGTATCTATCTTGGCCACAATAATGCGTTCACTATGCTGTTTGTAGTAGCTTACCTGCATTCCTATTTTCCTATTCATTATTAAACCTACTCCTGCATAACCCCTATTTGATTTTGTGTTTATAACCCTGTAGTCACCTGACCAGAAGTCTTGTTCCTCCTTCCACCGAACTTCACTAATTCCCACTATATCTAATTTTAACCTATCCATTTCCCTTTTTAAATTTTCTAACCTACCTGTCCGATTAAGGGATCTGACATTTTACGCTCTGATCCGTAGAATGCCAGTTTTCTTTCTCCTAATAACGGCATCCTCTTGAGTAGTCCCCGCCCGGAGATCCAAATAGGGTATTATTTTACCCCTGGAATATTTTACCCAAGAGGACGCCTTCATCATTTAATCATACAGTAAAGCTGCATGCCCTGGGGAAAAATTACGGCCGTAGTTTCCCCTTGCTTTCAGCCGTTCACAGTACCAGCACAGCAAGGCCGTTTTGGTTATTGTTACAAGGCCAGATTAGTCAATCGTCCAGACTGTTGCACTTGCAACTACTGAAAAGGCTGCTGCCCCTCTTCAGGAACCACACGTTTGTTTGGCCTCTCAACAGATACCCCTCCGTTGTGGTTGTACCTACGGTACGGCTATCTGTATCGCTGAGGCACGCAAGCCTCCCCACCAACGGCAAGGTCCATGGTTCATGGTGCTATTGTCACACATCATTTATGCATGGGCTACAGTAAAAGCAGTAAAATGTAGTTATGAAGGACACATTATTAAAATATAATTCTGTCTATGTAACCAAAAGGTACGCAGTACCATTGTATAGTACAAGCAGTCATTAAATGAAAAAGTCTGCAGCTCACAAATAAAACTGAACAATTTTTTTACCTTTCTCGATGCATATACTCTTCCTACACCATCCACCTGGCAAACGAGTGCACACAGGTGGATCCACAATTACTCACCATGAAATAGAGAAAAAATGGTTTATTGGATATAATCAGCACTATAATCACACATACCATCTACTCATATGAGCTACAGATGAAACAGATTTAACAAGGAAATGTTAAGATATATCTCACAGTGGTGCTCACAGTACTCAAAGTTTGTAATTGATGACGAAGCTTGTGTAGCTGTTTATTGTAACTGTACCATCTGTATACGTAATGACTCAATATATTTAGTACACTGCATCCACTCAGGTACGGAAATGTTATTTTTGTTTCAATTGATTTCTGATGCTGTTATTTGGGAAATTTGGAAATATTTGTGTATCAAGCTACCTCCATATCTTTGTTTCCAGGTCTGAAGATGGTCGGTCATCTATGAGTAAAATTAATAACTTTATTGATTATTTTTTGTGGACAGAGATTGGATTTATAATAATATAAATATTTCCTGGATCACTGGAATATCTTACTGTGACCATGTTGCAAGTTGTTTCATTTTATTGTTTGTTTCACATATCAGCATTCAACAATTTTTTTAAGTACACTTTACGTTACAGTTTTAAAAAAATGTTCATGGTTAACTCATATTTGGACATTGTTGCCATCAGCAACTTTACTTATTATTTAGTCAGGAACACTTGTATATGTATTGGAATATTTTGGCTTGAATCGTATAGTTTTATAAATAGTGAACAATGTCTGCAATTATATATGCTTATTTTCAGTACCATAGAGATCCTCACAGATGCAGAGATCTGGAGTAATTGTTATCTTGCAGATAAAACCGTGTGCTGTTGCAGATATCTGCAGGTTACCTGCTCATATCCGCAGTAATAATTGCTTTGTTTCTTACAATACACTTCTTATCCAATTCTGTTACTTACAGTTATAGGAGGCATCATGTAGGACGACATTTCCACACATAGAGGTGGAGCGATAGGGAAGTGTGGAAGGGATAAGATTCTCGTAAGCCGTAGCAGCAGAGGGCGGGCAAACAAAGTCCACATTGCCAAACCTTGCTGGTGTAGACAACAATCAGATTCATCTACATGCCATACATTATATTACGTATTTGGATCCATGAGGAGAATAGTAAATGTTATAACTGATTTTGATCAGTCATCTTTATGAGAGAAATTTTAATTCAAATGATGAAAATGCTGCATCCAGTACTCCACAGCTTTACTTTGCATAATGTTGGAAGGCAAGAACAATTGACGCAGCTTTTTGAAGGTGTAAAGTACAGTTTTTCTCAAGAATGTGATTGTCTAATGACAAAGCTAACAGAACTGGTTACAATATTTGTTATTTTTGTGTGATTATAAGTAAAACTGTAATATGGAGAACTGAAAATGGGATTTACATGTTACAGATTTTAAACATCCAAGCTTTGCAACTTTTTCATTGTGGATAGCAGTAGATTTTGTAGATGCAAATTTCAAAAAGTTGACTTACTTCATTCACTAATTTGCAGTGGCATTAAAGCCTTTGATGACTTTTCCCAAAGGAAGAAAGTGTTTTTCACACAGAAACTTGTAATAAGGGTAGAACTTCTTGGAGACAATTCATTAAACAGTTGTTTTCAATGATCAACTGCATTTAAGAAACAACTGTATCATTCATCATTAAAATAAGAGGAAGAGAAATTCTTTACACTAATCAATGATCCATTCTATCGGGCACAGAAATGAGTGAGGTACTTAGCTACAAAAATCTTTGACAATGTAATCATTCAGGTGAAGAATGTAATGGGTAACAAAATTAACTTCAAACACAAATTGAAACCATTATACGTGTGTTCTTCTCATACATAGAATTTTTTGAAAATGGGTAACTTTATAATGTGTTTGTGTCTTAATGTACTTAAATGTGTACAAGTAAAGGATTACTGGTAGCAAAGATTAATGAAAAAGATTAAAGTGTAAATTGTCAACATGTTGTCATATTCTTACTGACAAAAATCATTATGAGTGCAAACTTAACACATTTCACAGTGCATTTAGGCACCACATTTATTGTCCACAGAACAAGCAAATAACCTATATCTTCTTCAAATAACTAGAGTTAATGCTGCCTGATAAGTACATCGAAAATGACCGATATCTCGACAGGTAATCCTGCCTGCTATTTTAAGACATTTTCCAATTTGTACCTTGAAATTGATGTTGTTACTTGTCAAAAAATGGAGTTTTCGAGAAATTTATCCTGCCGCTTTCTCGCAAATGCACAGTAAATGCTGGGAAAATCTTAAAGTTCACAACTAACAAACCAACTGATATGCTTTGGGAAATGTATCAAAAATTGTAGTGATGTCACTCATGAAAGGTCAACATCTGCATACTCCTTAGGATACAAATTCCTAGCCAATAAAGGTCAGGACATTTTCATATACTATGTACACAACTGATATTTTGACACAAAAAACACATGGTTTCTTTTCAAATCATGCGTCTTTAAAAATAAGAATTATTATTGCGTTTGTTCCAGAATCTACGTCATAATACCATTGTCATTGCTATCTGAATCTGTGTCCGAACCATCTGACTGTAAATATACAGTGATGGATCAAAGCATCCACCCATCTTCATCTCCCTTTTAAAGTCCTCTTCCTGAAGTTTTCTGGTGTGCCACACACAATCTGGCCACCCCGAAGGGTATATGTTGTCTATTGCTTCATGCAGAAGCAATTCAGTGTCTACTACCTTGAATGTTTTGTTTCTTCCTGCCACGTGGTCTTTAACCTGTGCCCAAATTAATTCGATCACGTTCCACTGGCAGTAGTATGTTGGTAAGCACAAAACTGCATGGCTACACTCAGGTGCAAGTAAGTCAAGTTCGTATGACTGCCAGTACTATCACTCATATTCCAGCAGCTTTTCCTGGAATGATTTTGATTCACCCATGTTTCATCTTGGTAATACACTGTTGAATTACCTTCTCTTATTTCGTGCATCTTTCTCATGAATGTGACACATGCTGCAGCTATGTCACTTCGTTCCATTAGAAACTTTCTCCCGTCATTACTTTCAGAATGTTTGAAATCAATGTCTTTGAAATTTTTTTTGCACTGATGAAGCGCTTCCTTTGAAGCCAATTTTCTCAGTCAGATATTAACCATTCATATAATTTTCTAAGACGGAGCCCCTTAAAACATTCTTGTCAAAGTCATCCATTTGTCTTACAGGTTCCTTGAGATGTCAATGATTTCCGGGTGACATGAAACCAACTTCTCATGGTGTCTCTACAGCTCTGACACTTCATTTATAATTTGCTGTGCAGTTCTCTTGCCTACACCACATGCCTTTGCATTCCATTCTTGTGTCCTTAAAGTGTCAACAATTGGGGCCCCACTTTCAGATTCAATGTTGTAAACGCGCTAAATATTCCCTACGCCTGACATATTTATTTGGAAATCGTACTAACACGTTTAAACATGCACATTCACAGCTATACAACTGTAAGAAAATAACATCGACAGTTGAATGCATAATTTGCTTGCTCTGTGAATGAAACTGCATTGTTATGAAGTATGGCAACAGTGGAGTTGGATGAGATAGTAATTGCCTGGCACTCACTGCCCCCACATCAATAAGGAACTGCGCTGTCTCGAGAAATACATTTCCACAAGCAATTTCTTGTTCACAAGATTGATGGTTGTTTTTGTCACAGCTACCTTCAAATTTGGGGGAGCGGGTCTTGAAGAAACTTTTGTGTGTCCCTATATTTGAAAAAGGTAATTACAATACTTTTTACTGCCATGTAACTTGTGCCTAGCTATGCAGAAAGAGAATTAATCTTACTGGCTGCCAGTGGTTAATGGAGGGGGATGTGCAGAACAGCTGAATATCGGACTGCCTTCCTATGTAAGGCGAACTTTAGTGAACAAAATTGCATTAAGCAGCACTGTACGTCTGTTGTAATGCCAGCTGAAAACTTGAAGTCTGTGGTCCCAAGTAAAGCAGATATCAGTTTCTGTCCTTACCTTCTGGCTATGACCTCTTTAGCTGCACCCAAGGGACCTGCATCTGGTGATCACACATTACCAAGGCTTATCTTTCATGCAGTCTGTGAAGCACGTTCTGGATGAAAACCCTGGTCACAGGCAACCTGAGAAGTGGAGTTGTCAAGTTTCTGCTGCCATTAGTTAACTCATTGTAGTGACTGCATGACTAGCTAGTGAGTGTGGAGGAGTAAACGTTAGTGAGATTGCCCTAATAAAATGGCCACCGTGGCCATAAGATGAAACAAGGTGATTTCCCATTATTATGAGGAGCCAAATTGAAATAGTCTGTATTTGATTGCAATGAAAAAATCAAAGCAATTTTGGCTTGTTTTGCCTGTTAAAAAGTTTTCTTGCACTGGACACAAAACTGAGACTTCAAATTTGTTAAAATGTGTGTGAGGCAGAACAAAGTATTGTAATTACATTTTTCAAATATAGGGATGCATAAAAGTTTTTAATGTAGTGATCAGCTTTGACAAAACTAGGCCTTCTTCAGTTCGAAAGTGTGGAGAGAATGGTAGCTATCAGTGGTATCAGCTGGTCTGCGTCATCAAAATTGTATTGATAGCTACAAGTCCTCAGCATACAATACTGTATCATTTTTGCATTGACAGAAATCAGCTGTCCACTTTGTCAGTATATGAATGTACTCACATGACAGGAGTGAACACAGAAATTGACTGCGTGCTAAGGTTGCTCAGTTTTATAAACTCTGTTTTTCTTGTATTTTTATTATTAACACCTTAGAAGGAGTGATGCTACATTGGCTGTTATAATGATTTTATAGTTGATGATGATGATGATGATGATGATGATGATGATGATGATGAGTTCAATCAAAGCAGTAGCACACCTCTGATTTATTAGCAGCTCTTGGTGTTGCATAAAAATGATCTTGTTTTTAAATATTTATGATGTGCACATCTGTTGCTGTAACCACTATAAGCAAGTCCAGTCAGCCTATCATTCAAAAGTGGTTTTCCAGTGTAAAGTGTATTGCTGTTTAAGGCAATATGGTGGTCCTGACTTGCGGGAAATTGTCTCAGTAAAGGTTAACTGGCTAACAGCATGGACCTTTCATAGTAACTAACACTTGGTTATGCCCCTAAGGGGAACCTAAGCAAACATTACTTCAACATGAATTTATAGGTCATGGATTGGAACCTGAATACTGTGTTCATGCCCCAGACATGTGTGTTTTAACTACTGTCTTCTATCTTTCCATTTAAAAATAACTCATTTTTCAGATTTTTATCAGTTGTTAAATGCAAATCCTTTATTACAAAGTATTATAGAGGATGTGGTTGTGCTCTGGTGGAGGATTGAGAGTTGGGGGTGAGTCAGAAACTGCCAATAGGTAGAAAAATCCCATTACTAATTTGTTATAAGCTCAAGCCCTCATCTGACTGTGGCTGGAAGGTGGACCTCAAGCCAAGATTTTACAGCAGCAAAACATTGTCATAAGATGCCTGTTCCTGTTAGGCTCAGTGGGGCCCAGGCACGTTGCAACTTGGCATAGTCAGTGGCCCTCGCTGTGGTCAAGATAAGTCGGGTGCTCATGTGACAGCTGTCACTGCTGAGTATGGGATGTGAAGTCTCACCCGACCGCAGTAGGTGACAGGTGCAGGCATCCGGGGAGCAAATGCCAGAACAAAGGTTGGCTGGCATTGGTGGGTTCCCGGTGGCTAGGGGAGGCTCTGTTCGACCGTCAGTCCATCAGGTGTTGGCTGGACCTCTTTGACAGCTGTCAGGATGATGGTAGAATGGGGGTGACACCACAATGGAGGCCAGCATGACGATTTGATGACTCACCTGTTCGATCGATTGATGACTGTATGACTGTCCTGGTCAGACAGCCGCTATTTATACATGCCAGAGCAGGTCTGTTGTGGTGTGGTCAGTGGTAGCAAAGCACTGTTAGGCTGCTGAAGTCACACACTCTACATGTCGAAGTGCCACCTGATTTCGATAATTGTCTCGGCAGGTGGACAATGATGGCCAGTGAATGCAAGTGATTTGTTATATGGCATTGAGCCCATCTACATGGATGTTTCTCTGCAATATGACTACTTTTTATTTTGTTCACACATATGACCTATATAGGTTTGTAAATTAAGGACTTCATATCAGACAAAGCAGTAATCTAAGTTTCTGCCTTGTGATGGTGTAGTATCTCCTGCAATAAGTCCTATTATTTTTGGGGAGTGTACAGAAATGATTCAGCAAGCCTCAATTGCATTCTAAGCAAACAGCATATGTCAGTGTATAAACATTCTTAACATTGTACTTATATCAGTCAGCACTGACAACATTTTTTATTTGTGTTAAGATATTGAGATTCATTCATCATTTACTTCTTTTCTTATTCATTCTTCATTTACTTCTCTAGTGCTGAAGGTTGTACCTTCATGTTTAGTTTTTGATGTGCAGGTCTTATAAACAAACTAATAATACTTATTCCAATCATATTTGTTCTTGTAGTGCTAGTAGAAAGTAGTATCAGTATGTAGTTATTACACAAAACCGTTGTTATCTCAGGTACGTGACCGAGGGATCAGACAGGACAAAAGGAATGGATATAATGTATTATCTGTCCTCGGTACTGAAAATAGATGAAACAATCATTCGCCATTCCATGCAGCTGCATCCTTTTTATTGTCATGTGCCACTTGTGAGCATAAAGAGCACATTAGATCTTCTTTTGGAACGGGGCTATACCGAGCAACAGATTTTAGAGAATGTGCAGCTTCTTCTCTATCCAAGGTGAGTCTTAATGGGTATTTTATTAATTTTAGGATATCACTGTGAAGAAATAAAATTATATTGATCAAACTAATAAGCATTTGTGACTTTTGGAGGTAAGGTACTTTTTTCTGTTTTAAATGCACCATAAGTATATTTTTTCATTAAATGTGATTGATGGGACAGTGTATAACATCTAACAGCATAGATATGTTGTCTCAAAATCTTGACCTGAAGAAGCTTTCGGTGTCATTTCTGTGGTGTACATTACCGTTTATTGAAATCTGTGCTATAGGAAGTGTATTATTATTTAGTGAATTGTGTTTATTGATAACCAAATGATGAAAGAAATTTATCCTACAGTTGAAGTCTTAATGCTACTTAAAATGATAGCAAAAGGAGATGTTAGAAATCAAGGTCACCAAATCCCTGAAGGGTCTGTAGCACTTTGAGGATAGAGCAAAAAGATGAATAAAACAGGTAATGGAAAATCCAAGGTGGAACAAAAAAGTAATAGGATGGGAATCTACTCACCACATAAAAGAGGCATTGAGCAGCAGGCAGGCATGTTTGAACTTCATTTTAAAAGTAGACTAAGCTATCAGATGAAGTCCTTCAGATGTAGAAGCACATGCACAAACAGCCACAGTAATTGATCTCAATTGTAATGGGTAGTGAAGGTACAGAACATGTGAGACAAGGGGCCATGGAGGAACAGGATAGAGGTGAAGGGAGATGCTTTGAAGCTGCTGTTGGGAGTGTGCAGTGATGAAGCGAGGACAGGATAGTGGGTTGTTAGGTGCAACATTGGGACACTGCGCTGGGGTAGCAATTGTGTGCGAGACTGGAGAGGGACCAGGGAAAGGGATAGAGGTAAATGGAGACAGCGACTAGCAAAGGTTGTGGCTAGATTGTTAGAGCAATGAAGTACATGTTATAGGGAAAGTTCCCACCAGCACAATCCTGGAAAGCTGTTGTTGCTATGTAGAACACAGGTGGTGCAGGCTGACAGTCTTTGAAGTTGGACACATTGTGTTGGGTGGTGTGCTTGGCAACTGGGTGGTCCATCTGTCTTTTGGACACAGTTTGACAATGGCCATTTTTGCAGACAGATAGCTTATTAGAGGTCATGCCTACAGACTGCCATACAGTGCCAAATTCATATCCTTGAGGGGAAAGAAACCTTGTTTCGCAAAGAGCCTAGTATCCAGTGCACATTAGTCTATCAATTATTCATATAAATAAAATAGAAAGAAACTTCCACATGGGAAAAATATATTAAAAACAAAGATTCCAAGACTTACCAAGCGGGAAAGCGCCGGTAGATAGGCACAATAAATAAAACACACAAACACACACACAGAATTTCTAGCTTTCGCAACCGACGGTTGCTTCTTCAGGAAAGAGGGAAGGAGAGGGAAAGACGAAAGGATGTGGGTTTTAAGCGAGAGGGTAAAGAGTCATTCCAATCCCGGGAGCGGAAAGACTTCCCTTAGGGGGAAAAAAGGACAGGTGTACACTCGCACACACACACATATCCATCCGCACATACACAGACCAAATCTGTCTGCAAAAATGGCCATTGTCAAACTGTGTATGTGCGGATGGATATGTGTGTGTGTGCGAGTGTACACCTGTCCTTTTTTCCCCCTAAGGGAAGTCTTTCCGCTCCCGGGATTGGAATGTCTCCTTACCCTCTCCCTTAAAACCCACATCCTTTCATCTTTCCCTCTCCTTCCATCTTTCCTGAAGAAGCAACCGTCGGTTGCGAAAGCTAGAAATTCTGTGTGTGTGTTTTATTTATTGTGCCTATCTACCGGTGCTCTCCCGCTTGGTAAGTCTTGGAATCTTTGTTTTTAAATTATTCATATAATTTTGAAACACATTCTAAGTTTATTTCTGAATGAATCATAAGTTGATTTTTGAATGTGTGCGTAGTGTACATCATGTCTCTGCCAGGGGAATCCCAGTTGCATCTAGAAATAAACTTTCCTACAGACAGAAGGAGACAGGGCTTTATGAGCTGAGCGTAATAAAGCCGAACAGGTGAATGCCAATTGCTGTTTGTTTTTGTGGTTGACTGGATTTGCAAATGATCCATGTTGCTGTATAATTACTAACCAAATCCATAGATTCAGGCTACCAGAGTGGAAATAAACTACTAACAGGTAAGAAAGATTACGTATTATCTTCTCGGTGTATCCAAGAAAACGAAATTTTTGGCCAGACAGCTACAATAGTAAGGGCCAGTTGTACGGTCCTCGGTAGCAGCCGCCTAAGTTCTATCCTAGGAGCAGTGTGGAAAATTACAGAATTAGTTATGACAAGATAGTTTGTTAGAATGAGGAAGGAGAAGAAATGGGTACATCATACAAATTATGGAAGAGTATGACGATTCCAAATTTATATAAATATTTCTTACTACTACTATTCGATCACATACTTGAAGAGCTGAAGCGTATGAATGAAATGTGAAACTATTTCCTAACATAAAGCTTTTTGCTTGTGATAGGCATTTGATATTGGTACTTCGTGAGTTATACTCTGTTGTGTTATAAAAATAACGATTTGTGCCAAAATAGTCTCATTTATTTGGCACGTGTTAGAATTGCTACAATTTTAGACAGGCCTATTTCATGAAACTTCCTTGCAGATTAAAACTGTGTGCCCGACCGAGACTCGAACTCGGGACCTTTGCCTTTCGCGGGCAAGTGCTCTACCATCTGAGCTACCGAAGCACAACTCACGCCCGGTACTCACAGCTTTACTTCTGCCAGTACCTCGTCTCCTACCTTCCAAACTTTACAGAAGCTCTCCTGCGAAATACTTGCCCGCGAAAGGCAAAGGTCCCGATTTCGAGTCTCGGTCGGGCACACAGTTTTAATCTGCCAGGAAGTTTCATATCAGCACACACTCCACTGCAGAGTGAAAATCTCATTCAGGCCTATTTCATTTTATCTACACATAATCAGATTGAGATACCACACCAGTCTTGGATACTATTTGTATTAACAGATTTTTCAGTATTAGACAATGACATTTCAATTTTTTATGTAGCAAAATGTTTGACGAACTTTGATGAGGTAATAGATTCTTTCCCAGAAAGTAAAGCAGGGCATCTAAAGCTGTAACAAGATTAAAGAGGAAAAAGTGCTAGTACTTAAGTATTGAAGAAATGTGTACCGTCTTCCTTGTCTCTTGTCTATACTGTTTTTATGTTCCTATATTTAATTTTATGTCACACAAAAAAAGCAAGTTATTAGCTAATAGGTAATACAGAGTGCAAATTTCGAGAAGAGTTCTTGTTCTCCTGGTTACAAATAATACCATCCAATATTAATTTGGAGTTTTTATATAAAAAAAGGGGGGGGGCTGGATGTCACAGTGGCTGACTGGGAGCAGGAGATGCACCACAGGTCATTTTAATTCCCATTGTCCTGAATGTAGTTTCATGGCATCCATTACAAAATATTACACGTTTGAATTCCATAGAGCAAAATACAGTGACATGCGATAGAAGAGTGTTGTGTGAAGAGGCGTGGCACCACACCTTGGCACACTTACCTAGACTTTTCAGTACCAATATCTCTGGAACCACAATAGATATTGACAAACAGCTTTCACGTGTATGAATGTACGGCAGGGGCTCACGAAAGTAAATAATGTGAGACATTCTAACGCATGCGCAAATATTGGTTTCAACACAAATACCCCATATTGTTCCTTATGCAATCAATAACATGAGAGATCACAATAATAATGGCTTTGGTTGCATCGAAATGTGCCAATTACATCACAAGAAATTGGATTACGAAGTTGTCACATTAAATGAACGAAACACGCCACTGTTGCACTTCCCATGATGCAAGCGTGACCCGTATGTTGCTCATAATAATAATGTGGTTTTACTTATGATTGACTCCCAGAATGGCTCCTTCAAAAAAGCCACAGCTGATTTCCTTCCTCATTCTAGTCATTCTAGTCCATTCTGATCATATGCGCAGTCTCTAATGACCATGCCAACCTGATAGTAAATCCTAATATTCCTTTTTTGTATGACATGGAATCTCCATTCACAACAACTAAGAAATGTTGGATTAGTGTTGTGGGACACTGTGTGAAGAGAGAAGTGCATAATGTTTTACAGAAAACTAATATTATGATATCACATTAAATTTCAGGTGTCACTGTTGCTCTCTGTTATTTTTCTGCTGTTTTATTACTTGGAAGAATTTTAAGAATTATCCTTTTCTTTTAGTACTAATAACAAAAATGAGAGTAATAACATGTAGATGTCATAGACTTAAAGTTTCAAAACTAAGGTTTTCTTCTCTGTAAATAACAAAGTAAGAGAAGACATGATTCATGCAGGAAGTTACAAATTACAGAAGACTGCCAAAAAAAGTATAAGAAAAATGTAAAAGTTGAATTTTTTATGAATTGTCAAGGCAACCACTTTCTGACTTGCTATCTTTGGGGCTCACATCAGGATATTCAGCCAGTTGTCATACACTACTTTATGATGTTTTGCTATCAAAAGGGGCTAGGATTATCAAAGATTCACCCTCCATTGCTTCTAGCTGGTGGCAATTATTCCAAATTCAAAGGACACAAAATAGGATTAAAACTGCATTACATTTGTAAATGTATTTGCAGATGAATCTGTAAAGCTGTTCATAAAACATGTCACCTATATACAACAAAGTTAGTCTCTCATTCTTTCTGCATAAATTATATTTTTTTTTTACAGATCTGATGTGGAAGATGAACTGAATAGATTGCCATGTCGAGAGGAGCTGTTACCTGAACATTTGTGTGTGGACTCAGAAGATTTTTGTATTTTGAAGGACCACCACCTTGGACTGTGTTTGTACTTCCTAGAAAGGAGGCATCACTTCACAGGAAACGGAGTGTGGCCAACAAATGCCCATAAGCATAAAGCTCTTTCTGCTGGTTCAGTTGAAGAGACTGACTTAGCTTAAATATTTACCACTAACTATTCTTCCCATTTGCAGTTTCGGTGGTTCATACTGTCCTACTAATGTTGGCGTACGTTGATATAAATTCACAGGAGCTCTTCATAACACTGATGAAAGAATATACCATCAGTATATCTCTCAGTTCCTTCCATAAACATGAGAGCAATTGCAAAACAGCCCATAAAAAATCACCGAAATTTTGGTAATAGTTTGGAAAATATTTTGGTAAAAGCAAATCATCATTCTACCATCCTCACATGTATAATACTATTTAAAATACATTCTTGTAAATGATAGTTATTATAACTGCTTTCAGTGTGTTTAACGCCAAAGATGATTTTAATTTTGCTTAAAGAATGTTATTCCTTGAGAAACAGAGCAATAATTGCTCTAAGATATTACATATTGTTGTCTTCTACAGTTAGTTAATAAAAATATGACAAATAAAAATGAAGTTTTATATAAATAAAATACTTCTTTATTCCAGGATTGTACCAGTACCAACATAAATTAATTCATACGAGGTTTGTCCAGAAAATACGTATAAAAGTTGAATAATAACTTTAGTTTACAATTATTCAGGTATTACAATATGGTCTCCTTCAAAGTATTCGCCTTGAGGCGCGATACACTTCTGCCAACGCCGTTTCCACTGTTGATAACATTGCTGAAAGTCTTCAGTTGTTATGTTGTTCAGTTGCTGTGTCGTTTCTGCCTTGATGGCCTCCACATCTCCCGAGTACCGCCCCCCAACACCATTTTGCATTTCGGGAACATGAAGAAGTCACACGAGGCTAAATCGGGTGAGTAAGGTGGGTAGTCTGTCACGGTGATTGAGCTTCAGGCCAAAAACTCGCGCACAACAAGCAACGTGTGAGCGGGGACATTGTTGTGATGAAGGATCCACCTGCCCCCTTTTGCCAACTCCATTCGAACTCAGGCCACAAGAGCTCTGAGACGTGTCAGAACTTCAACTTAAAAATTTCAGTTCACACTCTGGCTGGGAGAGACAAATTCCTTGTAAACACTGCTCCTAGAATCAAAGAAAACAATCAACATTGTCTTCACATTGGACCTTGATTTTCGCTACTTTTTTGTTCTCGGTTCTCCTGCTAGTTTCCATTCCTTGCTTTGAGATTTGAGCTCCACATCGAATTCGTAAAACCAGGACTCGTCTCCAGTGATGATTCGGTTGAGAAAGTCCCCCCGTTCCTTTGTTTCCAACCAATCCTCACAGCACTCAATCTTCTTTGCTTTCTGTTCTGGCATCAAGAGCTTCGGTACGATTTTCGCACACAATTTCTTCATTTCAAGTTTTTGTGTCAGGATTTCGTGAACAATTGTTTTGGGGATTGACAGCTCGTCAGCAATCATTCTGACTGTCAATCTACGATCTTTAAGAACGCAAGCCCGAATTCGTTCAACATTTACCTCAGAACTCGATGTCGATGGGCGTCCTGGGCGAGGGTCATTGTTCACTTCTTCTTGGCCATCCCGGAACCTTTTTAACCACTTGTTCACGGTTGGTTCCTTCAGAGAATTGTCTCCATAAACCTGTTTCAAACACTCAAAAATCTCACGGCCATTCTTGCCTAGCTTTGCAAGAAACTTGATGTTGACGCGCTGTTCCTCAATCAGAGAGAGCTCCATGCCGATGGCAGGTGAAAAAGGGTAACTGTCAACAAGCTGCCGCGCACTCCCACCTTCACGCAGAGTGCTCTGACTCGAACTGAGCGTTGATGGGATTGATTACAGCAGTAGTCCCACATGTTGGTGACTGCACCCTGTAACATAAAGACATTATTCAACTTTTATATGTATTTTCCGGACAAACCTCGTACATCACTTTAGTAATTCCTATTGTGGGATCAGCTTTACTTATGAACTTGTAGTGACCTAGACCACTGCCCCTCAGTGTAGTGCATTGTTGTGTGGTGCCACTAGCATTTATTTACAGTGGGCTGTCAAAATATGTTCATGCCAGCCACCAGAGGTGTTGCATTCTGCAACATCACTGTTACTCGTAGACTGAACGTTTTACATTCCATGGTAATAAATAGCACATAGTGCCAGACCAATTGGCTTTTCAGTTCTTTTTAGGGACAGTTCTTTCATAAAGTAAAACTTCTCAAAGCTGTATTCCCTGTCGACAAGATTTACCATCCTGTACATGAGCGAATAAAGTATTAAGAATTGTTCATGTATGAGCATGTCACATTTTGTACACCCGCTTGCTAGATTGCAACTCCCATGATTAAATTGGTTGGATGGACTTACATTCGTGGTCGTTCCGAAACTGAGGACTCCGACATTATTTGAACACGCATAATAGCATTGGAAGGACATGTTTATAACATAATGGACTGGACTTGTACCTTCTGTCTTTCGGCTCACTGTGTGGTTACAACCCTTCTGGACACGTAATCCATAATTGTGGTTTGCACAAGTGGAAGCCAGTTTTTTTCTAAGTGGACATTACAATAGACTTTCACTGCCCACGTAATAGAGACTTAAATAGTAAAATATGAGAATAGGAATTTTCTTTGACTTATCCAAAGCATTTGATTGTGTGAATCATGAGATTACGTTACAGAAATTACAATTCTATGGCAAAAATGGAACAGCATATGAGTGGTTTAAGTCATATCTGAAGGACAGGAGGCAAAAAGTTTCTTTATATAGTTTAAGTGATTTAGGAAGTTTGGCATTTCATCTAACTGGGATAAAATTACATTACATGTTCCACAGAGTTCGATCATTGGTTCCCTTCTGTTATTGATGTAGATGAATGACCTCCCTTCTTATCTGAAACAAGAAGGTAAACTGACACTGTTTACTGATGATACAAGCATCATTATTAATCCAGTAAAAGAAACTCCGATAAAAATGATACAAATAATGTCTTTGGAAAAGTTATTAATTGGTGTTCTGCGAATGGGCTTGCTCTGAACTTTGTAAAAACACATTTGATCTCATTTTCTGCTGCAAGGAGCACAGTTCCTTCACTAAATATAATGCATCAACAGAAGGCAGTAGCCAGGGTAGAGCATACTAAGATGAGAATCTTAATTGGAAAATTCATATTTTGGGTTTTCTAAAGCAGAGAGGTTCAGCAACTTTTGAAACCAAAATAATTGCCAATTTTGAGAAAATAGAAGTTAGTAAGCTAACATACTTTGCATAAGTTCACTCACTGATGTCAAACGGAATAATATTTTGGGGTAATACAACAAGGCAAAAAGTATTCACTGCTCAAAAGAATGTTGTTAGAATAATGTATGGGACTCATAGTCACACATCTTGTAGGCATCTGTTTAAAGACTCAGGAATTCTTACAACAGCCTCACAGTACATTTACTCAGTAATGAAATTTGCTCTCAACAACATGGACCAGTTTAAAAACAACAGTGACATTCATGACTATAATACCATCTTTGACACAGAAAGGGGTGAATTATGTTGCTGTAAAACTTTTCAATAAATTACCAGATGAAATAAAATGTCTGACAGACAGCAGTAATAGTTTCAAATCAACTCTTTCTATACCATAGATGAATTCTTGAACAGGGATAAATAAATCAATAGGTATAATATGTAACAATATTATGTAAAGGAAAGTTACCTCTCAGCTTATAGCAGAGGTGCTGAGTTGCAGATAGACACAATAAAAAGACTGTCACAAATAACGGCCTATAAGGCCTTCGACACACACACACACACACACACACACACACACACACACACACACACTATTTTTGAAGAAGGAATTATGTTTTGAAAACTTTATTTGTGACAGTCCTTATTTTTTGTGCATATCTGCGACTCAGTATCTTTGCTATATGGTGAGTAGCAACTTTCCTTTTCACAATATTGTTACATTCCCTCCTGGATTTTCCATTATCCCTTTCCACCCTGAACACCTTTCTTTTTGAAAATGGTGAATAAAGTTGAATTCTCTGTATATTTGGGCATAGTAGACACTGGGAAAAATAATAAAAAAATTCTTCCATAAAAAATGTAGCAGGAAAACAACTAGCACAATCGTGAGGGTCAGGTTTTATTTCACCAAAATTATTCTCTGACTTCCTGCTATTTGTCTGATATTATAAGTTACATGAGGAACAGTTATAAATAAAAAAATTATTCTTTCATTACTTTTATTTATTAGTTATTATAAAAATGTTACATAGATTGCAAATCATAGTCTGTGGCAAAAAAAAAAAAAATAATAATAAAATCTTTTCTATTTATTTTGTAACACAAATTCATGGCTCAGGCTGCTTCACATTTTGTGAAATAATTTGAAACAGTCCTTTCCTTTTGCAAGACATAAGTACTGATTGCATTTTATGCACTTTGCAATTGCAGCGCTCATACTGATATGTTCGTGGTGACAAAATATCATACACTGTCGGCCAGTGATCATACCCATCGTATCGCTTGTCCAAACCCGGTTTCGGGTGGAGTTTGTAAACTTTTGCCTTTGTGGAGGTACTTAATGTATCATCTAACTCTTCAGCTCTCCTCTTTCTGTCTTGACATGACAAAAGAGCCTCAGCTAGGGACATTCTAAATTTCAACAGATCGATAATGTTCTTTTTGGCAGTTTGGTTTTCACTACAGTGCTCTCTGTAGAGAAACCGGCAGTTGACCACTAAAAGGTCTATGAAATGCAGCAAACACTTGAATGTCCATTTTCTGGTTCTGAACCACATTCGGTAACACTCAACCTGCTGGTCATGAATGTCCACGCCACCCATTTTGGCATTGTACTGCTCAATTACAAAAGGGCAATCTACATCAAGATAGTGACCCTTCTGCTTACACCACCTTTGAACTTTACATTTTGGCTCAATGCCAGCACAAGTGGATGCTATCACGACCCTCTGACTGTCCTGCCACTCAGTAATTACTACAGCTTCATCTGCTCTAACATATGAATGGCACTCTCCTCTTTTCATTCTTCCCTCTTTCAAATTAACATTCTTGATTCTGTTTACCATTATTGTGCCAGTAGCCTCAATTTCCTTCTCCTTAAGCTTTACTAAGAGAGGAATTGTGGTAAAGTACCTATTAAAATAAACAAAATTTCCTTGTGGGAGAGTCTGTGTTAGTCGTAAAATAAAAGAAGGGCCTAATCCTAATGACTTATCACCCAGAAGTGTAGTAGCCCCCTCATAAATTTCAAGATCCAACACTATACCTGATGCTGAGGTCATGATAAAGTGTTTAAGACCTACAGGCCTTGGTTTTCCTTTAATATATTGCTTCAGTTTGCAACACCCAGTAAAATGGATCATTTGCTCATCAATACTGTAGTAGTTAAAGCTACGTGGCAAACTGTGACATCTTCTTACTGTGTCGATCACTGGCTGAACTTTCCACAGTCTATTAGTTTTAGCCTCTTCAGGAGGTTTTATAGTATCAACAAAGTGCACATTATTCCTGAGTGCAAAGAACTGTTCTCTAGACATAGTGTCACTAATAGCTGATAAAGAAATAGATTTCTTCGAGTACATGGGTAGCCTGGGATACATTATTCACCCTATCATTAAATTTATCCCAAAACACACCAGTTCATGAGCTGTAGTCCCCAGGGATTTCCCTGTCTTTGGAACACTATACATATTTGTATATTTCGCTGCCTCTTCAAAAAATGTTTCACTGAAATATTCACAGAAATATTCAGCAGGAGTTCCAATTGGTGAAGGACTCTAGAATAAAAAGAAGATATTTTAGTAAGAAAATGGGAATGATACACGAAATAGGTAACTCAGATCGCACCTCTTTGCCACTGGCCTCAACAGCACTGTAATTAATTTTTGGCGGATGAAACTTCTGACCAAAATTTGATCTCCGAAAAAGCAGTGGTCTGACACCTTCTGTGACACTGTGTGAACTCCTGCGCTCTTCAGGAACTTCTTCGGCACTCAAATCATCATCAGACGAGTCGTCTGCTTGCTGTATACTTGAAGGAGAAGGAACAAACTCGTCGTCTTCATCTGACGAAATGCCACCTAAATCTGAATCCTCTAATAGAGAACGGATTTGATTGTCTGATAAACCTGCATACAATAACGGGAATGTGCATAAAAACTTTCCCATTCAAAACTGTATGAAAAGCAGTAATATAGGGAGGCCAATGACACTATCAACAACACCCACTCGAGGATGAAGTTACACAGTCAACACCTAACCCACACAATCATGCTATTACAAATTTAACGCACAATTACTGTGCTAAGATATGAAGTTACTAATAATTATAAATATCACAATGTTGTACACACTATTACAAATAACCAGATCCAGCAAATCGCCGAAACAATTCAATTTAACTTAATTATGAGCTACTAACCAGGCGCCGGCATAATGCTCACTTCTCTATCAACTTAAACAACATGTGCTGCAATCTGTTGGTGCCGAATGGCAACATAAACATGAGAAATGCGTAGCACACAACCTGCACGATCGTTGCAGGTCAGTTGGAAGCAAGGCAAGAGATTCAGTTTGTCGTAAAAAAATAAAAACTGAACCTGCACAATCGTGTGGTTTTGGGTGGAAACAGTTATAGATATAATATATGCATTTTGTGCTGTTTAAGGGAATAGGCTAAGTAATAAAAATTTTAAGCTTAAAAAAAAAATCTTGATTCATGTGTGCAATTCTTATGCGCTTTACACATTCTACAACATAACCGTTACCGTGAGATTGATCAGTGGAACACATAAGTACCTAACTAACTTCCACAAATTTGCGATTGTGGTAAGACAGCTGTACCATAAATATGTAACGGAGATGTGATCACTGCTCCGTCTACCATAGAAGTTTATGAGAAATTGAAGATGGAACTGATGTTGCAATAGTAACACATCAGGCAAGTTTTGACGTGAGAAGGCATTGGTCACAGGGGACCATAACAGTACTGGAGACACTTCTAGGTTGACATTGGTACCATGTCTGGTAGTCTTCTGCATACATTGTGGAGTAGCTTCCAGCTGCCTCAGGTTAAGGCTATTATAATGTCTCAGACTGACATGGCCTTGGATGCAGTGGCTGAATTGCCCAGTAAGATATTTGCCCTCTCAGGTAAATGCAGTGATAGCATTATGCAAAGCTTTTTGATACCCATGGTTACATGCGCTGATTATGATGTTCTGGCTGCCAAGGTTGATTTGTTGGGTAAACTGTTTGCTGAATTCCAGAATGAGATTTTCACTCTGCAGCGGAGTGTGCGCTGATATGAAACTTCCTGGCAGATTAAAACTGTGTGCCCGACCGAGACTCGAACTCGGGACCTTTGCCTTTCGCGGGCAAGTGCTCTACCAACTGAGCTACCGAAGCACGACTCACGCCCGGTACTCACAGCTTGACTTCTGCCAGTATCTGTCTCCTACCTTCCAAACTTTACAGAAGCTCTTCTGCGAACCTTGCAGAACTAGCACTCCTGAAAGAAAGGATACTGCGGAGACATGGCTTAGCCACAGCCTGGGGGATGTTTCCAGAATGAGATTTT
Organism: Schistocerca gregaria; assembly: GCF_023897955.1. Classification (NCBI taxonomy): domain Eukaryota; kingdom Metazoa; phylum Arthropoda; class Insecta; order Orthoptera; family Acrididae; genus Schistocerca; species Schistocerca gregaria. The sequence continues at coordinate 609,107,370 of NC_064921.1, read as the reverse complement.
CACTCTGCAGCGGAGTGTGCGCTGATATGAAACTTCCTGGCAGATTAAAACTGTGTGCCCGACCGAGACTCGAACTCGGGACCTTTGCCTTTCGCGGGCAAGTGCTCTACCAACTGAGCTACCGAAGCACGACTCACGCCCGGTACTCACAGCTTTACTTCTGCCAGTATCCGTCTCCTACCTTCCAAACTTTACAGAAGCTCTTCTGCGAACCTTGCAGAACTAGCACTCCTGAAAGAAAGGATACTGCGGAGACATGGCTTAGCCACAGCCTGGGGGATGTTTCCAGAATGAGATTTTCACTCTGCAGCAGAGTGTGCGCTGATATGAAACTTCCTGGCAGATTAAAACTGTGTGCCCGACCGAGACTCGAACTCGGGACCTTTGCCTTTCGCGGGCAAGTGCTCTACCAACTGAGCTACCGAAGCACGACTCACGCCCGGTACTCACAGCTTTACTTCTGCCAGTATCCGTCTCCTACCTTCCAAACTTTACAGAAGCTCTTCTGCAAACCTTGCAGAACTAGCACTCCTGAAAGAAAGGATACTGTGGAGACATGGCTTAGCCACAGCCTGGGGGATGTTTCCAGAATGAGATTTTCACTCTGCAGCGGAGTGTGCGCTGATATGAAACTTCCTGGCAGATTAAAACTGTGTGCCCGACCGAGACTCGAACTCGGGACCTTTGCCTTTCGCGGGCAAGTGCTCTACCAACTGAGCTACCGAAGCACGACTCACGCCCGGTACTCACAGCTTTACTTCTGCCAGTATCCGTCTCCTACCTTCCAAACTTTACAGAAGCTCTTCTGCGAACCTTGCAGAACTAGCACTCCTGAAAGAAAGGATACTGCGGAGACATGGCTTAGCCACAGCCTGGGGGATGTTTCCAGAATGAGATTTTCACTCTGCAGCGGAGTGTGCGCTGATATGAAACTTCCTGGCAGATTAAAACTATGTGCCCGACCGAGACTCGAACTCGGGACCTTTGCCTTTCGCGGGCAAGTGCTCTACCAACTGAGCTACCGAAGCACGACTCACGCCCGGTACTCACAGCTTTACTTCTGCCAGTATCCGTCTCCTACCTTCCAAACTTTACAGAAGCTCTTCTGCGAACCTTGCAGAACTAGCACTCCTGAAAGAAAGGATACTGCGGAGACATGGCTTAGCCACAGCCTGGGGGATGTTTCCAGAATGAGATTTTCACTCTGCAGCGGAGTGTGCGCTGATATGAAACTTCCTGGCAGATTAAAACTGTGTGCCCGACCGAGACTCGAACTCGGGACCTTTGCCTTTCGCGGGCAAGTGCTCTACCAACTGAGCTACCGAAGCACGACTCACGCCCGGTACTCACAGCTTTACTTCTGCCAGTATCCGTCTCCTACCTTCCAAACTTTACAGAAGCTCTTCTGCGAACCTTGCAGAACTAGCACTCCTAAAAGAAAGGATACTGCGGAGACATGGCTTAGCCACAGCCTGGGGGATGTTTCCAGAATGAGATTTTCACTCTGCAGCGGAGTGTGCGCTGATATGAAACTTCCTGGCAGATTAAAACTGTGTGCCCGACCGAGACTCGAACTCGGGACCTTTGCCTTTCGCGGGCAAGTGCTCTACTAACTGAGCTACCGAAGCACGACTCACGCCCGGTACTCACAGCTTTACTTCTGCCAGTATCCGTCTCCTACCTTCCAAACTTTACAGAAGCTCTTCTGCGAACCTTGCAGAACTAGCACTCCTGAAAGAAAGGATACTGTGGAGACATGGCTTAGCCACAGCCTGGGGGATGTTTCCAGAATGAGATTTTCACTCTGCAGCGGAGTGTGCGCTGATATGAAACTTCCTGGCAGATTAAAACTGTGTGCCCGACCGAGACTCGAACTCGGGACCTTTGCCTTTCGCGGGCAAGTGCTCTACCAACTGAGCTACCGAAGCACGACTCACGCCCGGTACTCACAGCTTTACTTCTGCCAGTATCCGTCTCCTACCTTCCAAACTTTACAGAAGCTCTTCTGCGAACCTTGCAGAACTAGCACTCCTGAAAGAAAGGATACTGCGGAGACATGGCTTAGCCACAGCCTGGGGGATGTTTCCAGAATGAGATTTTCACTCTGCAGCGGAGTGTGCGCTGACATGTTTGCTGAATTGTTGACTCATTGGGATTGCAACTGAGGCAGAGATTGTTACTGCAAGAGATTGAGTAGCTGCTTATCAGCGAGCTCCTTGACATCTGGGACAGGCCAACATTTGGTCTGTTGATGCCACAGAATATATCAAGACCAGGTGCGTAAAGTTACAATGCCTGGCACCCACCCAAATGCGAGCGGCAATGAGACGTAGGCATATCAACCAATTCCTGGACTGTGTCACAACATGTGTTCATAAGTGACTACAAGTCAGGACAGAAATATCTATTGGACACTGGTCTGGCCTGTGTGTATTTCTGTACACATAGTTACCCAGCAAGTGACCACCAACCGCTTTCTGCCTGAACACACTTAATAATCCCATCATACCGACACAGTGGTACACTGCTGATCAAGCAGAATCTTGGGCTGCGGCGTGACCTAATGTGGGACTTTACAATTGAAGATATGTCAGAACCCATAATAGGGGTGCATTTTCTAGCATATTACCAGCTGTTTGCCAGGCATGGCAAATGTGCAGCTTGCTGACAGCACCTCCAGCTTAACAACTTCAGGAACAACAATGCACATGGTCAAGCTCATTCTAGTCATAAGCAATGAGTATGCGGACTTGTTGCAGAAATTCCCAGCTCTGACGCGACCTGGAGTGCCAAAAAAGGTACTTCACAACACAGTGTATTACATTAAAACCACCAACGGCCCACTGGTATCCTGTAGACCTTGATGTTTGGCCCCAGAAAGCTTAGCAAAAGCAGAATTTGGCAGTATGCTTCAGTAAGGTGTTAATGCATCTGTCAAGTAGTTCTTGGTCATCCCCACTTCTCGTAGTGCCTAGGAGGTATGGTGCATGGTGTCCAGTCAGGGACATTAAGCCCTTAGTGCCAGAAGTACACCAGACTGATGACCCTTACTGTTGCAATGAGACTATAACTATGCGCAAAGTGGTATGACCTTATTCGTAGACTGTGGCAAGGAGTACACTCAGATTCCAGACATACTGAAGGCAGCCAGAATCATCCTGTTTGGTCTGTTCAAGAGTTGTTTCATGATGTCCAGCCTCCAACATGTGACACAAACTTGACAGAGGTTTACTGACTCGAAATTCATTGACTTATCGTGAAGATATTCTGTTTTCCTAGCCTCACCCGAACGACAACAACAGCATCTAACTAAGCTATTTGAACAGTTACAACAGTAAAGCATAATTTTGAAACCTGCAGAATGCATTTTTGGTCAGACACAGATTAACTTCCTGGCTCATAAGATCTCATCGTCAGTTTCATCACCTGTACATGAGAAAGCGGAAGTGATCTCGCAGATTGCATGACCAAGAACCCTTAAAGAATGGCATCTTTCCTTGGCATGCTTAATTACTCTTGGTGACTCCTGCCACATGTGGCTGAGTTGCAAGAACTGTTAATTGCAGCATTCACTGGCCCAAAGAGCAAAGGTAAATGACTAATTTTGTGGATGAATAAAGTGATATCCACGTTTGGAAAACATGATCTCCAATTCCAAGGCAGCCAAGGAGAGCGTAGTGGATTCTGCACTACTTCCTCACCCCGAACTGAATGCACCCTTGACTTTAGTGGTCAATGCGAGTCAGACAGTGATTGGTGTGGTGTTACATCTACTGCACGATGGCATGGGGCACCTGCTAGCTTTCTTCTCCTACAAAGTGTCTGTCACAGTCGCAATGGAAATGGAATGCTTATGACAAGAGCTTCTTGCTATCTATGAGGCTTTTAAATACTTTGAACCATAGCTGGAAGTCAGGGAGTTTACCATTTACACCAACAATAAGCAACTTGCGTAGGCTTTTTGCCAGTACAATATCAGTTGTTCACCTCATCAACACAATCCACTTCTATACATAGCCCAGTTCAGCACAGATGTTAGACACATTTCTGGGATTGAGAACATAGTAGCTGACTGCCTTTCGCATGCCAGCAGCATCTCATGTTCGATTGAGTTTACTCAACTTGGTGAAGCACATCAGGCTGACCAGGAGCTACATAATCTACTTGAAGATACATCATCAGCTTAGGACCTCCAATTTCTCAATGTCCCTGGGGCTGACGTCAAGTTATATTGCGACATGTCAAACAGCAGACATCATCCTTTTCTGTCTTCTGCATTCGGAAGGTGCGCATTTGACAGCCTACATTTTTTGTGTCACATTGGAGTTTGACTGGCAACTCGTCTAGTCTCATATGATTTATGCGGCCAGGCATCCTAAAAGACCACAAAGAATTGAAATGAACGTGCATCAAATGTCAATGCAGCAAGGCTAACTGGGCCTTTTACCTCCATCCAATGACCAGTGTTACCTATTGACAATGACCGACCGCTTCACTCACTGGCTGGAAGCAGTTCCAGTAGATGACATTTCAGCAGAGACTTTAGCTTCCACCTTTGTTTCCAGCTGGATATCGCATTTCAGCTGCCCTCTCACATCCCGATGAATGTGGATGCCAGTTTGCATCTGATCTGTTCGTGCACCATAAGACACAAGCTACCACCCAGCCAGTAACAGGATAATAGAATGCTGGCATTGTTCTCTGAAGTTATCTCTCATGTGCCACGATACGGAATCGGCCATCTTTCTGCAAATGATTTTACTTGGCCAGAGGAATACCTACAAATTATATTTAGAATCTTCAGCAGTGGAATTAGTATATGATGAAGCATTACATTTAGCAGGAGAGATTGTGGATGCACATTCCCTGCAACTGCCCGACCATAACAATTGTGACTTTATTAATCAATTTGGGGAAAATGTTTCTCACATTTGTCCCCAACAAGCATCAAGATGGTTTCCAGCTATGTGCATCAAGACCTAAACAAAGGCAAGCACATCATACTTTGTACAGTGGTGTTAAGGCCTATACTACCAGCACCATACATGGGCCCACACAAAGTCATATGATGTGGAGTGTGCACTAACGACATAGTTGTTAACAAGTAGCTCTCTACCATCTCTCTTGACCAGGTGACACTTGCATATGTTTTTCAAGAAGAGCTATCTACTGCTTCACCATGACACCGACCTGTTGCAGCACCAGCATCAAAACCGGTTCACCAACACCTTCTGGGACATACAAGATTAGGTTGGCATCTCTACTTTCGAGCACACTTCTTAAATGATGCTCCACTTCCCCTAAGGGGGCTTATGTAGTGACCAAAATCACTGCTCCTCAGTGTTGTGTTGTGCTGCAAGTACTTGCTTACATTGTGCCAGCTGCCACAGATACTGTGTTCCGCAATGACATTGCGTTTATTCTTAGACTGAACCTTTTACCTTTCTTGATAATAAATAGTGCCTATTAACAGACTAATTGTCTCCTCAGTTCTTTTTAGGGATAATTCTATTGTAAAGTAAAATTTCTCAAACTTTTATTCTCTGTTGAGAAATTTTTCCTTCCTGTACTTGGTTGAAAAAAGTATTATGAATTGTTCTTGTATGGTATGGTCACATTTCATATGCCAGCTGGCCAGATTGCAACATACACAGTAAACTGATCAGACGGCCACACCAAAAAACTGACCAACAGTTTGTAGTAATCTCATTACACAGTTTTGAAGCACAGTTTTGAGTGCTTTTCTCTACAGTTGCCAGTTTTTAAATACTATCACAGTAGTTGTGTAGAATAAGATGGAAAGCCTCTTAGAGTATTTCACTCATATTATTGTTGCACATTTTCTGTATCTATATCCATATGCTAAAAATCACTGTGAAGTGCAGGGCGGAGTAATTCTCGTAGTGCCATAATTAGGGTTTATTTCCATTCCATTTACATGTGGAGTGTGGGAGGGAAGACTGCATAAATGACTATGTAATTAGTCTAAGCTTATCTTCACAGTCCAAGCAGGAACAATATGTATTTATGTGTTGAGGGTGTGGGCACACACTGGTGGAAGTTAATGAGGCAGGAGGAGTCCCAAATAGTCTGATGACACTAAAAACTTTTCTTTACTTCCTAGGAGTTTATATGGCCACATGAGGAGGGTGCTGGGTGGTGAGTGTCAAACCCACAGGCCACGGTGCATGATGTGTAGGGGAGACACACCAGGCAGTTGCTATGTTTGGCTCAACGCGGTGGTGAAACAATCGTACATGTGTTCATTCCCTGGCAACTGGCACTGCTGGCTCACCTGCAGGTGAGGCTCCTCAGCCAATCTTGGCCATAAGTGAGGCTGGCTGGTCCCAGCAATAGACAGCGCCTATTATTAGCAAAGTTACAAGTATGACTGATGTGAGGGTTCTCCGCATTATGTATCTGTGCCTTTTATGCCCAAATGGTTGCTGTATTGAAATCTGACCACTCTGAGTGACTAGCATATAGGCCAAGGAGGCAAAAAGTGCCGAGTCCAATGTAGAAGTCAAATCAGGTCAGGTTTTCTCTAGGAACGATTTTGAAGTGAAGGTCAGGTAGAGTAGTCAATACATGATATTTATGCAACGGGCAGACAGCTGTAAAGAGGTCCCAACAAGTGCCATTCATTATTAGACCTAGTCTTTGTAGCTCTACCTGTTGCATATTAGTTAACTGTACCTGGCCATAGTATGTGCAGATGACAGGTACCACGTCTGCCACCAGGAAGAGCCAATATGAGCCTTTCCTTCATGTTCACCTGCATTCTTTCCTGAGGACACACACAAGCGGGTTTCTTCTCACATAACAGGTTGACCTTGCATGATGTTAGGACTGGTGTACTGCACTGTGTACTGTGACCCACACTGTAGCAACTTCAAGCTGAGAAGTAATGCATAGGATTTCCTGTTGGGTGCAACTAGTAGTATGTTCAGCACCTTCAATGGCACAAAGTTCTCTCCTACTGGACAACATTACCTGCGTGTCAGATAGGGGTGATGTCAATATCAGCTGGGGTAAGGATGCAACCTCTTTTGTAGCTAGCAATTTCAGGGGTGGCAGTAACTTTCTCTATACCTTCTGTAATCCTTCAAGTAAATGTCCCAGGGGTAAGAGTGCTCGGGTCAGATTCCACAGCTGGTCGTGATGAGTGCTTCCTGCAGTTCAGGAGCCTCAATGTGTGCATTAATGCAAGATTTCAAAGAAGCCTTGCTATGGCAGCTGGGTGTCAACAGTATCTTCTATATGTGAGACATTAATAGTGTGGCCAGAGTATGAAGGAGCTGTGTATTGTTTATTGCATCTCCCTCAATGCTCTCTAACTGTGTGGTATGGAGTTTGATGGTCAGTTGGCCATCTCGTATGTCAGTCTGTAGCTAGTGCAAAATAGCGTTTACCTTTTCTGGGCCTTCTGTATCAGTGATACCAAAGACTCTCCAAAATCTGCCTCTCTGTGACTATCCACCCCTATCCTGACCCATGATATGAGTCCTGCAGTCTTGCGGAGTCGCGTCCAGAGGTACCCAAATGTGTTGTTTAGCACCAATTTCTCCCAGATCATAAGTTGCGACTTTTCAAAAGTGTCATCCGATTATCACGTTTTATTTTTTACTGCACAGACATTGAAGTTTATCCTTAAGATCCAGTGATGATCACACTATAACATGCCCAGTTGCTGTGGACATTATGCTGCTATCTCAAGGATGTACCTTACAGTCCCCTGCCATCCCATAGCTGCCCAACAGGCCCAAGATCATTACTGTGACAATGCCTCTTCCAATTTCCCATGCCTGGTACTTGGTGATCCAAAGTGGTGCTACAATTTCTGTCCACCGAGAACTGGCCCTGGATCAGGTACGGCCCATGCCACAGAGAAAGAGGAAATCCTCATTTAGCTCATTAGACTTCCCCGTGATGCTAGGGCATATGGATAAGCTGGAGTAACTGTAAAGTTAGAGTAACTAGGGTGTAATTTGTTCATTTTTTGGGTTTTACCGTTCCTCTCTATGACTTCCCTCTCTTCTTTCAAGGAAACCACCAACAATCAAATCAGGGCTTCTGGGGCATCATTAAACAGGTGGACTCTTCTGTCGTGCACCACAGTGGTACATGTCTCAGGAGCTATAACTTTATACTGAATGTAGAGATTTTTTTAAGGAACATAGGGGTTAGTCAACATTACTCATTGCCCAGCATGGTACTTGGGCAACTTCGCCTTATCTTTTTCAGCACCTTCTTGCCATTGAAGAACTTTTGTATTTGCTTTTTTAATTTGGTGCCATATGCCCCTATTCTCTTAGCAAAACTACGTGCAACTGACATGTCCTCTCCATTGGTTGATTTATACACTACAAAAGGTGAAGGCATATTTTGCCCATAAACAGCACCATAAGATGACAATCCCATACTTTGATGCCCCTTTTCTACCACATAGGGTAGTTGGATGTCTGAGTCGCTGAGGTGAGTATTCACATAATAACTTAACATTTTCCCTGTAGTTCCGTACACTCACTCTGTCCTCCCTTTCTCATAAATGTAGTGCACTTGTCTGCAACTTCTGAGTCTGTAAAAGTTGAGTCAGCCATTCTATTACCTCAGACTTGAAATAGGTATGCTGATATCAGTTATCATGGTCTACAGTGTGCCAAACTTTAAAATCCAGTGGTTAACCATTGCCTGAGCTACCATCTCCGCCTGCTGATTTGGCACAGCAGTTATATATAAATAACATGAAAAGCGATAATTGTAGTCAAAACATATAATGTTGCCCACCGGTTTCTGTGCAAAGGGGCCAAGAATATTCATACAAATAATTTGGAACACAGTTTGTCACATATAGGTCCATGTCCTGCTTTCATGTTTTCACTAATTCTCCTCAATTTGTTGTTCAGTAGTTCAAAGAATTCCATAAGGTTTAGTTGTGGGCTTGCCTCAACAATTTGTCATGTAAAAACTTGCCAGCATGACAACTATACATCTGCATTTTGTTTGTACAATACACGATCATCAGCACAGAACTGATCCTGAATCACAAACTGCTGACAGTCTCAATCAGCGGTTTCAGGCTTTCCTCACTTGTGCAGAAATCCCAATATGTTTCACCACATGTGCCTTGCGACTTAATTCGACAGTGGAGAAAATCCAGGGTGAAATAATGACAATATTATGAAAAGGATATATTGCTACTCACCATGTAGAGATGTTGAGTCATAGATGGGAACAACAAAAAGACTGCTATAAATTTGATCTTTCTGCCAAAAGGTATTCTTCTAAAGTAGAAAACACACACCAAGCTCAACTCACTCACACGAATGCTGTCTCTGGCCACTGAGGCTGAACTCGCAGTCAGGCCTCAGTAGCCAGAGATAGTAGTTATGTGTATGTGGGTTGCGCTTGCATGAATGTGCTGTTTCTACTTTAGAGGCCTTTTGACCAAAATGTCAATTGTGAAGCAGTCATTTCATTGTGCCTGTCTGTGCTACGACTTAGTCTGTTGGCTTACCATGTCATTTCCTGGGGTGGCATATTATACTGCTATGCAAAACTTAAGGATGACAGTAATTTTCATTTAATTTCTCACTTACAACATAGCTCAATGAAACTTGGACCACACATAGAAAGAATTGCTACAGCAGGTAACTGGAAGACACACATCATGAGAAAACAGAAATGATGCTTTTATTCAAAGACAACACTTGCACTGAAGTCACCGCAATTCATAATGGCCATCTGGACACTACAAAATGTGGGATGTGGTTCTTAATACACTGTGTGATCCTCTCAGACAGCAGTACCTGCTCTGCAACATGGTTCCATGCTGGCCACAAGGTTAGTAAGGAGTTATTGTAGTAGGGCATTCCATTTCTCCACCAGTGTGCTTGACAACAACTAGATGGTCACTAGTGCATGTAGACATGTTACAGTGTATAGTTCTCTCCATGTATGGTCCAAGTTTCATCAAGCTATGTTACTTGGCAGTGACACATCAAGGGACTTGCACTTTTCTTCTTAAGTTCTGCACACCATTGTAATTCAGATTCACTAAGTAAAGGCCATCATATCAGTGGCCAGGTAGATCTCTATGGACCATCAATCATTTTCTTGTTGTTTGGTCCACCTACCATGTACATGTTACCATAAATTGTGGTGAAGCAAGCTGGGATCTCATTACTTCCTCTCTTGTTTTCCCATCTGCCTCATTAAATTCATTTTATTTTCATTTTTGCCTAATTACCATTAACATGGATGAGTATAATCTGCATTTCCATAAAAGAGAAAGGTTGGCCCTCAGTCTTGAGGAATATAGCACTAGGTCTAATTTTGTGCTCAGTTTTGCGTATGTAATTAAGTTCCTAATTTATTTTGACCATTCCTAGTTAATATCTTTTGCTACAGTGTGAAATCAGTAATTGTTTTGTGACTTAGATTCTGTTGTTGACTTATAAACAAATATAAAATCTGTGCTAATTATAACCATTTAGAAGAAGAACTACTAGTATTCTTAAAAGTATTTATTGGGTCCTACTCAAAAACATATTAGCAAAGCCAGCTCTTAATTAATGCTAAAATAATTACCAGGTTTGTCAAAACTATTGATGTATAACTATATCTGGTAATTTCATTATTTAAACAAATAATTTGACCTATTCTTTGTGGAAGAGGGAACTTTTAAAAAGGAGAAATTTTTCAATGTATTCAGTTAATGGAATGAGTTATTGTATAGTTTCAGTGCCTATTATTGTGAGGATACATAAAGGCCCGATTTTTGGTCCTGAGACAGTCAGTCCATGGCTGATTTTCAGATGGGAAATATGTATTGGTTAAATTAACAACAATGCATCAACTTAACAGTGGAATAAGTTTAATATAAATAGGCTGTGTTTTAGAACAATTTATGGCAATGTCTGTTTAATTTATTTGAAAAATAGTGTCACATGTAACATATTATTCTGCAAGAACTATGAAATGTGTGATTACATTTGTACTGCTCATAGATGTTCAACAGCAAACTATTGTAGCAGAATGCTGATGTTGCCTGCAACCTATTAATGAAGCTTATCAACATTTACCAATAGTGAACTGGGCATATAATTGTGAAATATTGTGGGACAGGGGGAGGGGGCGGGGGGGGGGGGGGGGGGGGGGGAGGAGGGTGAACAGTGAAAGTAAAGAACTATGAAACACAATTGTGCAGCTGTTGGCTTCATCATTTACAGTAGTCAGTGTTGAACAACCCCCCCCCCCCCCCCCCCCCTCATTTTTCAGCCAGTATAACAACGCAGTATGTCGAACCGAGGGCTACCAACGAAGAAATAAAGCAGATGAACATCACAAAATCATACTGAGCATCTGTTTCTCTGTGGTTGTTTGACTCTTTCCTGCCTTATTCAATTGCACAGAAGCATAGGCTACCCATTTTCTGGCTTAACAAGTGCCCTACAGCATGGTTGCTGGCATCACAAGGTAAAATCAGTTGTTTATGATAGACAGGGGTAGAGAGGGTGGGACCAGAGGTCAATAATTCCCTTAATCTCACAAAGGCTTCTTTGCGGCCTGGAATCCATTGAAACTTTATCATCTTTAACAGATATGTAAGGAGTATTCTTACTTCTGCAAACTGCTGCACCTGTAATAATTAGTCAAACCTAAAAAGGATTACAACTCTTTCTGTAGTGGGAGTAGGAAATTCTCACACAGCTTGCTTGAGCCAGGAGCATTTCATACATCATCCCAACAAGATCACCACCTCAATGGTCACCAAATGGAAGGGCTTGTGGTTTATGTGTCGTTTTCTTGGGGAATAGCTTGTAACTGATAGACAGTGATCAGACTCATATGCACTGAAAGCATTCAGTAGTGTGATATGTTTCTAGTTAAATCTGTAGATTTTGTAAACTATATACACAATATCATTAAAGTTTCAAAGTACATTCATTTGTTGCACATATGTAGAAGTGGCCACTCTTCTGCCAATCACGTCAGCAGCCACATTGGGTCAGCTGCATCTTGTTTCATCAGCAGTGTCAGGGTGCCAGAGTTGCACCAGGTGAAGCTGCCATCTGTCTTAATCGCAATTTCAGCAACAGCAGCAGGCAACAAGAAGCTTTTAGGAGCCACCAGCTGTTTTCCCTGCTGGCCACTTATCAGCAAAGATAACAATCCATGGGCATTGCTGGCGGCAAATGCTGACTAGTAATCTTGTGAGTGGCTGAGTCGACAAAACCATTTTTTGTGGTAATACACAACAGAAGCATGAAGAGTGAGACACAGTAGTGAAAAAGATTCACCACTAATACAAATAAATGTCCCAGTGAAATCCACTGGTCAGAAAAAATTCTCAGCTTTACTATTAGACATGGAAGATGAGTATTGCATGTTGGTCACTGAAAAGATGGCACTTGCAGACAGTATAATTTCTGTAATTTTTAGTGAGCTGCAACCTAGGTGAGTCGAGTAAGAGGTACTAAATGTGATCAAAAATGAACTTCCCATATGCGTATCACTAGGCGAATGTAGGGAACAAATACAGGTGTGTAAGTGAAACAATACCAGACTAAAGCAAGAACATCCACAATGACATAGTGAGTCAAACAGTGGCAGATACAGAAAAACCTCAAGGAGGGAGTGCTAAAGGTATCTTGAGCTACCTTTACTTTTACTGTAGTCAAAAATAATCAAGTCACATTCAAAGATTAAGAAAGTTTTGTTTAAACCAATTATACACATATACAAGACAATGCCATCCTATAATATAAAAAAGTTACAACTGTGGTTCTTTTCCTTACATGAGGAATTCAGTGCACCTATTCTTCCTGGCAAAAAATGGGTAATTACATCATCAATAGGAGAATCAATGTCAGGGTGAGTGTTCAACAGAGCTAAGCCATTTAGTCAATCCTCCTCCATTGTTGACCTCAGTCACGTCTTTGTATGCCACAATGTTGAATAACTTCTTTCTACTGTAGCAATAGATGCAAGTAGACAAGCAAATGTTTTGTATAGCATGTGCCAAGTAGGATAGTCAGATCTCGGACAAACAGACAGCATTCACATAACAGAATCACGATCATTAAGAGCATTTATACTTGTTTGCTTGTATTGAAGAAATTCTCCTGTTAGTCTCTTTTTAATCATAAAGAGTGATTCTTCTTCAAAGAGTGGTAGTTCAGTTAAGCACTGATTCAATTTATGCGCCAGATCATTACCGTCATGTTTCAGTAGCTGTGTGTGCAAAAGTACATTGAGTTTTAAATGATAAATATTTATTTCAGCAAAATGTTATTTCATGTCAGTCGTAACATGGTCCAGTGTTGGAATAAAAACAGTTCTTTTCCAATATGTCATAGCATCATCATTATGGTTGCAGTTTTCCCTGTGTATTTGTCTGCCTGTAAGACGAGGAACACTTATCTCCACGTCTAACTCTTCCATAACTGTCTTTAGTTCTTCAACAATATGAGCAACGTGGCTATCGGCATTAGCTTTCATGCCATCATACACCTTTGAGTGTGAAATCTAATTTTGCCTTTGCCATTGTGACATCCAAGCTAGGGTCTTGTAAGATTTTCCTGACTGAATATGTTATGCTCATAATGCCAATCAGTGTAAACAGAGTGATGATAAACTCAAAATTAGACAGACCTTGAAGGAGAATATTGACTTTGGCAGCTGTTGTTCTATCCCTCCAACACTGTACTTCTTTAAGAACTTTGCAAACTGTTCCGAGATTAGCTGCAAATTCAATAACAGCATCATATCACTCAGTCCATCTCTTCTGACAATGTGACTGCAGCAAGTGTTTTAGGTGACTCTTCAATGTTGCAAACCACTTACTAAGCACTGTAAAGAACAATACTACTTCTTCAACAGTGTGAAGTGAGTTTCTCACACTTGTAACTTTGCAGCTGCAAGAGACAGCGAGATTGAGGTGATGGCTTTGATTTGGTGCTACTTGCGCGTTGATAGCTTTTTTTTTCTTTTCTTTTTTTTTAATTGTAGCCACAGCTCCTTTCTATTCAGACATATTAACTGAGCAACCATCACAGCATATACCCACACAGTTCTCCAGTGACAGAGAAAGGCTTTCCAGTCTCCTTAGAATTGTAGTACCTAATACTCCACCAGTAATGCTACGCTCTTCATCTTGACTCTCTTGGGGTTCATTGTCAATGTTTCGACTAGTCATTATCTTTATGGATACCAACAAAACCCAAAAATATTTCGTGTAATTTACTGTCACCGTCAATATATCTTGCAGCTAAACTCAGTTGGGTGATGTGTGCTGTAGTCTCATCGAAGACTATGCTGCAATAATGAGAATCTTTGATTTCCTCCAGCAATCTTGATAACATCACTGTTTCAGAGCATGAAATAAGTTCGTTGCATGTTGTTTTGCTAAAGTAAGTGGCATTCACTTTAGTGGTCTCTAGATGATATTTTAGTTGCAATTCTCAAGTGTCAATTCTAAATCTTAGAAGAGCTTTAAAGTTTCTCTCATTACTCACTATACTTTCACAGTCATTTTCATTTTCTAATAGACACCCATCATCTATATCTATATGCCCCCCCCCCCTCCCCCCAGAGGAATATTTTGCTTTCCATAAAATATGATTGTTTTATTTTATTGTAGGTCTCTGTTTTCCATAATGCTTTCCACTCTCTGTCTTGACAACTGATTTATTACCTCAAGTTTGTGATTGTCTCGTGTTGCCAAAAATAATTTTGCATTTGTTGACGTTTCAACATGGTACTTGAGCTGAGAGTGGGTGTCAAGGTCACCATCTTTACCAGTAAGTTTGGCAAACTTTGTTAGTGGCTCAGTTACAAGTTTCTTGGCGATAATGGATTTCTTTCCTTCAACCATTTTATTATTCACAAAAATTGAACAGTTAATGCAAAGAAGTCCTTTTTTTTAATTTATGAGAACACCAGCCATGGTTACTGTTCAAAGTGATTATCGTGCGCACTTGTCTGTGTTCGACCCATCCCTTCTTGTTGCGCTCGAAAGCAGGTAAGATATAACCTTTGTAAGGTTTGCTTGGAGCTGTGAGAAGCTTGTGTTTTATATTATCACTAATATTTCCTGAGGCTAGTATATCCAAATAATTGCCAATATTAAAGGAATCGGTCGATGAACTTTGTTGTGGAAGTTTCAACGAAGTGATGGGCTCTGCCAGTACACCTGGTGGTGTTTTTGTGGCTGAATGGTGACCGGAATCTTCAGATGTTTCTACTTTTCTTTGTCTTATTACATAACAATCCATTATATTGTATTGTTATGACATAGGTAAATTAGATGCTAATTATTCTCAAATAAACACTTTATACTCACTGAACAATGCAACACTCGTACATTTAGCACTAAAACACACATGGTCACTCCGCGTGTAATTCTAATATCACTAAGCACAACATTGACTGAAGTCAGCCAATAATCGCAGCCAATAATCGCAGTTGTTGACTTTTTATCACTTCCAAGTTATTGTGACGATTGTAGCATTCAAGCTGACTACCTGGCAGCGACTCTGCTTCCCTTACATTGTTTCGAAAACATTCACTGCCAGTATGTGCACTTCCAGACTTTTATGGAGTGTGAACAAATACCTACAGTGAAAGCGACATACCAATATGTACCTTACGACATATGATATAAGGGAGAGTTTCTAATGATGACATCATCCAGCAATTTATATGTATTAAACTTTTATTGTCGATTCTGTTCCTTTCCAGTGTATTTGATAGAGGGCCTATATAGTAACAATGCATTTTAGGAATCTTCTCGAAAGTCACTATTACTGGAGATATACACATCAATAGTTTCCCATACCTAACTCGTAATATAAGTTAGGTATGGGAAACTATTGTTACATTTTTAATAAAAATATTGTTATGAGTCTCATAATAATAGTTTTAATGATAAATTACTTTGAATTACTATTATTAATACTTCGCAATCAACTGATCACTCTCACTCGACTAATCTTCACACTTGCACGTGCTACAACTAAGACTTTTTACTTATTCATTCTTCAGTCTTAATATTTCTGCTTCTGAATGTAAACTAGCTCCCTATTCGGTGAATAGTCCATATTTATAACACTATGGATCAAACATTCTTTGTACAAGAAAACAGTAGAACACTTGAGACTTTTCTTGAACAAATGCTAGACAGAATAACAGATTGAGATCACTAGAATGGTTGTGACTTTTCTCATAGGTATGTGTTAGCTATCTATTTGCAGAAAGAAATGTATAAAATATGATGATATGGACGTGTTTGCTACATAGGAAAGAACAACTACTCGATAACATGATTCAGTCTAGTCGACTGATGAAAGAAATGAACGAATAGTGTGCAGGCAGACTGGCAGGAGGGGCACTGCGGGTGGCGATGCAGGCAGCCCGCGAGGTGGGTTGGGAGAGGGGAAGGGGGAGTGCCCCACATATGTATCCTCCACTAGAGTCAAAGCACCCAGACAATCCTGCTTAGATGACCAGATAGGCATACTAAAGGAGGAAAATGTGTGTCTAAGGCAAGAACTCACAACTGCAAAAGACCATGGTACAAAACAGAAAAATTAGGCTCTAAAGAATGAAATAAAAGACTTGAAAGACAAAAACACTACTCTGCGCAACAGTGAAAATAGACCAGCTCTGCCAACCTTAGTGGGTGTGGTCAGTGTGTAAAGGAATACATAAACGAGCTTGTAGGCTAATGTACAAGTTAAGGCAAAACAGGCCCCCCCTTTGTTCATCTAGCTAACAGCCAGCCAGCCAAAGAAGTGAGAGAAACAGTCATAAAAGACATAAACTGAGTACAGGAAAAAGTAAAAACTAAATCGTTTGGATGGTTGTAGCTGAAGAAGAAACACAGGCTGAAAAAAAAGGGGGGTGGGGGCACAAAAAGCAGCCAATTACCAAACTTTAGGTGCAAAGTACCCAAGAATAGGAGGCCACTTTAGACAATAGACGTGGTGCTGACTTTCTAGATGAGACTTTCTATATGACCTGTATAACTTCAGCCAAATTGAAATACTGATGGAACAAAGGTTCCTAAACAACGTCAAGGATTGCTACAAAACAGGCTGAAAAAGAAAGCACAATGGCTGCTTTATCATTGAAAGCAGCTCAGAGGGCATACCAGTCTAATAACATAAGACAGAGTATACATAAGCTTCCACACACTATGAGTTGAAAACTTTGTGAATTTGCCAATGTGCTGCACAACTACTATGATCTGGGACATCAAACCACATATTGTCAGAAAACACACCCATTGTGTAACAATTGTGGGGAAAAAGAACAGAGTGCAAACCAAAAGAGAGTGAAGTAGGCTGCATCCTCTGCAAACTGTGCAGGCGTGTTTGAAACAAAGGAGATGGCCCTGATTCTCTGACTTACAAACAGTCAAATGAGTGCCAAGTACACAGAACAGACTTCAGCATGGATAACTGTTGGTAAAATGGTGCAATGTTGAATTAGTCAAAAGAAATGAGAGCAAAACAATCAGATATGTCACAACGGAAGTGCCACTAACCAGGATTCCACAAAAAAAAAAAAAAAAAAAAAAAAAAATGCCTCATCAATCAAGGCTGAGGATGGCGTGTAGTGATGGCATGGCATCAACAAATGCACTTTGCAATATAAAACAAACAGGGAAAGATAACCAATCCAAATTACCATCAACTTTCACAATACAAAACAAATATTTCTAAGTAAGAGACTATTTGGATAATATGACAGCACAAGAAGCAATAGACTATCTAGTAGCTCGCAAACTAAATCAAGTTTCTCCAGTGAGCCATATTCAGACCATGCCTAATAGTTTAGGCTCAACATCGAACATTCATATGAAAATACAGAGGGGTATGAATTCACCATATGATGACTTCCCAAGAGAGCCAAAATAGTAAGAATGAGTGATAACAGCTCAACACAAAAAAATCAAGAAAAGTCTGACTAAAGAAGTATCACCTAAAACAGTGTATCAATTGGAAAACTACTATACAAAATACAGATATGCATCTCGCTTGTTAAATGTGTTTCATTAGAACAGTTTATGCAAAAAGAAGTGCTGAATTCACATGCTTTCACTTTAAAAGTAATATTCTAAACAACACATTTCATCTTCACTACAGTTACATCTTTAAAGAAAAATCAACACCCAACTGCGTATAACCAGCTGCAACTCAACCTGCCCTTATATGGCATGAACGTAATTATTATCCAAATAATGTTTTCTTTCATAATACTTATTACATTACAATTTATTGACAATTAATCATTATGAGAAAAATATAGAGTAATAACACTACTATTATTAGCACACAAATTACTTTGTTTACTTGCTATAAACTTTATACATAGGAGTTACAGAAAATATAATTACATGTTGTAGTGTAAATGTTATATGGCTCCGTTTTCAAATTACTAATTATCAGAATTATTAAATCCATAATAAATGAATGAAAAAGCCTAAATTTACATTGCCCATACCTGAAAGTTAATTTATGTACATTTTTATTTTAATAAATGTAGATTTGTATTTATTTTTACTGTAGTTGTCAATACCCAGTGGTAATGGTAAGTATGTGCAGTATAAAGTGTTTTATTTGGTTACATCACAATATGCATATAGTGATTTTTCCCTTGCACAGTACTTGAAAGGAATAGGAAAGAAAATCCTTTATATTAGCATGATGTAACCTCCACCATATAGTGTTCAGTGGCTTGGTACGTATATCTTTAGATGTAAACATGGATATAGAATGCCTTTGCCGAAAACTACTTAGAACATATGATTCAAAAGACTTAATGACAGTTTGTAGACCTAACCCCCTTTGAGGATATCTCCTTTGAAACTGATATCAAAGACCATGCAGCAACAATCATTACCAAAGCTAAATTAAGCAAATTAGAAAGATTTACATGTTCAGTAAACTAATTAGAGAGTCGGTGGAGACGTCCATAAGCTGCAAAAGCCTGCTTACAGAGTATCAAAAACAAATGTTAGCCAGCCGGAGTGGCCGTGCAGTTCTAGGCGCTACAGTCTGGGACTGCGTGACCGCTATGGTCGCAGGTTCGAATCCTGCTTTGGGCATGGATGTGTGTGATGTCCTTAGGTTAGTTAGGTTTAAGTAGTTCTAGGGGACTGATGACCACAGCAGTTAAGTCCCATAGTGCTCAGAGCCATTTGAACAAATGTTAAGTGAGGAATTTAGCTGCATACTCCAGTCCCTATGTATTGCTCCTATAGTCACCGTGAAGACCAGTTAACCTTATGTAGTGTCTCATCCTTACCACTTACATGAAAAATCAAACAGTCACCTGTGTCACCATCTACATCTGTCCCACCCATAATATACACTATGATTTCCTCAACCTCAATGATCAGACCTTCTTTGTATATGTTAATTACTGCGGATTGGAATGTCTCTAACTGCTTCCATGCTGAACTTGTGTGATGGTGTCAATGTACTACCACTCTTTAAGGTTAGCAGATTTCCTAACCCCAATAACTTGACCTGAAAGCTTTATCATAGCTTTTTCTCATTAAATAATTGCAGGCTGACATATTGTACTAATACATTATTTTGACAACTAATGGCCTTAGAACAGCAGATAGTAGCAAATTGTAGCTTTATCATGATATTAAGAGCAGCCATAGCTAAGTAATAGAATTTTACAATGGACAATGCTGTAAAGTATTGAGAAATTTATGCCTTCAGGTTAAAACAGTGCATTGCACCATGAGAATAGAAATATCTTAGAACAAAATGAAAACTATATGCTAAATTATGACAGAGGTATCAGGACAGAACGTGGTGCTCAACTTATTAAACCAGTATTACATGAGAATTAAATTGTTAGTGATCCATGAGTATTGTGCAAAACACTAACTAATCACTTCTTGTCAGCAGTCAGCAACTTGAATCAAAATTTTATTGCTGCGGGCACATAAGAACTATTGAAAGCCAGAGCTCTGAGATGACTACATTCTGTGTAGCTACAGGAAACAAGCAAATGTGAAACTGAATCAATTATTAAAAAACTAAAGAGTAGAAACTCTCATGGGTATGATGAATTTTCAAGTAGGATCATGAAAACCAATGCGCCACACATTGCATCTGTACTGAATAACCCATTTGATGTGTCTTTAATGTGTGGTCAATTCCTGACAGACTGAACTATGTGTTACTTAAACCACTTTACAAAAATGATGAAACACATAATGTAGACAATTACTGGCCCGTTTCTATGCTACCAGTGGTTTCAAAAGTTTTTGAGAAAGCAATGTATAGGAAAGCAGTGGCAACTTCAGTGTGCACAGTTTGCTGTCGGCACACAGCTTGGTTTGAGGGAAAGTGTACCCACAGAAAATGCAATTTATTCTTTTTTGTGTGAGGCAATATCAGTGCTGAACAATGGAATGAGGACAGTAGCTATTTTCTTCAGTCTAATAAAAACATTGGACTGCATAGACCGCACAGACTTTTGCATAAGTTGGAATGATACAGGATTAGAGAAAAAGTTCAAGAGTAGTGTACTTTACACCTGGAATGTAAGAAGCTGAAGATTGTCCTCCAGTGTCAACACACAGGAAAAACATTTTAATCTGATTGGTGTTATTTGAAGTGTGGGTGCCAAAGAGTTGTGTTATTGGGCCCATTGCTTTTCTTGATATTTATCAATGATCTGCCACTAAACGGGACTTTTTTTGTATTTTCAGTAGAAACAAATGTTATTTTGGGAGACGTGGAATGTAATATAAATGAAGTACCTGACAGGGTAGTGAGAAACAGCACATGATTCTCAGAGAACAGTTTAATGCTTAACTGTGACAAAGGCAATGCTTGTAGTTTCTGGCATGGAACTCTTGTAAAAGTGGAACTTTATCGCCCCAAGCTGGTCAAAAAGTCAGTGATGTTGGTGTTTTTAAATTCTTAGCACTGAGGATGGACGGAGGACTTTTTGGAAGTATCATATTGAAGACGATGATGATGATGATTTGTGGCATGGGGTGTTAAACACCAAGGTCATTAGAGCCCTTGCATTAGTGATACACTGAAAAATGTTGTGGAAATATATGGAAAAAGGTCACTAAAAAGGAAAAAACAAGTTTCATCTCCTCACAAGAATTGTAAGGTAACTCCAACAATGTGAGCTTCAGAAAAGCTTGTAATAAAATTCAAACAAGACACAGCAGAATAACTACGAGGGTCAGTCAAAAAGTAATGCCTCCTATTTTTTTTCTACGTTTAATTGTCAGGAAATTTAAATGCAATTACATAGGTTGAAAACCACAACATTGAGGATCATTTTGTCATTTTTCAATGTAATCTCCGCCCATCTCTACAGTTTTGGTCCATCTTTGAACAAGGGCATGTATCCCAGCACGGTAAAAATCACAGCTCAGCTTCCTAAGCCATTGACGGACGGATGTTTTGACGGCCTCCTCATCTTCAAAATGAATCCCACGATGAGCTTCTTTTAGTGGCCCGAACAGATGGAAGTCTGTGGTGCCAGGTCAGGGCTGTATGGGGGATGAGGCAAAACTTCCCATCCAATTTTGACAATCTCGTCAGAGGTGTGACGACTGGTGTGTGGTCTTGCATTGTCATGCAAAAGAAGAACATCTGCCATTGATTTTGTTGGGCGAACTCGCTGAAGACGTGCTTTAAGTTTTTTGAGGGTTGTGACGTATTGAACAGAATTTATTGTGCATCCCTGCTCCAAAAAATCAACCAGAATCACACCCTCTGTATCCCAGAAAACTGTTGCCATAACTTTCCCTGCCGATCGCACAGTTTTGAATTTTTTCTTCCTCGGCGAGCTTGTGTGACGCCACTCCATTGACTGCCTCTTTGATTCGGGTTCAAAAAAATGCACCCATGTTTCGTCCCCGGTCACAATTTTTTTCAGAAACTCATCTCCCTCCAAACGGAAGCGCTGCAAGTGTTGGGAGGCTATTGTTTTCCTTGCCTCTTTATTCTGATCGGTTAACATTCTTGGAACCCACCGTGCACAAACTTTTGAGTACCCCAATTGTTTAATAATCGGGATCACACTGCCTTTACTAAGAGAAATAATGCGACACACTTCATCTGCAGTCACCCGACGGTCACCACAAATGATGTCATCAACTTGCTGAATGTTGTGTGGAGTCACTGCACTCACCGGCCTGCCGCTCCGCTTTTCGTCAGTCAACGGTGTTTGCCCTTCAGCTTCCTTACAACGACGAACCCATCGTCTAACAGTGCTGACATCCACTGTCACAACACCATACACCTTCTTAGTCTTTCATGAATGCGTATGGGCGTTTCACCTTCTGCATTCAAGAATTCAATCACACAACGCTGTCTCAAACGAACATCGATGTCGGCCGTCTTACAAACTTCTGCTGTGTTGCCACCTGTTGACACAGAAAGTTACTACTGCAGTGGATTGCAGAAGAAGGTTTGAGGAATGGCGCCAAATTCAAATTTTTCACTTAACTTAATTTTTTTAAGTAGAAAAAAAATGGGAGGCATTACTTTTTGACCGACCCTCGTACATAGAACCATGGATAAAATACCTGTAGAGACATGTTTAAAAAAAGGAACAGATAACTGCGGTTGGATGACTGCTTACAGATAAGAAGTGACACAGCCACCCTGTGATACAATAAGATCTCACACCCAATATTTCCAGAAGAATTATGGACATCACACAAAATCCTAAAAACGCAAACAACACTTGCTTCCCTATCAGTTAAAATAGAGGGAACATCCTGTAGGAGACCTAGTTCAACCCTCAGGTCACCAAATAAAACACACTGTCTTGTTGAAAGCTGTGTCCCACATCTGTGACACACTGGGGTCTTCTCCCAACATAGGAGGAAGCCATGTGTCAATGGGGTTTATCTCATTCTAAGCTGTGTAAGAGCTACTTCTTCAGACTGTCGGAGCAGAAGGAGGTACCACAGTCACATTTAAGTTTGTTGGAACCTAGCTTATTATTCCTCACTCCCAGCCACTGAGCCTCCCACCAACATGTGGCCTTCCTGTTCACAAATGAAGTGACAGCCTGGAGGGGGACTGAACAGTGAGCAGGGGGAGCAAGGGAGCAAACCTCCTTGGCAGCCACTTCAGTGAGTTCATTTCCCTGAATCCCTATGTGCTCTGGAACTGAGCAGAAAATGATTTCCTTGTCTTGCCTTTGCAAGAGGAGGAGAGTATCCTGCACTTGTTGCACTATTCAATCTGCTGGGTACATACATCTACCCAGTAGTGAGAAGGGCACTTTGAGAATCTGAGCAGATGAGGGATTTCTTGTCATGACCCCATCTCATCTGCTCCAGTGCCTTCAGGATAGAAACAATTCAGTGTAATAAAATCTGGGTTATTACATAAAATTTCATCAAATTTAATTTTAAAGATTTAATCTGGGGTACAATGATTCCTGTAAACAGTCAGTTCTAAAAGCAATCTGGGCCTTGATAGTAGCCAAGGGAATGCCCTACGCCATGCCTGTTTTGGACCTTGATGCCCCCATCTGTAATAACTCAAGGCTCTCCCTTGCATGGGTCCCAAATGGCCTTGTTGCTTGTGGCCAATGATTGAGCAGCCATTCCAGTGGTGGCTGTACAATGTAGCTTGATGCTGGTGATGTAGGAGCAGACAATGCCCTATATGCTAGATGTACCATGAAAGAAGATGTCAAATAGACAGTGGAGGCTCACCATTCTCCTCACACATGCTACCAACAGGACTCACGTGACAGGCCCCTGTTGACAGCCTAACACCCCTGTGGTGAACTGCATTGAGCATTTTGAGGTACAAAGGCCCTGCTGGCCCATAAATCTGGCATCCGTATTCAAGCCGGGGTCACATAAAGGTCTTACAAAATAGGAACATATGCGCCCTGTTGGTTCCCCAAGACCTATGACTGACACATTTAAGGATATTTAAGGCCTTGAGACATCTCAGTGTCAGTTCTTTAAGCTGTGGCAGCCATGTTACCTTCTCATCAAAAGTAAGGCCCAAATACTTCACATTTTCCTTAAAAGTAGGAATTATGTGCCACAGTTTAAAAACGGGTAAATTAAACAGACAGTGGGATTGATTAAAATCAACTGTTTTCTCCAAAGAGAATTTGAAACCTGTGGTTTAAGACCATTCCTCCTACTTCCTGATTGTCAGTTGCAATTGCCAAGTAACTGTTGTGAGGCTGGAGGATGCACAGAAGATGGAGAAGTTGTCCATAGGAACATAATACAAGATGTTGCCCTCTGGATGTAATAGCGTTTATTGCAATGGCCAGTGCTATGGCACTTAAAACATTCACTTGAAGGACACCATTATCCTGCTTAAAATGGTCAGACAGGACATTCCCATCCTTCCATCTAAATTATCTGTCCAAGAGAAAGGGCCGTGTGAAGGTGGGTAGACATCCATGGAATCCCTGTTAATAGAGCTGTTACAAAATATTATGCCTCCAGGTAGAGTTGTAGGCCTTTCTCAAATCGAAGAAAACTCTGATAAGGTGTTGCTTATGAAGGAAGGCTTGTTGAATTGCTGCTTCGAGTGGGGTCAGGTTATCGATTGTGGAGCGATACTTCATGAATCCACATTGGGAGCGACTGAGTAGGGGCATGGTTTCGAGAACCCACACTAGACCCCAATTGATCATACACTCCAATGTCTTTCCCACGCAGCTTCTTGGACTAATACTATGATAACTACTGGGATCTGTCGATCCTTCCCTGGTTTTAAAATTGGCATTAAAACAGATTCTTTTGATTTGCTGGGAAAGTCGCCCATTGTCCAAATTATATTATAAACCTGAAGGAAGATTTTCAACCATCAGTTAAACTGTTTCAACGTGCTGCAGGTTATAAGGTTGTCTCCAAGGGACATACCACAAGCTACTGACAATGCAGAATCCAGCCCCCACAGGGAGAAAGGCTGATTGTATTCTTCCATGTTGGTGGAATGGAAATCAAAATCAGCCTTCTCCTGGATCTCCTGATATCAAATAAATTAGGATTCTGGCTCTAGAATTGGCTATAAGGGACTTATTGATCCAGCTATCTTATGAGCATGTCTCTCAGCGGTGTTACAAATGACCCCCATATTCGTACAGCTGATATTGGCGGTTGGAGTTGTGTCTTAAGACCTTAATCAGAAGCATATAGCTAAGGTAGAATATTCAAAATTTTTAGGTGTGCCCATTGATGAGAGATTAAATTGGAAGAAACACATTCATGATCTGCTGAAACATTTGAGTTCAGCTACTTATGCAGTAAGGGTCATTGCAAATTTTGGTGATAAACATATTAGTAAATTAGCTTACTACGCCTATTTTCACTCATTGCTTGCATATGGCATCATATTTTGGGGTAATTCATCACTGAGGAATAACGTATTTATTGCAAAAATGTGTATAATCAGAATAATAGCTGGAGTCCATCCAAGATCATCCTGCAGACATTTATTTAAGGATCTAGGTATATTCACAGTAGCTTTTCAGTATACAGGGTGAGTCACCTAAAGTTACCGCTGGATATATTTCATAAACCACATCAAATACTGACGAACTGACTCCACAGACCGAATGTAAGGAGAGGGGCTAGTGTAATTGTTTAGTACAAACCATACAAAAATGCACGGAAGTATGTTTTTTTAACACAAACCTACGTTTTTTTAATTGGAACCACGTTAGTTTTGTTAGCACATCTGAACATATAAACAAATACGTAATCAGTGCCATTTGTTGCATTGTAAAATGTTAATTACATCTGGAGATATTGTAACCTAAAGTTGACTCTTGAAACCTCTGACGTTCAGTTGCGTGTTGTAACAAACACGGGCCACGGTCGGCGAGCAGCATCTGCAGGGACATGTTTACGATGACGACCGTGTTTACGAGTGTGGATGTAGTGCACTGTTGTGGTTTGGTCTAGCTGTCACAGTGTCCGCTTGTAGTGCTTGCTGCTATTGTTATTCTGCATTCGTCTCCACATGCAGACCAACTGTAGTACACTGTGTTACCAGACGTCTGTGATAGTGTAGTGTTGTAGGAACTGTGACCTTGGTGTATTCGAACTCTGAAAAGGCGGAGATGATACTCATCTATGGTGAGTGTCGATGAAATGCAGCTGAAGCCTGCAGTGTGTATACAGAACGGTACCCGGACAGAGAGCATCCAACGTGCCACACATTGCAAAACATCTATCGCCAGCTGTATGCAACAGATATGGTCGTAGCATGCAAACGGGTCCATAACAGGCCCGTCACAGGAGAAGCGGGTGCAGTTGGTGTGTTAGTTGCTGTTGCCATGAGCCCACACATGAGTACACGGGACATTGCAAGAGCCGGTGGACCCAGTCAAAGTAGCATCATGCGCATACTGCATCGTCACCGCTTTCACCCGTTCCATGTGTTACTACATCAGCAATTACATGGTGATGACTTTAATCATCGAGTGCAATTCTGTCAATGGGCATTAACAGAGAATGCGTTGCAGTTTTACCTGTTTACCGATGAAGCAGGTTTCACAAACCACGGGGCAGTGAATCTACGGAACATGCATTACCGGTCTGTGGACAATCCTCGCTGGCTCAGACAGGTAGAGCGCAGCGACCATGGACTGTAAATGTATGGTGCGGAATCATTGGCGACCACCTCATTGGTCCTCACTTCATTGCAGGGGCCCAAACAGCTGCAACATACATCGCGTTTCTACAGAATGATCTGCCAATATTGCTCGAGAATGTCCCACTGGAAACGCGTCGACGTATGTGGTATCAGCATGATGGTGCACCTGCACATTCTGCAATTAACACTAGGCTGACCCTTGACAGGATCTTTGACGGGCATTTCATAGGATATGGAGGACGCATAAATTGGCCAGCCTGTTCTCCTGATCTTACACCTCTGGACTTCTTTCTGTGGGGTACGTTAAAGGAGAATGTGTTCCGTGATGTGCCTACAACCCCAGAGGATATGAAACAACGAATTGTGGCAGCCTGCGGCGACATCACACCAGATGTACTGCGGCGTGTACGACATTCATTACGCCAGAGATTGCAATTGTCTGCAGCAAATGACGGCCACCACATTGAACATCTATTGGCCTGACATGTCGGGACACACTCTATTCCACTCCGTAATTGAACATGGAAACCACGTGTGTATGTGTACCTCACCCCTCATGGTAATGTACATGTGCGTCAGTGAAAAAGACCAATAAAAAGGTGTTAGCATGTGGACCTAATGTGCTGTTCCAGTCTCTTCTGTACCTAAGGTCCATCATCGTTCCCTTTGGATCCCTACATAATTCGGTGCTCTCCTATACACACGATCGAACAGCGGAGGAGTGGTACTCAAGCGTCAACTTTAGGTTACAATATCTCCGGATGTAATTAACATTTTACAATGCAACAAATGGCACTGATTACGTATTTGTTTATATGTTCAGATGTGCTAACAAAACTAACGGGGTTTCATTTTTAAAACTGTAGGTTTGTGTTAAAAAACATACTTCCGTGCATTTTTTTATGGTTTGTATTAACCAGTTACACTAGCTCCTCTCCTCACGTTTAGTCTGTGCAATCGATTCGTCAGTATCTGATGTGGTTTATGAAATATATCCAACAGTAATGTTAGGTGACTCACCCTGTATATAATCTCTTATGAAATTTGTTATTAACAACCAAACCCAATTCAAAAGTAATAGCAGTGTGCATAACTACAATACTAGGAAAAAGGATGATCTTCACTATTCAAGATTAAATCTAACTTTGGCACAGAAAGGGGTGAATTATACTGCCACTAAAGTCTTTGGTCACTTACCAAATAGTATCAAAAGTCTGACAGATAACCAACAAGTATTAAGAAGAAATTAAAAGAACTCCTTCTACTCCACAGAGAAAATTTTAGACATAAATTAAGAAAAATAAACAAAAAAATTATTAAAAAAAATTAAAAAACAAAAAAGTTGTTATATTAACTTAATTATGTTGTTAATAAAATAGAAAGAAACTTCCACATGGGAAAAATATATTAAAAACAATGATTCCAAGACTTACCAAGCGGGCACTCTTTGTCTTTAAATATGTGTGCTTGTGTCTGTATATGTATGGATGGATATATGTGTGTGTGTGTATCCTTTCGTCTTTCCCTCTCCTTGCCTCTCTCCTGAAGAAGCAACTGTTGGTTGTGAAAGCTAGAAATTTTGTGTGTGTGTTATTTTATTGTGCCTGTCTACCGGCGCTTTCCCGCTTGGTAAGTCTTGGAATCTTTGTTTTTAATATAATTATGTTGTTACATTAACTTAATTATGTCATGTATTGGAAAATTTGACTCGTTCCACATCATTATGAAATATCGTATTCATGATCCACAGAACTAGTATTAATGTAATCTAATCTAATCTATGGTGGCTTCCCATACTTTACTTGCAGATGTGGACCTGTTGATGGGGTTCAGGAACTCTTTCCAAGACCTCTGCTTACTCTCCCAAATTATTCACCTTGCCTCTGCAAAC
Organism: Schistocerca gregaria; assembly: GCF_023897955.1. Taxonomy (NCBI): domain Eukaryota; kingdom Metazoa; phylum Arthropoda; class Insecta; order Orthoptera; family Acrididae; genus Schistocerca; species Schistocerca gregaria. The sequence goes on along the minus strand of NC_064921.1, from coordinate 609,078,828 downwards.
ACAGGATTCTCATCTTTAGGGCATTGGTTGAATCTGCGCATAGCCATCCTCCTGTGCCCCATTGCAGAACAACACTCATCATTCCACCAATGGATAGGTCCCCTCCTAGGAATTTCTATTGACTTTTGTATGGATGCATCAGTGGCGCAGTGAATCACAGCTGTAATGTGATCCACTCAGTTCTGGACACTGCCACACTTCTCAAAAACTGCTAACTGCCTGTAACAACTGTCTCTGTGGTAGCTTCCTTTCAAGATTTGCTCCATCAGGCAGATGGATCCAGATAGGATAGTGGTCACTACTATGGAGACCACTGCCAACTCAGCAGTGTCTGCAAAGGCATGTGAGCAGAAGGAGAGGTCTATGGCTGTAAATGAACCTGTAGCAGTGCTAAAATGTGTAGTTTGTCCCATGTTCATCAGTATGACATCTGTTGTGTGTATCAGATCCTCAAGTACCTGACTCATGGGGCAAGTGCACTTAAGTCCCCTAAAAAGAGAAAGGGATGTGGTAGTTTGTCGTGGGGTGCTAGGTACATAGAGCACACCGCAATGGCAAAATGGGCCATTATCTGAACAGCAACCACTGGTAGTTTTGTGGTTAAGGGAACAGGTGAGGAGTGAAAAGTGTCCTTGATGAACACTGAAACACCACCTTTCACCTGGGCGCCATTAAAGTCATCTTTCCTCTAAAGGTGATAGGCTCCATGTACAGATGTGCCAGTTTCCTTAAAATATGTCTCTTGAAGACAGAGGCAAAAGGGTGTGTCCTGTACAAGGAGTCTCAATTACTTCAGATGAGTCCTGTATCCATTTATATTCCATTGGAGTTTGAGAGCCATTTCACCAGCAAAGTCTTGATTTACCAGTGTTCTTGCACAGGGGTGGTGAGATGCTTGTAAAGTGGAGTGGAGGGGCTGCCTGGGTCTGGTGATGATGTATCAAAAACCATGATGCCCTAATCATCATGATGACCTGAATGCTGAGATCCTTTGCCTGTTCTCTTTCCCAGCAAGGATGAAGGGGATAAGAGTCGGTGAGAACCACTTTTCTGTGAAGAAAGTGGGCATTGAGAGGCACTCTGTTTTTGTGGTACCTTTCAGAAGATCACTGTGAAAGCATTACTTGTCTCTTCCATTGTAGCTTCCTGGATTGCTATGTCTTTAACTTTGCTTTGGCACATGGAAGTGCAAGTAAAGGTGCTGGTGGCAGATAATGGTATGCTGGATGTCATCTGCACCAAAGTGTCGACCTTAGGAACAGGTTTCTCCATCAATGAAACATAAGGAGTGGCAAAGACAGGGGATTCATCACCTTATGTATCTTTTTGGTTTCTGTGTAGAGGATGCGCTTGGTCACTTTTATTTCCTGAATTTTGCATTCCTCTGCAAGAACAGGGCAGTCTCAGCTCCAGACTGGGTGGCTCCGAGAGAAGATAGTGTGGACTGCTGGAGATGGACAGTCAGTCCCAGCATCAAAGGCTGCCTTTCCACATTTCCCACAGGTCACTTCATCCCTGCAACTCAGTGTTGTATGGCCAAAACACTGGCATTTGAACCAACTCATATAATTAGGTACATAGGGCCTAACTTTAAGGTGGAGGAAACCTGCCATGATGTATTCAGGTAGTGTCAGAGAACTTAAGTTCAATTTCTCCATTATTTTTACGTGTTCTGTTCCACATCTACGATCCCCTGTGATGCCCATTCTTGTTTGAGTTCAGCAATGTTGATGTCCATAGTATCATGGCAGGCAACCACACCTTTTCTGGAGTTAAGGAAGTTATGCAACTCAACAATGATGTCATACTCACCCATTTTTTGTGACTTCCTAAGTAGTTCCACCTGCTTTGCTGATTAGTCTCGACCAGCAAGGAACCATTTTGCAACCACTTAATAGACTAGGGTACCAGCAAGCTCTTCTAAGTCTTTATGTGTATAGAAGGGGACACTTTTTAAACATTCCCTCCTTCCTCTTGATCACTGCAAAGACATTCTGATTTATGATTCCTTGAGCCTGTTACTAACAAGTAGTTGATTATCAGGGCTAGTCTCACTCATTATTTTTTATGAATATGTGTGAGTACTCCCAGGCAGTACACCCTTCCCACTGGGAGGAGAAGATGATGATTTCAAGGGTTCCATCTCAATCTCATGAGCAGCCAGGGAAATGAGGGTCCACTTAGACAGAGCCCCACTTGCCTGAGTAATCTCAGTCTCATGAGCAGCCAGGGAAATGAGGGTCCACTTAAACAGAGCCCCACATGCCTGAGTAAGCCTTATACAACAGAGGTGTGGCAGATTCCCCAGACGTTGCCAACTAATGACTGCTCCACCTCGACAGCCATGCATCTCATCAGTGTGCAGCACACATGCAGGAAACTTAGGAAGGTGTGTTTACAGTACAATGCAACTACTTCTAAGATGTGAATATTGCTGCATACTTGCATAATGAGTATTTTGTCACTAGTGTTTCTTTTCAACTGTTTATTTTTCTGCCAAAGCAATAACTTCACTACCTAATTCAGTAAGTACATTATACTGTGATAATACAGTGAGCAGAACTACAAAAAGCTTTACACACATGCATTTAACATAAGTGTGATGTTTATAAATTTATATATATTTCTATCTTAGACTATGTAACATATCTGGAACTATGGCTCATGAAAAACATATGTTATGCAGATTTAGTCCATTAAACCTGAATGTTGACAGAACTTTCTCTGTTTCATAACAAAAAAGAAGTTTGCACAGATATGTTGAACCAAATGTTGAAATAACTTTACTAACTTGTCTGTGCAGTTGAGGATACTGCCTCTGGGGTAAAATTTTATGAGTATCGTAAATTCCTGGTTTTGAGCAAACAGGTCATTGAGCCAACTGCTACATTGTACATCTGTCAGCTCAAGTTTTAGGTAATGAGGAAGTGCATCAGCAGTCAGAAGTGAGAACAGCCTGACAAAGAAATCAAAATCAGTTATCAACATGCAAAGTCTTGGAATCTGTTTGACAACTCATGATGAAAAGTTTCAAGTACTGAAACATAGTCTGTCATGTCTGATCTACAAACAACTGCCTCGAGTTCCAGAAAATGTTCCATATCATGAACTTGAAGCTGATTTTTCCATAGGATTAATTTTTGTTTGTTATCCATCATATGAGTTACCAAATGATTCTCTCCCAGTATTAAAAGACGTAATGAAATCAAATAATTGGTGATGTCAAACATAAAAGATTTTGACACTGTTGTGTTTAACTTTAACTCAGTTTTTTTCCCTAATGGTCACCTTAAGTTCAGCCAGCATTCACTCTCATTCCTCAGAAGACAAGTACTTTGTGGCTGGTGTTGTAATGATATTCCAGTGAATGTTTTTCTACCTCATAGTAGTGCAATGGCATATTAAGCACATTGCATGCTCTTCAAACTATATGAAACGTAAGGCATTTCCCATTCAGCACTGAATGATGTGGCTTCTCCACTTCTTTGACAAGGGAATGGATGCCTTGGTATTTCTACTGCAGAACATAAATCTAATTTAACACAATTGGTATCATTAGCAAACTGTGAGAAACTGACTGTTTCCCTGTTGTGGCATCCAGCTGAAGCCTTTTCCTGTTCGTTGTCACTCTGAACCTCACTTGGCATCCAGCTGAAGCCTTTTCCTGTTCGTTGTCACTCTGAACCTCACTTGTTGCTCCAATCACAGTGCTAGGCAGGAGCGCAGCCAGAACACTTGTGCTCATGGAGCAGTGCTTGCCAAGGCCAGCATTAGACTGCTCATTTCATTCAAAGGGTCCTGTAATTGTTCTTCTCTTTAACTGAGGATAGAAATTTCATCACCAAATCTTATAACTGATATCCTTTTATTCTGAACTTTAATCCCCCTTTTGTTATTACTATCCTTGCTTCTTCAATTGAAAGATTATATCTACGATTTACACCCTTGTTCATTCGAGCACTTCGTTCTTGGTTTTCCATTCTTATTGTTCCCTTGTGGTTCTTGTACATATTGTATATTACCAATCTTTCTTTATTCATTACTCTTGTTCTTCTCAGAATTTTGAACATCTTATACCATTTTCAGGTCAACAGATCCTATGAATGTGTCTTGATTTTTCTTAACTTGTGCTTCCATTATCAGTCACAACCTTAAAACTGTCTCTCTGATGCCTCCATCTTTCCAAAAGCCAAACTGATCTTCATCCACCAGGTTCTCAGTTTTTTTCCTTCATTCTTCTGTACATTATTTTTGTCAGCATCTTAGATGCTTGAACCATTAAGCAGATAATATGATAGTTTTCGGACTTATATATCCTTGCTATCTTCAGGATTTTGTGCATGATATTTTCTCAAAAGTCTGATGGTGTGTCTGTCAACTCATAGATTCTACACACAAACTTGAATGTGATCCATCCCTTCTGTCTTATTTGATTCTAAGTCCTCCACAGCTCTGCTGAACTTTGAATCTGGATTCCCTATGTCTTCCACACTGAGTTCAATTTTTTCCTCAATCATGTCATCAGACAAGTCCTCCCCCTCATAGAAGCCTTCGGTGTTCTCTTTCCACTTATCAGCTCTCCCCCCTGCATTTTTCAGTTGAGTACTTATTGTACTCTTAATGGTGACACTCTCACTTTGAATTTCAATGAATGTTGTTTAGTATTTTCTGTACGCTGAATCAGTCCTTCCATGTACCATTTCTTTTTCGATTTCTTCACATTTTTCCTGTAGCCATTTCACTCACGGTCCCTGCATTTACTATTTATTTTGTTCCTAAATGACTTATAGTTCTCTATTTCCCTTTTCTTACTTCCTTCTTTCACTGATCAATTGAAACATTTATTTTCTTACTCATGATTTCCTTGCAGTTACCTTCCTTGTATCTATATTTGTCTGTTCAACTTACCTGATTGACCTTTTTAGAGAAAGCCATTCCTGTTCGACTGAATTGCCTACTGTGCTATTCATTATTGCAGTGTATACTGTCTTGGAGAACTTCAAATGCTTCTCATCACCAAGTACTTTAGAATCCAACTTCTTTGCACAGTGATTCTTCCGGATGATTTTCTTAAATTTCAGACTACCCTTCATCTTTACTAATTTATGGTTTGATGAGACTATATTTTCCTGGGTATGCCTTACACTCCAATATTTGATTTCAGGATCTTTTCATAGCCCTGATGTAATACAGGTGGAATCTTCCCATTTTACAGTATCTTCAGGCCTCTTCAAAGTATACCATCTCCTCCTGTGATTTTAGAACAGTTTATTCTATATTATTAGCTAAAATTTATTGCAGAACTCAATTAATCTTTTTCATTTCCCATTCCTACTACCAAATCCATATTCTCCCATCACTGTGTCTCCTTTTTCTTCCCCTGCTATTGTGTTCCAATCCCGCACGATTACTAGATTATCATCTCCTGTTCAAAAACCTCATATACAACCTCTTCACTGACTTCCTTCAGATGGGGTTCATGACAAATATATACAAAAATCAATACCATACTACCCATAAACTAAAGAAAGTATTGAAAATATTTTATCCCCTAGCAAAAACCTCATCTTATCTCAGCCTTACTTCTGTCTTTAGTAAGGAACTTGAACCCATCCTAACTCAATGTATTCATAAACACTTAGAAATGTTCCTACCTTCCCTAACATCCAGTGTGCCCTCCATCTAAAATACTTCACGGATGATCAACCCCTCAACCTCATTGATCTCCTTTCCATACAACTGAATAAATGTCATTCAGCCATTTTTGTCTCCCGTGATTTTGAAGAAGTCTTTGATCAAGTGTGGCATTCCACTCTCCTTTTCAAACTACAAACATATGCACTTCCACTCACTTACATTTGCCATATACACTGTCCAGTCACGTTAATGTGACCACTTGCGAGAAGTCTGAATAGCCACATTTTGCAGCAAAGGCTGCTGCAAGATGTGCAGGAAGAGAGTCAATCAGTTTCTGAACAGTTCCGACAGGGACGTGGAGCCATGTCGACTCCAGTGCTGTGGCCAGCTGTGATAGGTTTCTTGGCTGAGGATATGTGGTACGAACAGCCCAATCAATTGTATTTGTATCTGGGGAGTTTGGTGGCCAGGGGAGTACAGATAACATCCTCTTCGAACCGTGCACATAAACTGTGAGGCATGTCGCATTGTCCTGCTGATAGACGTCATCGTGCCGAGGAAAAACAAACTGCATGTAGAGGTGGACATGGTATGCATCTTGTGTTGATCCATTGTGCCTTCAGAATGACTAGATCACTAAAGGAATGCCATAAAAACATTCCGCAGTCCGCAACACTCCCTCCTCTGGCCTGGACTCTTCCAAAAATTGTTGCAGGGTGACTGCTTTCAGTTATTTTATTCTATCTATGCCAGTGGGCATCTGTAATCTGATAACGCCCCCTGTTGGCACTCAGTGGATATCCAGATGCAGTACTGATGGGCAAATCCCAGCCTCTGTCGCTGATGAACAGCAATCAGCATAGATGCATGAACCGTGCACCTGCAGTGGAGGCCCGTACATGCAAAGTTCACTGAATGGTAGTTGAGGAGACACTGTTGGTAGCCTCTTGGTTCATAAAGGCAGTCAGTTTGCTCAACAGCTGCACATCTAGTCACCAGTAAACATCTTCGCAACTGACATTTAATCCCATCACCTGAGGTCCATGATGCACCACAGCTGCCTCGGCACTGGTTTTGCCATGCACAGTATATTTTAGCCATAGCTGCATGTAAATTGTTTACAAACTTGCCACTTTGGGAATGCTCCCATCCTTGGTCTGAAAGGTAATGATGAAGCCCATTTGGACAACAGATAACTCATTCTGTTTCCACATTACAACAATGACTGCACCGTCTTCTGTGGCACCCTAATATGCTTTATATGACCTCAACAAGTAGTACTGCCACCTAGTGTCTGTGAGTGATTATTGCACATTGACAATGAACATATGTTGTGGTCACATAATGGACTATGTAGCTTCTTTTCTACACATCACATATCTTTTGTACCATCAAACAGACCCAGTCTGGCATCCACTAGCCATCTGCAAATTTGCCCCAAGAATCAGTCCTATCATTCTATACAGCTGACATGCCCCAGCCACCCATCCCTGTCAATCATCTTCCGTGTGTCAGTGACATTGCCTTCCATGTCCTCCATCTCACCCTCCAAGCTTCTCAACAGTAACTTTACCTCCTCGTGTAAACTTTTGTTCTTCAAAGCCAATCCTGCCAAAACTCAGGCAATAATCATAGGATATACCTAACTCTAACATTACTAAAACTATTAACAGGCTGTATGCAGGAATAACATTCACCTCAATCCTCTACACCTGTTAAAGCTTTATACTTCTGCTACTCCCTTTTTCCGATGTCACCTGGATCTCGGCATCCCCAAATTTTTATAACTCCTTAAAAGTCCTTACCTTAATTTATTCAAATTCCCACTCCCAGACACGTCCTCTACCAAATGAAAAAATTATTCTCTCCTCAAATTCCATAAACATCTTCCCATATCTTATAATTATCAATACATCCCATAAAACTGACAATCGTAACCTAAGAGTCTACGCAGTTCCCTCCAAACAGTGCTGCTGCATCTATACCCTCCCTCCACTCCCACACCCTCCACATACTATCCCAAAGGAACTTCAACAGACTCCTTCCTGACCTCAAAATCTATCCTGACATCTGCCCAATGCACAAGCTATAGTCTTAGCTCCACGTCCTTCCTAAGATCAGTGCTCCAACACTTCTCTCAGCCTCATGACTCACCTTCACTCCTTCCTGCTCTCGTTTGCATTTATATGTGCCACTTCTCAGACTAATGTGTCTCTCTGAATCACACACACAAAGACCCATTTATATGTATTAATATAATTGGATAGATAAAAAATCTACTCACCAAGCAGCAGCAGAACACATACATGAAAGAAGGTTATAATTAGGCACTCTTTCAGAGCCAGTGGCTCCTTCTACAGGCAGAAGGGGAAGTAAGAGGGGTGGAGGAATACGACTGGAGAGGTCTAGGAAAAGGGGTAGATTTTGGGAAAGTCACCCAGAACCACATTCTTGACCCATGGTTCTGCGTGACTTTCCCAAAACCCTTTTCCTAGATCTGTCCAGTCCTTTTCCTTTGTCCGTATTCCTTCCCCTTCCACCCAAAGAAGTCACTAGCTCCAAAAGCTTTCTTAATTTTAACTTTCTTTTATGTGTGTGTGCTGCTGCTGCTTGGTGAGTAAATTTTTTATCTATCTAATTATATTAGCTTGTCAAAAATGGATTGATTTCATTGTTACATTTATATGTATTGCCACTCATCTCTCCATCCTCCCTATCCACACAACACCTCCAAGTCCTGGAAGCAATCCTTGAGGCATTTGCATTATGTGTTATTGTAGCTGTGATTGACACCATAATTGTTACTACCATCAGCCAAAACATTGCCATCCTTTTTTATATTAAATTGTCAAAATGAATTATTTTCATTGTATTTTAAATCTATTTCACTAATCTTTTAAATGTAAAAAACACTATTTCTATATATTTGAACATCATTTCGTTGAAGAGCAGCAATGTGTCAGGGGAGTCCTGCTGCTCCCCTCTATGCCCAACAAATGAAATGATCAATAAAGAAAAAAAAAGTTACAAGAACCAGCTTTCAGGGCAGACTCTGCAAAAATGTAGACAATAACGTACCTGTGCTACACTTCTGATGCTCTGTCCACAAAAGGAATTGTGCGTTAATGGCATAGTACAATAAAAATTTACTTCCAGATTTCCACAGATTATGGACATAGATGTATAAAACATTTTTATAGTCTCATTTGTCTAGTCTGTGATACATAAAAAGTGAGCTGCACATAGGTGAGAAATAGGAATTTCTTGGAGCACAACAAGAAGTCAGCTTAAAACGCTAGCTGATAAGTACAATTCTGTACTATATTGTCATTGCCAGAACATCTGAACACACTGAAATTATATGCATTTACAAAAAAAAAAGGTCACCTACTGTACATATTATATTTCATAATCGTTTCCTGTCAGTCACAGGAGCTTGTGGGGACTCCTTCAGTGACAATGGCTGATTCAGAGAGGAAAATATCCAATTATGGTATAAAATATTCCTGGAACTATGATTCAGTGTGTTTTATACAGGCTGTGAACTTAGATGTGTATTTGTCCTGTGCCAGATACAAAATAAAGTGCATGTTATATTAACTGTATTATTACTATGTGTTACCATTATCACATTCTGTGGTAAGGTCTACATTGATGACCCAAAATGCCCGCTTATGGCTCATGAGAATGCTTCTATGTTCCCAGTTCAGATACTGTGCATTGACACTGCAGCCATCTTGCAACTGTCAAGTATCAAATTTCCTATGACAAGACAGTGACTTTGCAGAGAAATGCTCAGCAACCAACGCTGTTCAGGCAGGAACATGATCACTCTCAGTTCAGTGCCACCAATGCTCACAATGCTAACCACAGTACCAAAGTGTGTTCCTACAGACAAATTGTTGGGTGATTTCATTCCAGACTTTACTTAACATGCATATCATTCCAGTAGTGGCACTGGCTCCTTAGACATCAAAATTCTCAAATGTTCACCAATGTTGATGTGCCCACTGTGCCACCTCCAACTTCGATCAACCCATTCATGCAACATCACGTGGTCCAACTGGTTGGACTGTTTCCAGATATTGATACTGAACTTACAACCAGGCCGTGCACAGATACTGTGAACTTGTCTGTCATGCCTGTTGTCCTAGTCATCCACACAACCATGCACCAATCACTCCACTGCCTTTTTGGTTCACAACTTAAGCTGCCTCCATTCTGCCCAGGTCGACCTGCAATGTGGTTCGTGATCACTGCGTGCTCTCTGGCCAACGATGGTCTCTGAGATGACAGTGCAAAATTCCTTGATTTGCTCAGCCATCTCAGTGACCACACTGACATAATCAGTGATATTATTCTGTCTCTCCTGGACAGCGATAAATACAATGTTGTAAAGTCTGCCCTACTACAATGCCTTTGACGAGCACTGATGCCAATGCAGCATCTCAGCCAGGATGTTGTACAACAGCACACATCACTGCAGCACACATATCATTGCCTTCATATAAATGTGCATCCTCTTCATGCTTCTCCCACTTTGACCCATTGTGTTACCACATCCATCATGCAGCCCCAAGCACAATTTACACAAAGTGCTACATGCAATGGGATGGTCCATAGGATTACCACCACCTTGGCCCCTCTCACCCATCACAAACCATGCCAGTTACCACCAGACAAGCTCCACATGGCGACATTTGGCCACTGACAAACTACTACAGGCAATAATTGTGCAACCTTCTGATAGTTCATCAACTTTCCCCATCAAATTGGTGCCAAAGAAATATAGTACAATTAGGATATGTGATGACTACAGAGCCTCAAATGCCTGCACAATCACTGATAGCTACCCAGTCCCCAACATTCAAGACTTCACCTATTACTTTGTCAGAACTGCAGTTTTCGGCCTCTTATATTGCAAAAAGGCATACCTGCAGATACCAATGAGTGAGGAAGACAACCAAAAGGTAGCCATCATCATTTCCTTCGGTTTATAAGAATTTACGTGCATGCCTTACAGCCTCAAAAATGTGGCCCAGATACAGTGATGATTTATTGTTAGTATACTATTTAAGCTTCCTTTTGCTATGCTTATTTTGACAGCATTCTAATTTTCTCACCTTTGTGGGAAAAACACAATCTTCATCTCAAAAAAGCCTTCAATAGGCTTGCTGACAATGGCATTGTTGTTAACGATGACAGTTGTCAGTTTTGTTAGACCAAAGTAGTCTTCTTTGTCCACCTGACCTTTAAGTAATTACCTCAATCTCAAGGTTTCCACAAACTACACTGTTTACTCAGCATGATAAACTTCTATTGTGGCATCAACAGTTCATATCGAGCACGAAACTCAATATCTGTGAACTCTAAGTGCTCTGTCGAGCCTCGGTCTTAACATTAGTTTAGTCAGTTCTTTGTTATACTTCATTCTGTATGGACACAGTGGCAAGTGTAAATATATACGAGCTACACATATATGGGAATTAAGTTTTCTATATTCTGATTACCGATCCCGTTCCCATAGTGGTGACCCCGCAGTTCGTTCGTGTTTCGCGTCTCTTATCGATCTACAGATCCATCTGTTACCACACTCGTTCGAGTCCATCAGCTCCCACCTATGCATCGCTGACCAGTTGTATTTGCTGCTGCATTAACATCAGCCGGTTCATTCCACACCGTTCGTCGGCACAGCCGCCTCCGCATACCAACCTTTGGCCGTCAGAGGCAGGGCTCGCTCCGCTGTCACCTCATCTACTTCTCCTGGCAGCGACGGCTCACTCTCTCCACTGTCCGAGCACCACAGGATCGTCCATGCACCTTACGTTCTGGTCTATTTACCGGAACAAATCAACAAGGACAAGCTGCCCCCGCTGTCGCAGTCTCCACCTCCTCCTCACTCTTTCAGCTGGTACCACAAAGTGTTCGGCGACAATGCCAAGAAGTGCAGGTTGCCATGCCAACACCCAAACGCTGACCACAGCATCTAAGAAATGCCAAGTCTTGCGGGCAACTTAACAGGCATCCTCTTACATTACACTCTGTTCACTTGTCAGCCTGGCTGAGTGGTCGTCTCTATGTGACTGACATTGTTTCAGGTCTAGCTTCTCTGGTCAACACGTGTCAATCATACCTACTTCAATGTCTCCACCCACTTCTTCACAGGCGAAGTCACTTCTACGAGCTGATAACGCATCGATGTTGGCTACCTCAGACTCAGTAAAGGTTACAGTGACCCCACCTCCATTTCTACGTTTTCTGTGGACGTTCTACATTGCCGACATTGATAAACAGAACCTCGGTATGGATTTTTGTCTCATTATGAACTATCTCCGAAAGTCATACTGGGTTCAGTGCTCCACCATCCTATGAACAGTCACATACTGTGCACCCGCACCTATGTCCAATGCTCTGTTCCACTGCAACATACGATATCATACATGAGTGCTCCGTCCTAGTGGGAAACATTGTAACCTGTGTTACCGACCTACTGTCAGAATACAACTCGGCGACGCAACTCCACCAGGACAACGAGAAACTGAAACAACACAACACATTCACTTACAGCGAGCTTGTCACGGCACTTACCTCACTTCTGCAACTGCAGTCTGCGGCACTGTCACCTAAACAAGATTGTTCAGCTGAGCCTAGCTCAAACTCTCACCAGGGTAGTCCACAAACTTTACTTGCGTGCGACATTCCAGTCGCTCGCCTCATCCAGTGCCGTGTGTTTCAAACAGTGCTGCTAATGACAATTGTGCGCACGCCCACCTCTTGGACAGTTACAGCACGTGTTGATAAGCATTCCCCCTGTCTCACTCACTGGCCACATGACCCAGTGGCCATTGTGGCGCCACATGTGAGACCAGCACTGCCCTCGCCCGTGCCGGTTGTCCAGTGCAAGGTTAACAGCAGACAGTCGCCGCCTGTCCCCCTGCGCTTGGTGCTCGTGTGCACCCATCCCCTCCACACAAGCGCACGCCATGCTCCCATAAGAGACATGTGACTTTCATGCTACCTTTTCACATTCGTACCAATGGCTACGCCTCATCGCGCCCTACTCGTCCAAAGACTAGGTGCCAGGATGTTAACCAATCTCATGTGCACCTCTCAGTTTCTTCCGCCAGTAATGAAATGACACACAAGATAGTTACCACTGGCGGCACTCCTATTAGAACCAAGGTCTGACGCCTCAACCCCATCAAGTTGCGCACAGCCCGGTAGTAGATTAGTGAATTTTTGGCGGCAGGTGTTCTGCAACGTTCAGACAGCAACTGGTCTTCACCAGTCCACCTTGTCCCCAAACACAATAGATCTTTTCAAATGTGTGGCGATTACAGATGCTTAAACGCTCGTACTGTCATGGACAATTAACATCAATGACTATGTTATCGGGCGCCACAATTTTCAGTGTTGTTGATTGTAAATGCGACTACCACCAGATTCCCGTGGTGCTGGAATACATTCCTAAGATGGCTATTATCATACTGCTCGGTTTATTCCAATACCACTTCATGCAGTTCGGCCTAAATAACGTGGCAACGTTTCATTGACTACCTTGCGACACTTCGAGTTTTGCTTTGCTTATCTGGACGACATTCTCGTTTTCAGCAGCTCAGTGGAGGAACATGAACATCTGTCTATGGTCCTCCAGACCTTGAACTCCAATGGTGTCGAGGTCAACAAAGGCAAGTTTCAGTTGCGCTAGATGTCAGTCTCCTTCCTAGGTTACACTGTCTCTGTTGACAGAATACAGCCTCCCAAATCTCGTGTGGAGGCTATCAAATCTCTGCCACCCCCGGCTACTTACAAAGTGCTACGCCGTTTCCTCAGCACCATAAATTTCAAACATCGCCATCTGCCGCCACTGTTGACGCACCCCTGACAGACACGCTATCATGCAAACAAACTTCTGATATCAAACCTGTCTCTTGGACTGCTCCAATGCTAGAAGCCTTCAAGGCTATGAAGACTTCTTTAGTTCACGCTGTGACACTCGCCCACCCTGACCCCTTGGCCGAGTTATTCATCACTACGGACGCCAGCAACATCGCGGTGGGGGGCAGTGTTGCTACAGCGCAAGGGCGACACGGTTTCTCCCCTTCATTTCTTCTCCAAGAAACTATCTATGGCTCATAGAAAATATTCTGCATTCGATAGAGAGCTCCTTGCTGCTTACGAGGCAATCAAACATTTCCACCCCGATGTCGAGGGACATTCGTTTTTCGTCCTCACCAATCAAAAACCACTGGCAGAAGCATTCTGCAGCCCAACAAAGGACCCACCCCCTCAACATTACCGCCACTTTGACCTGGTTTCTCAATTCACAATGGACGTCCATTACATCAAGGGTGCAGACAACATCACTGCAGATTTTTTCTCATGAATTAGTACAGTTTCCCACATTGTTGATCTTTCCAATCTGGCCTCCCTCCAAGCTTCTGACAAAGATTCTCAGGCTCTCCTATGAGACCCACAAACATCACTTGTTTTCACAAAGGCTAAATTTCCTGGCGTTTCCGATGAGGTGTGGTATGATTCTTCGACCAGCACCCTATGCCCTTTCCTCCCGCCCGGGCTGCGCTGACAGGTTTTCGATGCCCTGCATAACCTAGCCCACCTGGGTGTTCGGCCACCACACATCTCGGGTCAGAATTTTTTGTTTGGAAGAATATCAAACAGGACTGTCAAACCTGAGCACGCAGCTGCATCATTTGCCAGAGCAACAAGATCAGCCGCCACACCTCCCCGCCTCTGGGCAAGTTCGACATTCCCACAGGATGATTCCGTCACATTTGATCTGACCGGGTCTCTTCCTTCTTTGGAGGGCCATAGATATATCTTATCAACTACTGACCGTTTGCCTCGATGGCTCGAGGCTGTTCATCTACCTAACATTATTGTCGAGGCGGTAGCGAAGGCTTTCATTGGCTCGTGGATCTCTCGTTTCAGGTGTACGACCACTATCACCACTGATCAGGGTCGACAGTTTGAATCCTCCCATTTCACCATCCTCTGCAATATTAAAAAAATACACACTACCAACTACCACCCACAAAGCAATGGGTTGGTGGAGAGATGGCACCACACCGTCAAGACGGCCCTTTGATGCCATGATTGGACAGCCCTTTGATGCCATGATTGTCTCTGTTCAGAAGCTCTCCCTTGGGTGCTACTTGGTCTATGCTCGGCCTATAAACCTGACCTACAGGGGACTGTATCCGAATTTGTTTTCGGCCAGAATCCAGTCCTACCGGAGGAACTTAATCTTCCCCAGGTTAGCGAGGATCTTCCCCCATTGCCAGATTTCATTAGCCAGATGCGCATGCATTTTCAACAAATGTGTTTGCACCCGCCCATCAGTCACTCACCGCTTGAGACTTATGTTCCCATTGCACTCTCCAACTGCTCCCACGTCCTGCTGTGTGATGATGATGTCCTTCAACCTCCTTATCTTGGATCCTACAAGGTTCTGCTGTGGGAGGACACAACATTTGATATCATGATAAAAGACCGCACACAGACAGTTTTTCTGCATCACCTGATACCAGCTTTCATCGACCCTGATGGTCTCACACCGCCAGTCAGACTCTGCAGACAAGCCATTCTTGATCGAGAATGAAGACATGCTCCCATCAACCTCACCGCACACCTCTTCCACCAAAGACTGTTCGCCACCGTTCGCTGGTTTCCCGACCTCACTCCCTGTTTCACCCTACTCAGGTTTCATGCTCTCACCTCCAATGTTGGAGACACACACACCTACTATCAGTTTGTCCTGCAGCGAGCCACTGCACCGAGTGAACGACGCATCGATAGTGACATCTGACGACCGAGTGCTCATTCTTTTGACAGATACCAAGGTCCCACCACCAGACAGCCCCTTACATGTCAGCATTGCACACAACCTCACGTTCCCGCATGAGTGTGACTGAGCATCTCTATGTTCGTTCATTTCTATGGACAGCTCGATACACTTAAGGGCCACACATGCCTCCCCGTCTGCTTACACCCGGGCTGGCCGCCATCTCATCTGGCCATGGTGACCGACTGACTATGAAGTAGACCTGCCTCTTGCCGCTCCGCTTGCACAACCCACCTCGTTCGAGATGGAAGTACCTTTGGTGCGCCTGCCTATGCACAGGATTTCCACCGACATCAATGATTGCACGCCTTCACCCTTGCACATCTGTAGTACTGCAGTACTCCGTACTGCGAGGGAGGGAGGGGAGGGGGCTGTGTGGCGTCGATAGTTTGTATTGACCACGAAGCTTAATATCTGTGAACTCTAAGTACTCTGTCAAGCCTCCATCTTAACTGTACTTTGGTCAGTTGTTTGTTATACTTCATTCTGTATGGATGCAGTGTCAAGTGTAAATATATACGAGCTACGACATATATGGGAATTAAGTTTTCTGCATCCCTATTACCGATCCTGTTCCCATACTATCATCGACGTCTCTCTAATGTCGCCACCATATAGGCATCACTCACAGAAGTTTTAGCTGCAATAACATGACCAATAAGCATAAGGTCGAGTGGACACCATGTATGCAACATGCCTTTGATGAAATTAAAGACTGAAATTGCCACGACTTTTGCATACCTATTACCTACTAATGACTAATCCACTACCTAATTGACAATTATGTCAATTGTGTCTATAACTCCGGCACAGTTCTGCAGCAAGAAGTATCAGACATAAAACAGCAACTCTTTTTTTTCTTCTTCTCTCGTAACCTGACGGATTCTCTGCACAAGTGCTCTGCCTATGATGTTGAACTATGAGGCAGTCTGCCAGTTTAAAGATGATGCGGAGGGCAGATCTTTCATCCTATAAACAGACCGCCAATCTTTGGTGCACTCAATACACAACTCTTTGAAATATTCCTGCCCTTGATGGTTGCATCACATAGACAATATAGTGCAATACAAAATTGGTTTCACATACTTTACCTACTTCAATCCTTATTCATAAACCAAAGATGGCATCTTTTTTTTTATTTATTTCAAATTACATGGGTCCATATAGTGACGAATCATAAGGATGTGGAACGAGTCAGGTTTACATCTTTATAGATAGACAATCAACATTAGTACAATGACAAGAAAGTAGCAATATGGTGATATAAGCTTAAAGGGTTAACTAAAATTAAATAGATACAGTTCAAATAAACATGACGTGAACTACTGAAAATAACTTTTGGCACACAAAAAATAAAATTCATACACTGATCATCTTAGGCAGTAAAAACGAATTACAGCTAACATAATATAAACGGAGACTACAATATAAATAGGAAATACAATAAAAAATTACAAGTACAGTTACTGATTAGGCCTACTCTGCAGGTATTCACCCAGAGAGTAGAAGGACTTATCCATAAGGTATTTTCTTAATTTGAATGTAGGTGGGGAATTAATGTGGGCTTTGATATCAGGTGGAAGATAATTGAAGGATTTTGTGGCAGAATAATGAACCCCTACCTGTACGACACTTGGATATCCATGCAAATCATTTTTAGATCTTTTATTGTGATCATAGTATGCATTTTTGGATGTAAAAAGAGAACAGTTTTTCAAGAAAAAAAAATCATCGAAGAAAATAAGTACTGACATGTTGTGGTTAATATTTGGAGCTGATGGAACAGGGTTCTGCAGCGATATCTTGGTCGAATACCACTCATGACTCTAATTGCTCTCTTTTGTGCTGTAAAGGTCATTTTGGCTAAAGACTAATCATCCCAAAAAATTATACCCTATGACATGATGGAGTGAAATAGCCAAAGTAAGCTTCTTTGATAGCATTCATATCACCAACAGGGGTAATTACATGCAGGGCATAAGTTGCTACACTTAATCTTTTGTGATCTAGAATATGCACACACCAGTTTACCTTGTGATCAATTATAATGCCCAGAAACTCAGAGGTGTCACACCTTTAATATATTTTGACTATCAGTATAAGTTGATGCATGAAATTGAATATATACACTGATATCATCGTCTTGATGACTTATAACATTCAGATGACCCGCATGATTAGTCAAATATTTGACTTTGCAGCTCCCATCTGAAGTCAAGTTTACTTAAGTGCTGACATCTTGTATCTTGTTACTCCCTTGCCTTTTCATGTGTTGTAAGGTTTTAGACTGTGGTGTTACTTGCAAATACATAATGTTCTGCTTGATTGCAAAAAAATGTCTCGTAATATGTGTGAAGTATAATACGACGCACATTAAAGGACAAAACGTTTCTTCCGGTCTGTTTCCTCCAATGACTGAACTTCTAGAAAAAAATCAAATTTGGTCTCTTTTGACGCGATCGACAAATCACGTTTCTTACATTCTTACTATAACCAGAGCTTTTGCCTCACTCACTCTGTTCCTGAACATCAGACATCAACCAAAGAACAAAGCGTGGTTGTCAGCTCGTTCGTAAGACTTCGGCTCTTCTCGTGAGAGACCAGATAACGTTGAAAACTGAAAATGTAGTCGAGACACAAGTGATGAAACAATGTGGATTCGTAATGGTAATACACGTTTCAGTAGATAATGTAAAGCTTTAGAATGGTTAACTGCATAACATTGTATTGCCTTTTCACCGCCTCCCCGGCGGAGAATTGTCAACTGCGATTTTATAATACCATACCAGTATGAGTGTCGATAACGTAAGATCGACAGATCGATAGATCGATAATTGACGCACATGTACGCTTGTGTATAAACAAACTTGTGTCGCGTTGTGAAAGGTGGAACATAAGAGTGAATGTTTTGTTGAAAGTGTACATATTTCAGTCGTTTGCCGTGCTGGTGAAAAACCTATAACTATTGTTCGCGAATAAAGGTATTGCATTTGATATTAAGCACTGTTTTGGGGTTGTGATGTACAATTTGTACTATAGATGTTCTCTTAAGTTCGAAGGACGGCTTGAGGCACCTCTCGGTACTGGTTTATACTGTCCAAGTCTCATCATTTCTACATAACTACTGCAACCTGCATCCATCTGAACCTGCTTACTCTATTCATCCATTGGTCGTCATCGAAAAGTTATACATCCAACCCCCGCTCCTCCCCCCCCCCCCCCCCCCACTTCTTTCCAATAACAGTAATTTGATTCAGTATCTCCATAGTATTTTTCTGAAGCACCACATTTCAAAAGCTTCTATTCCCTTCATATCAACTCTCCAGCATTCTTGTGGTTAGCACACTGGACTCGCATTCGGGAGGACGACGGTTCAATCCCGTCTCCGGCCATCCTGATTTAGGTTTTCCGTGATTTCCCGAAATCGTTTCAGGCAAATGCCGGGATGGTTCCTTTGAAAGGGCACGGCCGATTTCCTTTCCAATTCTTCCCTAACCCGAGCTTGCGCTCCGTCTCTAATGACCTCGTTGTCGACGAGATGTTAAAACACTAACCACCACCACCATCCAGCATTCTTCTGAAGCACCAAATTACAGAATCTTCTATTCCTTCCTTGTCTGAGTTACCCATTGTCCACATTTCAGTTCTGTACAAGGCTACACTCCAGACTAGTACCTTCAGAAAATACTTTATAACACTTAAATTTGTAATACATATTAACAAATTCCTCATTTTTGAGAATGCACTTATTGCTATAGCCAGTCTGCATTTTGCATCCCTGCTATTTTGGCCATCATAATTTATTTTGCTGCCCAAATATCAGAACTCGTCTACCACTGTTAGTCTTATTTCGTAATATAATTCCCTCAGTATACCTGATTTAATTCACATATGTGCTATTATCCTTGATTTACTGTTCTTGATGTTCATCTTATAACACTTTTCGAGGCACTACCAGTTCTGTCCAGCTGCTGTTCCAGTCCTTAGTCATATCTGACAAAATTACAGTGTCACTGGCAAACCTCAAAGTTTTTATTTCTTCCTCCTGGACTCTAATTCGTACTCCATATTTTCCTTTTATTTCCTTTGCAGCTTGCAAAATATACAAATTGAATAACAATGGTGATAGGGTACAACCCTGTCTCATGCCCTTCTCTGTTATGACTTTTCTTTGATGGCTTTCGACTTATGGTTTCCATACAAGTTGGAAATAACCTGTCTGTCCCTGTATTTTATCCCCCCTACTTTGAAAATTTCAAAGAATGTTTGTATTTGATTTGATTTACACCGGTGGATAAAGCACCAGTGGTCATTGCCTACACTGAAACTAAGTTTATTGTTCCAATTCTCTCCCTGCCAGTAAAGTCACCCAGGCATAAATGGTATCACTTCAGACTAGGGAGTTACCTTCATAGTCTCAGATGTTATTGAATATAGCGTATGTTAAAATTCAGGAGTAAGTAAGAAACATTTTTTTTCCCCCTCAAAAAAATTCCTGCCCTGAGATACAGGCCTCCAAAGATGACACTGTGAACACCATTTTGAAGATGTTAATTTCGGAAAATTTTTTTTAAATGCTGTATCTCTGTAACAGTTCTAGATGATTTGTTAGAGTTTTTTTTTATTATTTGAAACATAATTGCTTTATGATTACAATGTTATCCTCCATTTTGGCATATCTGTCAAAGTTCTTCTACTGTTGCCATTTGAATTCTTTTTTATAATTTAGATAATATGTTTAACTTTCAAGGATAATGTTTGTCTTGACTGAAGTTGATTCTTACTAATTTCTTTGTTGCAATGTTTATTTCTATTGTCTTTGTTGCAGTTATTTCTTTTCACTTTCATTTTGCAGACATTTCTTACACTTTTTTGTTGTTTCTTGTTAGTTTCTTTGTCATGGTTTCATTGTATGTTTCTGTATTGTAGGTGTTCAGTACTAATTTGTTTACTGAAGAGGTGTCAAAGAAATCTGAGACTATCCAATGAGTTCTGTGTTTTCGTGACGAATTTGCCAGTTGACACAGTTGCAGTGTGTTTTGTGAAAATAACTGTTTGAAATATCTTCTGACTTGGGCCACAGGAGAGTGAAATGTGCTTACTATTTGCATATCCATAAAAGAGTGATATATAAGACAAAAGAAATAAAAGTCTTTTTTCAGTTTGGGAAGAAGTGTTCTCATTTGAAGACTGTTTCAAAGTGAAGATGTTTCCAGTGATGACTGTTTGTGTTCTAATTGTTTTGACATAATAACAACAATGATAGTATCTGAATAAGGTGAAGCCTCCCATGGTGCAGATGGTGAAGATTTTGCATCAATAGAGGAAGAATTAAATACCATGAACCAGTCACCTACAGAGGTAGGTGTTATTCTTGTTTAGATACCGTGGTCAGTGAAGTTAACTCATAAGCTCTATGCATCAAGAAAGCACATAGAAATTACTAAAGCTATGGATGGATGCAATACAGCAAACACCTTTCAAAGCAGAAATTCTGTCTTCAGAAGAAATTGAACCTGAGCGCTCTTGCACCTCTTGCCAGGGATTTTTCACAAATATCAATTCAGCTGTTGAATATTGTGCATCCTTTCGAAGAAAACAGTTTTGAACCACGTTCCATCAATATCAAAGTACATGGTAGACAAATCAAGAAATGTGAGGTCTTTGGAAGACCAGATCCCTATTATGGTCATACTATAGAAGCAGTTCAAATTCAAATAGTGCAGTCATTTAATCTGGAAGGTAAATGGGACTGTTCTTGCCATAGCACCAACAAAAAAGACACTATAACTTTAATAGTTGAAGGTCAAAAAGTTGTGAAAGTGAAGAGATAACTCGCAGTATTAGAGGAACTTTTGCAATTTATAAAAGCAATTATACAACTTCACATATTGGAAGATCGAAATATTATGCACTACAACTAAGTGGGTTGTTCCACACCCACCTAGAGATGCCTGTTTATGTGTGTGCTGCACGAAGTTTGAAGTTGGTGTGGTAACTTTGAAGAACTTACTGGAGCACATGACATATGATGCCTTGATTGGGCGTGTGAAGTCATTGGTAGTCTGTGATGTAAAGCAAGAGACTTGTTTGTTTGAAGACTGTGGTGACTGCTCTGGAAAGGGAGGACTGTCTGTACAGACACTAGGCCTGGAAGACGTACCAGATAACTCTGCAGAAATTACATGAATGCGACATTCGAGGAAAATAAACTAATTAAGAAAACTTTTGCCTTTGACAGTTTCATTGATGAACTTGGTAAATGGTCAGTGGAAGCAGTAACACACCAACATCGGAAGAAATTACAAGAAGAACCCATTGCAGAAGTGAAAGCGTATGTACAGGCTGAAGAACTATGTAAAGTGCTTCACTGTGATTTTGCTGAGAACTGGTCTGTAACTCTCCGACAAGAAGTACAAACGTATCATTGGAGTAATGACTAGGTTTTTATTTTTACAGGAATGACATATTTTCAAAACAAGACCACAAGTTATGCAGTTATAAGTGATGATTCAGCTCATGCTTTACTAGCAATGTGCAAAATTCTTCAACTGCAAACAGGGGCAGAGAAGATCATCATTATTTCTGACGGTGCTCCTACTCATTTTAAAAACATTACCAGCTGTTTGGTTTGAGTAAGTCGCTTGTGCCAACTGACTGGGTAAACAGTGCTACTGGTCACAGGAAGGTGCCTTGTGATGGTGTGGGAGGCCTGTTGCAGCACAGTGCTATAAAACATAATCTTTCCTGACCAAACACAGCTGTGATTCAGAATACTGAGATTTTGATAAGAGTCGTAAAATATTACACATCCACAGCCTTCATTCTTTTGTCCAAAGAAGAAATCAAAGAATTCCATGAGCAGAGAAAAGAAGAATGGTCCAAACAAACTACTCCTGTGAAAGGAATTCGGAAGACACATTTTTGGACTCAAGGTGGTGGTTGAATTCATATTGCACACACTTTAAAGAGCAAGAAAGAAGAAATTTTGTTCGTTCGGCCAACACTTCAGAAACAGGAGGATAATATTCAGATTCACAACTTGAGAAGGGATTGTTTGTGGTGTGTGTGTGTATGCAACACCACCTAGAAACAAGCCCTCACAACGCCTGCTGTGACGTCATGGCTCCTCGGCTGAGTTCAGAAACTAGCACTAGCGCAAGGGAATGCACATTTGCTATTTAACTAACGATAGAAGTAATGAAGACAATGAAACCTACAATTAAGGCAGTACTGCATACTGTATCGGCTAATTCGTAAATGATAAATTGTGGCTTAACACGATCGAGTGAAAAAGATTTGTGTAAATGTTGGATACTGTGTCTTCAAAGGCAGTTTATGTAGTCACCACTACCTCCTTTTTAGAATTTTAAGCACTTATAGCATCACCTTGCTGCTGATTAGATCTTACAATTAGGTAACCAACACAATATTTTGACTACCTAAGGAATGATGATTTTCCTTGAATACGAAAAAAATATACTAGGACCTTCAAAATTTGTCTACAAATATTATAAACCATTTATCCTATTTTTTCAGTCACCACTACCTACTTTTTAGGCGATGTAAAATTTTAAGCACTTACAGCATTGCCTTGCTGCATATTCGATTTTATAATTAGGTAACCTTCCACATGATAGTTTAGAGTACATAAGTAATAATGATTTTCCTTGACTATGAATAAAATTGCACTAGGACCTTCAAAATTCACCACAAATAATGTAAACCATTTATTGAATTTTTTTCATTTAATAACTTATGAAAATGGGGCATATGATACTTAACAAGATTCACTTTAATAAGAAAATTTTGATTGTAAAAACTGTAACTACACACACACACACACACACACACACACACACACACAGGGGGAGATCCACAAATTTTTTGACAAGTACTGAGAGAAACAACAAATTTCCAGAAAAGATTTATTTCCCAATTTGTTGTGACAAGGAGTCAGATGTCAAGACTTTTTCATTCTTTTACAAACACTTACATTTTTTGTCACACTCACATCATTTATTCGTTTTACAAAGTTGTTTAATAAAATATTTGCACTGCAAGTCAATATACAATTTATGATTGATACAAGAGTGTGACCTTTTAAACAATGGAAACCAAGAAATAAGTATTTTGGCACATTAATGGCGGCTTTTTTCACAAGCACATTTCTTTGATTTACTTGTTGCAGGAAGAAACTTTCCTTTTCTTTAAGAATTTTTTTGTAGTGTTAAGTATGCATAGGAAACTCATGTGACCACATCAGTGCTTGGGTGTGTTAAACCTCCCCTATCATTTGCCACTATCAAATCATCTGCTTGTCTTGTTTCTTCGGATGTTACAAACTCTTTACAATATGGACAATTTATTTTTTGAAGCACTTGGTGTGAGCAATAATCTGATATATAATGGAGCAATGGCCAAGTGTTTTCCTCTATTTCAGCAGCATCATTATCATCAAGTACTACATTTAATAACTCTGGGTTATCGATATCTTGAAAGTCTGGGATTCTACAATGAGCAGCATCAACATCAATAGGCCTTACACCAATATTACTAAACACTTTGGACTTTAATACAAGAGAAAACATACTCTGGGCCCTTAATTTTCCTCCTGTTTCAAATACCTGCCTTAGTAATACATGGTAATTTCCATTATTAAGTTGGCGGTATTTCCCAGACCTGTCCTCCAAACTGTCTGTATTTTCCCAAGGAGCAAATATGTTCTCTTTTTCTCACACAGCCAGTATTCACTAAAATCAATCCAGGCTGCAGTAGTATGTTTGAGAGCAAAGTGTGTTTCTCTGTCAGTTTCCTTCCTCCATTGCAGTCTTCCCATGAACACAACCACAAGAGAAAGTTTCTCAAAAAGTCATGAGTATGTTTTGAATTTAGAGTAATCGGTTAATGTTAAACATTCCTAGTCTTTTACCCTTAAGCCACATTTTAACATTAACAACATCAAACCACTGACTTATTATTTTACAAATGTGGCAGTACCCTCCCAGTTGTCAGTTTCTTTTCTTGCACCTAGTTGTTGCATTGCGACAACTGTCATGTTATTAAAAATACACTGTGCTAATTTCACATTTTGCCATTCAAAAGAATTTGCATATAATGACTTAAAGTGTTAAAGTTCTGCCATACTTCAACAGTTCACCTTTTTCTAGTAAATGTAGTTCCTTCAGTGCTGTAACAGAAGCTAGACCTCCCTTCAAGCTGTCACTAAAAAAAGGAAAGCACATAATTTGGTCCTTTTCATTAAACCAGTTGTTCCGTATACATTTTAAAATATGTACAGTATCCACGAAATAGTAAACTGAGCGATCTGCAGAAGTCTGCGCAGGATGAACATATTTTCTCTGTACACTTGGGGGGAGGGGGGGGGGGGAGAAAAGTGTGAAATAGCTTTCTTATTAATAGCATTATTGTCGGCAACTACTCCCACTACCTGAAATCCCACTGTTTCTAGTTTAATAATTAAATGTTTAATAACTGAGAACAGAACATCACCTTGAATTGT
This sequence comes from Schistocerca gregaria, assembly GCF_023897955.1. Lineage (NCBI taxonomy): Eukaryota > Metazoa > Arthropoda > Insecta > Orthoptera > Acrididae > Schistocerca > Schistocerca gregaria. The sequence continues at coordinate 609,053,803 of NC_064921.1, read as the reverse complement.
GAGAACTGGGAGAATATGCACCACATCTTTGTACGCTGAATCCATACTTTGGATCATAAAAACATAAGCACTAGTTGCACACAAAAACACATCTGAGTTAAAAGCACCACCTACAACATTGCCACCGTTATAGTCAAGTTGTGACTTTAAATGAATCTCATCCAACAACAGGAGGATAGTTTTGTCATTCACAGATAAAGCACCAACTTTTTGTGATATGTAATTGAGAAACTGCTCACTCTGCTGCTCAATGATTGGGTTAGTTGGAAGTTTACTGCAAAGTTTTGACAAAGTACTGGGACTTGGAATGGAAAAATTACTAGCACTTCTCAAAAATCTATATGCATGTGGACTGATAGAATAAACTAATGACCATAAAATCATTGAATCACTCCCATACCTAATCTGTGTTGGACTTTTAAATCTTAGAAATGAAACTTCTTCCTTCAAAAATTTAATTTAATGCTCACTTTCTGGTAATTTTTCTAACAGTTTGTCCAAAATGTCTTCAATGCAAGACAAACTTGCCTCAACTGGAGCCTCATTTATATAAAACATCACATACAACTCTTTCAAAATATTACTAACTCTGTCAGTATCACTTACTTGCTTTGGTAATTTAATCTTACCAACACACTTTAGCTCAGCTTCCTTCACAAATGCACTTAACACTAAATCACTATTTATAACGACATGACACACAACACTTAAAAAAAGATAAGGAACACCCTTTAAGAACACAAGACACAAATTGTTTGATTTGGTTACTGTGACCCAGTCACTGTGCTTTTCACAATCAGATAATTTTGATTTAAACTCTTCTAACCTAGCAAATAAAATCTTCTCCACCATTTTTGTGTGTGAGTCCACACTCTGCTCAATGACTTTCTCAAGTGCTTGGTTCTCCAAACATTCACGACGACTCTCTGGATCTTCTCGAGCTGGTGCTTGTTTTGAAGATAAATACGTAGGGCATCCTGGCAACTTTGATGGTACAGTATCTGCAAATAGAGAGAGATAAAAACATGAGATTTGTATAGCAATTTTTCATGGTGTACTTGTCTGTGTTACATATCTAACAATATCATAAGAAAATTAAAGAACCTGTACATTAATCTGTAAACTGATTGCAAGTATTCTTTACAATAAATTTTCACAAACCTTTCTTTAAACGTGCTGTAAGGAGTTTGCCAGTTTTTGGGTCGTAAGCATTGGTAATTTTCTCAATGTCTTCTTCATTGAAATGCAGTTCACACATCTGAAAAGAAGCATATATTTTACTGTTAACGTAAAGGCAGAATGTAAACTGACAAATGAAATCTAACTGAGGACTGCATAAAGTGAGCTTAAAAGTATTATACTTCATTATAGTCAGGCTATTGATTTGAGTTTTCAGTTCTGTAATATTACAGTATTAAAAAGAGTAACCATATAGAAATAAAGTTAAATTACAGATACTTACAATGGACTGTTTATTGGGTTCCCAGTCTTTCCTATGAACTGCAGCGATCCATTTCAATCTTAAGGCTTCGTCAGACGGAAATGAAAAGACGCTAACTTTTGGACCGTTGTCGTAGTTTCCCCTACAATAGGGAATACAGCACTTGCGTGGCATTTTGTGCAGCTGCTCAATAACACTCCGAATCGTATATAACAGTGAGAACAAGATTTCCACCACAAATGTTACGAAAACAAAGCCATACTTTCAAACCCTGCTACAAAAACAAACCATGCCGTGAGCACGCTTCCAAACACCGCTTCAACCACAGATAGCACTGCTCAGCCGCAGAACACTGATGTCACAGCTCCCACAGAATTGTGTGTGTAGGCTTTGTTTCTAGGTGGCGTTGGTGTATGACCATGACTGGTGGATTGAAGAGATTATAGACAGTAGCTATGAGTTAAACAAAATTGTAGTGAACTTTATGCTACCAAATGGACCAGCTGCTGGTATAGGTTTCCAGCCATCACTGCTCACTGTGTTTTGAAGACTGTAAGTGCTACCATTCCTATTGGTTCAACAGGGAGGCATTACTCTACATCAAAGGAAGATACTGAAGCAGTGGGACACATTTTTAGTTCATTGACTGGCTAATTTCAGTACTAAACAGTGTGCACAGACGTTGCATAAACTAAAACCTTCTTTGGATCTTTCACATACATTTTGGAACCATTTAAAATGTTTGAAAAATGAGTCTCTTACTCATCTTTTAAAACTAAAATTATGTTAAATAAGGCTAGGTTTTGACTTTTATGAGCCTGTTGTGTGATAATGTGGTAATTAAACAGGTTTTATGTACGACAACAGTTCCAATTGTTTACAAAACCTGTTCAACCTAAAAGTGGAAGCTATCCTTTTTGGGAATGTAAGAACTATATGGTACTAACAAACAAACAAACAAAATCAAAATTTTATGGATTGGTATTTTTTTTAAAAAAATAAAAAATTCCCATAAATTATAAGAAAACTTCAGAATGCTATAGTAAAAGAACTTTTTTGGAGAAAACAAAAAAATAAGTGTTCCTTACTTAGTCCTTCATTTTAACATATGCTATGTTCAATAACATCCAAGACTATGAAGGTAATATTTTTTCTTAGCCTGCCTGAATTGATAGACTATGCCGCCAGGACCCTTAAAAAGTTGTAGGATGCCCTTTACTAGTTGTTATGAGACAACACAGTTTCTTTGCGTACTGATGACTCGAATATTTTCTATCTTTTGGCCTCCTGTGCTTCAAATTGAAACACTAAATGTGATCCAGTTTCATCGCCTTTGCTACATAGTCTACTCTTGGGGACAACCTTCTCTATACCCACTGTGTGCAGATGTTTCCTGAAGTTCCCTTGGTCAGTCATTAATCCTATTCACCATGGTCATGATTGCAGAACTTCTTAGTCCAATATTCTGCGTGCTGCCTCCTGATCTGTCCACTCACTTTTGATTTTACTGTACTGCCATAGTGATGGTTAAGACAGGATTGGAGTCACCACTCCTGTCCTTGCCAGTGTATCAGCTTGTTCATTGCAACTAACTGCCAAGTGGTCAGGGTCTGACAGCATGTTTTCTCTGTTACTTATCCTAAGTCACACAAGGTCTTCATGGCATTCTGTAATGATCTTTGATCTCTTTTCAAGGGTCAAAGACAGTTAGTAAAGTTTTTTCTTATTTCTCCCTGTCTTCTATTCTTTTGTATTGACAAACATTATAAGTACATAAACCAAAAATACCTTTACAGTTAAAACTACTTATAGATGGAGGACTAAGATAATTAATGACACAGACAGAGGTTAATGCTATGGATGTCAGATATACTAAATTTAAAACACATCAACTAAGTTGTGAAGTATGTTTGATGGTGTTGATAACAACCTGTGCAATCTCAGAGCCTCATAGGAGGGATTATTTACTTTTTGGATTAGGACACAAAATGATATCGGTAGCGTATATAACAGCATTTCATAAAATTAAGTGAACTGGGAAGACAGTTTGTAATGTTTCCCCAAGTGTTAATAGATTTCATGGCATGTTTTCCCGCAGTAGCTCAGTGATGATTTTATCACTGGCAGTAGACACTGTGATTACAATGAAGTTAATATCTCTGTAATTGGATTATCTATGTAATTTAAACGAACAAGGACTCACAACTTTTTTGTTCTCTCTCTCTCTTCCTTTTCAGCCATTGTCTGGTATGGTTATAAAATATATTGCTTGGTCTATGTTATGCAGAGATTTTGTTATTTGTGCTCATTTTACATAATAATAACTATTTATTTTCGCTGTGTTTGTTATTACGACTAATCATACCTTTTTTCCTCAACTTTTTTCTTTTCATGAATTTGATGATTAAATGTTGCTTACTTTGTGTGGGGATGTCTGTAAGTGAATGATCACGTATTAATGGCACCAATCAGTGTAGTACATTTGGTTTGCTGTCAGAATAGAACCTGCATCTAAACATCCACTTTTCACGAAAGAAAGTCCGATAACATTTAGTCATAAATCACGTCCCAAAATTATACTTGCCAACAGACAATCCCGGTAGAGGAGTCTAGCTAAGAAAAATATCAGTCATTGATATCTGGCAAAGTGCATTGAAATTTCAATATTTAAAAATAGTTTTACGTAATTTTTCAAGTACTTAATTTTCTTACTTTAATTGACGACTCATTTAGCCAAAGAGAATCTTAATTTGATACAGCCTTGCATTTGAGTTCAAGCATTTTAAAAGACAAAATTATATAAAATTAAATACTAACCCAATGATAATAAATAATAATATAAAGCCACCATTAAAAGTTGTCAGTGCATTAATTCACACATTGTGTTCTATAAATCTCATCAGGAAGGATAGCATTCGGAATTGTGGAAACAAGCAATTCATAGCGTACAATGACGGACAGAAGCATCAGTTGTGTTTCTGAGATGTGCATTAACAACCAGTTACAACTAGTGTTAATCCACTCCTATTGATGATGATGGTTATAAATTAACTTAACTATATTGCTGTATTTCTATCAGGAAAGCAACTATTTTGGGAAAGCTGCTGTTTTACCTAATATTTATACATATACTGATATATTACTTTACACAAAACACTACAGATTGAATAACATCGGGGAGAGGCTACAACCCTGTCTCACTCCCTTCCCAACCACTGCTTTCCTTTCATGTCCCTTGACTCTTATAACTGCCATTTGGTTTCTATACAAATTGTGAATAGCCTTTCGCTCCCTATATTTTACCCCTGCCACCTTCAGAATTTGAAAGACAGTGTTTCAATCAACATTGTCAAAAGCTTTCTCTAAGTCTACAAATGCTAGAAATGTAGGTTTACCTGTCCTTAATCTAACTTCTAAGATAAGTCGTAGGGTCAGTATTGCCTCACGTGTTCCAACATTTCTACGGAATCCAAACTGATCTTGCACAAGGTCGGCATCTACTAGTTTTTCCATTCGTCTGTAAAGAATTCGCGTTAGTATTGTGCAACCGTGACTTATTAAACTGATAGTTCAGTAATTTTCACATCTGTCAACATCTGCTTTCTTTGGGATTGGGATTAGAATATTGTTTTTGACGTCTGAGTGTATTTCGCCTGTTTCATACATCTTGCTCACCAGATGGTAGAGTTTTGTCAGGACTGGCTCTCCCAAGGCTGTCAGTAGTTTTAATGGAATGTTGTCGACTCCCGGGGCCTTCTTCCGACTCAGGTCTTTCAGTGCTCTGTCAAACTCTTCACGCAGTATCATATCTCCCATTTCATCTGCATCTACATCCTTTTCCATTTCCATAATATTGTCCTCAATTACATCGCCCTTGTATAGACCCTCTATATACTCCTTCCACCTTTCTGCTTTCTCTTCTTTGCTTAGAACTGGGTTTCCATCTGAGCTCTTGATATTCATGCAAGTGGTTCTCTTTTGTCCAAAGGTCTCTTTAATATTCCTGTAGGCAGTATCTAACTAACCCCTCATGAGATAAGCCAGTACATCCTTACATTTGTCCTCTAGCCATCCCTGCTTAGCCATTTTGCACTTCCTGTTGATCTCATTTTTGAGACGTTTGTATTCCTTTTTGCCTGCTTCATTTACTGCATATTTATATTTTCTCCTTTCGTCAATTAAATTCAATATTTCTTCTGTTACCCAAGGATTTCTACTAGCCCTCGTCTTTTTACCTAGTTGTTCCTCTGCTGCCTTCACTACTTCATCCCTCAAAGCTACCTATTCTTCTTCTACTGTATTTCTTTCCCCCATTCCTGTCAATTGTTCCCTTATGCTCTCCTTGAAACTCTGTACAACCTCTGGTTCTTTCAGTTTATCCAGGTCCCATCTCCTTAATTTCCCATCTTTTTGCAGTTTCTTCAGTTTTAATCTACAGATCATAACCAATAGATTGTGGTCAGAGTCCACATCTGTCCCTGGAAATGTCTTACAATTTAAAACCTGATTCCTAAATCTCTGTCTTACCATTATATAATCTATCTGATACCTTTTAGTATCTCCAGGGTTCTTCCATGTATACAACCTTCTTTCATGATTCTTGAACCAAGTGTTAGTTATGATTACGTTGTGCTCTGTGCAAAATTTTACCAGGCGGCCTCCTCTTTCATTTCTTATCCCCAATCCATATCCACCTACTACGTTTCCTTCTCTCCCTTTTCCTACTGCCGAATTCCAGTCACCCATGACTATTAAATTTTCATCTCCCTTCACTATCTGAATAATTTCTTTTATTTCATCATACATTTCTTCAATTTCATCATCATCTGCAGAGCTAGTTGGCATATAAACTTGTACTACTGTAGTAATCATGGGCTATCTTGGCCACAATAATATGTTCACTATGCTGTTTGTAGTAGCTTACCTGCATTCCTATTTTTTTTTATTCATAATTAAAACTACTCCTGCATTACCCCTCTTTGACTTTGTATTTATAACCCTGTATTCGCCTGACCAGAAGTCTTGTTCCTCCTGCCACCGAACTTCACTAATTCCCACTATATCTAACTTTAACCTATCCATTTCCCTTTTTAAATTTTCTAACCTACCTGCCCGATTAAGGTATCTGACATTCAACGCTTCGATCCGTAGAACGCTAGTTTTCTTTCTCCTGATAATGACGTCCTCTGAGTAGTCCCCGCCCGGAGACCCGAATGGGGGTCTATTTTACCTCCGGAATATTTTACACAAGAGGACGCCATCATCATTAACCATACAGTAAAGCTGCATGCCCTCGGGAAAAATTATGGCTGTAGTTTCCCCTTGCTTTCAACCGTTCGCAGTACCAGCACAGCAAGGCCGTTTTGGTTAGTGTTACAAGGCCAGATCAGTCAATCATCCAGACTGTTGCCCCTGTAACTACTGAAAAGGCTGCTGCCCCTCTTCAGGAACTACGTGTTTGTCTGGCCTCTCAACAGATACCCCTCCGTTGTGGTAGCAGCTACGGTACGGCTATCTGTATCGCTGAGGCACGCGAGCCTCCCCACCAAGCTACTGTGAACAGCATACTGAATGCCTTGTAGTATCTAAGATAGACATAAAGCCAACACCTGCCACATTAATACAAGTATATGTGTCAACTAGCTCCACAGCTGAAGATGATGTTGAAAGTATGTGTGATGAAGTAAAGGAAATTATGCTGCCAATGGAGGGGAAAAAATTAATCATGATGGGTGGTAGAAATGTGGTGATCAGAGAAGGAGGAGGATAAATAGTAGGAGGCATGTAATGGAGGAAAGAAATGAAAGAGATAGCTGTCAGATAAAATTTGCACACAGGATAATTTAATCATTACTACTACATGTTTTAAGAATCATGAAAGAATAATGTGTGTAGGGAAGAGACCTGAGGACACTGGAAAGTTTCAGCTTGATAATATAAAGTTGAGACAGATTTTGAAACCAGATTTTAAACTATAAGACATTTCCAGGTACGGATATGGATTTTGACCATAATTTTTAGTTTTAAAATTGGAGAAATTGCAGAAATGTACAAAATCAATGGAACTGAGATTGGTCCTGAATAAATTGAAGGAACCAGTGGTTCTTGAGAATTTCAAAGTGATCATCAGGCAGTGTTGGACTGAAACAGGGGAAAGGAATACAACAGAAGACAAATGGATAGCTTTGAGAGATGAATAGGGAAATTGATAGAATGATAGAAGCCAACCTTAGGGAATATCAGATTGAGTTGCAGAGAAATGTACAAATCTCTGAGGCAGTGCCAGACCTACGACTTGACCTGGAAGGTAAGTTGAAGAAAGGCAGATCTACATTTACAACATTTTTATATTTTAGGGAAAGATTTGACAATGTTGACTGGATTACATTCTTCAGAATATTGAAGACAGTGAGGATAAAATGTAGAGGGTGAAATGTCATTTAGAACTTGTACAGAAAACCGTCTGAAGTTATAGGAGTTGAAGGATGTGGAAGGACTACAGTGGCGGAGAAACAAATGGGATGGGGCTGTAGGCAGTCCCTAATGTTATTCAGTATGTACCATGAGCAAGCAGTAAAAGAAACCAAGGAGAAACTTGGAAGTGCAATTAAAGTTTAGGGAGATAAAAATAAAGACTTTTGAGGTTTGCCAATTACATGTGAATACTGTCGGAGATTTAGATTAGATTCAGTTTTCATTCCATAGACCCAAAAATGAGAAGATACTCATGGAAGTGGAACATGTCAGAAAGTATAATATAATAAATCTAGAGCATTTGAATGTAATACTTACTTCTCTGATCATTGATCAGGAGACTGTCAAGATATGCGAATACATTACAGTAAACTGGAACTGCTATTATTTACAGAATTAATATATTATTAAAATGAAACATAGTTATGCACTTTTAATACATTCATAATACACAAAACACCTAATACTAGGGGCACAACTGGATAATATGCATGGACCTCATAATAGTTAATTTGCTGCTGGGCAAAGTATCCTGCTTTCTTTTCATGTGGGACAACCAAGTATGAGATAGGCACTGTAACCAGAAGGAGTGGCCTACACGTAAGACACTACGAGCCCGGTTGTCAAATGTGTTCAGTGATCATATTGTCATTTGAGAAAAAAATAATTTTCCCTCCACTCCATATCAGAGTGGGTTTATTCATCTACATCTACATGGATACTCTGCAAATCACATTTACATGCCTCGCAGAGGGTTCATCAAACCACCTTCACAATTCTTTGTTATTCCTATTTCGTATAGCATGCGGTAAGAATGAACACCTATATCTTTCTGTGTGAGCTCTGATTCCACTTATTTTATAGTGGTGATCATTCCTCCATATGTAGGTCAATGTCAACAAAATATTTTCATATTCGGAGGAGAAAGTTGGTGATTGGAATTTTGTGAGAAGATTCTGTCGCAGCGAAACCCGCCTTTCTTTTAATGATGTTCAGCCCAAATCCAGTACTGTTTCTGTGACATTCTCTCCCATATTTCGTGATAATGCAAAACATGCTGCCTTTCTTTGAACTTTTTTGATGTACTCCTTCAGTCCTATCTACTAAGGATACCACACCGCGCAGCAGTATTCTAAAAGAGGACGGACAAGCGTAGTGTAGGCAGTCTCCTTAGTAGGTCTGCTACATTTTCTAAGTGTCCTACCAATAAAACACAGTCTTTCATTAGCCTTCCCCACAACTTTTTCTGTGTGTTCTTTTCAATTTAAGTTGTTCGTAATTGTAATACCTAGGTATTTAGTTGAATTTACGGCTTTTAGATTAGACTGCTTCACGTCTGCTGTGCAGTGAGCTACCTTAATTTAAGTATTAACTGTATTTTTCTTACTTGTCACTTCTTCTTCGGTGTGTTTTTGCTTTTAGGAAGCATTAATTGTCGAGTGCTAGTAATAGTGTTCCATAGATTTTGTGTTGTTTTGAATACAGTCAGAGTGTGTCCCTTTAGTCAGTCATAGTGCTAGTGTTTGTTTTGAATACAGTCCAGAGACAGGTAGTGCTATTTTCATTGTTTTCTACAAGAAGTGGTTAGCAATCACAGTTTAGTCAATAATCAGCCGCCTTTAGTGAATTAGCTGTCTAGTTAAAAGTTGATTAAGTCTCTTCAGTAAATTGATTCCTTAGGATGGACAGGATGTGTGACTGCTGTGTACGGATGCAGGAGGAGCTGGCCACTCTTCGCGAACAGCTGAGCGTGTTGATGGCCGTGGTCAGCCGTCTTCAGGCTGCTGTCTCGGAGTGTAGCGGCAGTGGGGAGTCTGGTGCGTCGCAAGGTACATCCCAGGTGTTACATGCTTCACTCACTGTCCCTGCTGTCGACACATCTTCGGGGGTACCGGGCGCAGTTGGGCCACCCTCTCCCCAAGGGGAGTGGTGGGTTCAGCGACGTTCGCAGTGCACGAGGCAGAGGGTCAATGCGGAGGCTGGCCGTGTGGCATCGCCCGCTCTGCCTGTGAGTGGACATGTGGCCGCTTCTTCAGCAAGGTCCGAGCAGGCACACGGGGGGAGGGGTTTATTAGTGATTGGGAGCTCCAACGTTAGGCAGGTGATGGAGCCCCTTAGGGAAATAGCGGAAAGGTTGGGGAAGAAAGCCAGTGTTCACTCTGTCTACTTGCCAGTGGGTCTCATCCGAGATGTGGAGGAGGCCCTGCCGGCGGTGATAGGCACTGGGTGCACCTGACTGCAAATTGTTGCTCATGTCGGCACCAATGACTCCTGCCGTCTGGGTTCAGAGGTCATCCTCAGTTCGTACATGCGGTTGGCGGAGTTGGTGAAGGCGGAAAGCCTCGCTCGTGGGGTGGAATCAGAGCTAACTATTTGTAGTATCATTCCCAGAACCGATCGCGGTCCTCTGGTTTGGAGCCGAGTGGAAGGCTTAAACCAGAGGCTCAGACGATTCTGCGGAGAGCTGGGGTGCAAATTTCTCAACCTCCGCTATCGGGTGGAGAAATGTAGGGTCCCCCTGAATAGGTCAGGCATGCACTACATGCCGGAAGCGGCTACGAGGTTATCGGAGTACGTGTGGAGTGCACATGGGTTTTTTTTAGGTTAGAGAATTCCCTCCCTAGGCCCGACAAGACGCCTCCTGAGACGCGGCAAGGCAGGAGTAGGCAAAATGCAACAGGGAATAACAATATTAATGTGCTAATAGTAAACTGCAGGAGCGTCTATAGAAAGGTCCCAGAACTGCTCTCATTAATAAACGGTCACAACGCCCATATAGTACTAGGGACAGAAAGTTGGCTGAAACCACATGTAAACAGTAATGAAATCCTAAACTCAGATTGGAATGTATACCGCAGAGACAGGCTGGACAGTGAAGGGGGAGGCGTGTCTATAGCGATAAGAAGTGCAATAGTATTGAAGGAAATTGACGGAGGTTCGAATTGTGAAATGATTTGGGTGAAGGTCACGGTTAAAGCAGGCTCAGACATGGTAATTGGATGTCTCTATAGGCCCCCGGGCTCAGCAGCTGTTGTGGCTCAGCACCTGAAGAATAATTTGGAAAATATTTCGAGTAGATTTCCCCACCATGTTATAGTTCTGGGTGGAGATTTTAATTTGCCGGATATAGACTGGGAGACTCAAACGTTCATAACGGGTGGCAGGGGCAAAGAATCCAGTGAAATATTTTTAAGTGCTTTATCTGAAAACTACCTTGAGCAGTTAAACAGAGAACCGACTCGTGGCGATAACATATTAGACCTTCTGGTGACAAACAGACCCAAACTATTTGAATCAGTTAATGCAGAACAGGGAATCCGCAATCATAAAGCGGTTACTGCATCGATGATTTCAGCCGTAAATATAAATATTAAAAAAGGTAGGAAGATTTTTCTGTTTAGCAAAAGTGACAAAAAGCAGATTACAGAGTACCTGACAGCTCAACACAAAAGTTTTGTCTCAAGTACAGATAGTGTTGAGGATCAGTGGACAAAGTTCAAAACCATCGTACAATATGCGTTAGATGAGTACATGCCTAGCAAGATCGTAAGAGATGGGAAAGAGCCACCGTGGTACAACAACCGAGTTAGAAAACTGCTGCGGAAGCAAAGGGAACTTCACAGCAAACATAAACATAGCCAAAGCCTTGCAGACAAACAAAAATTACGCGAAGCGAAATGTAGTGTGAGGAGGGCTATGCGAGAGGCTTTCAATGAATTCGAAAGTAAAGTTCTATGTACTGACTTGGCAGAAAATCCTAAGAAATTTTGGTCCTATGTCAAAGTGGTAGGTGGATCAAAACAAAATGTCCAGACACTCTGTGACCAAAATGGTACTGAAACAGAGGATGACAGACTAAAGGCCGAAATACTAAATGTCTTCTTCCAAAGCTGTTTCACAGAGGAAGACTGCACTGTGCTTCCTTCTCTAGATTGTCGCACAGTTGACAAAATGGTAGATATCGAAATAGACGACAGAAGGACAGAGAAACAATTAAAATCGCTCAATAGAGGAAAGGCTGCTGGTCCTGATGGGATACCAGCTCGATTTTACACAGAGTACGCGAAGGAACTTGCCCCCCTTCTTGCAGCGGTGTGCCGTAGGTCTCTAGAAGAGCGAAGCGTTCCAAAGGATTGGAAAAGGGCACAGGTCATCCCTGTTTTCAAGAAGGGACGTCGAACAGATGTGCAGAACTATAGACCTATATCTCTAACGTCGATCAGTTGTAGAATTTTGGAACACGTATTATGTTCGAGTATAATGTCTTTTCTGGAGACTAGAAATCTACTCTGTAGGAATCAGCATGGGTTTCGAAAAAGGCGGTCGTGTGAAACCCAGCTCGCGTTATTCGTCCACGAGACTCAGAGGGCTTTAGACACGGGTTCACAGGTAGATGCCGTGTTTCTTGACTTCCGCAAGGCGTTTGACACAGTTCCCCACAGTCATTTAATGAACAAAGTAAGAGCATACGGACTATGAGATCAATTGTGTGATTGGATTGAGGAGTTCCTAGATAACAGAATGCAGCATGTCATTCTCAATGGAGAGAAGTCTTCCGAAGTAAGAGTGATTTCAGGTGTGCCGCAGGGGAGTGTCATAGGACCGTTGCTATTCACAATATACATAAATGACCTGGTGGATGACATCGGAGGTTCACTGAGGCTTTTTGCAGATGATGCTGTGGTGTATCGAGAGGTTGCAACAATGGAAAATTGTACTGAAATGCAGGAGGATCTGCAGCGAATTGACGCATGGTGCACGGAATAGCAATTGAATCTCTATGTAGACAAGTGTAATGTGATGCGAATACATAGAAAGATAGGTCCCTTATCATTTAGCTACAAAATAACAGGTCAGCAACTGGAAGCAGTTAATTCCATAAATTATCTGGGAGTACGCATTAGGAGTGATTTAAAATGGAATGATCATATAAAGTTGATCGTCGGTAAAGCAGATGCCAGACTGAGATTCATTGGAAGAATCCTAAGGAAATGCAATCCGACAGCAAAGGAAGTAGTTTACAGTACGCTTCTTCGCCCACTGCTTGAATACTGCTCAGCAGTGTGGGATCCGTACCAGATAGGATTGATAGAAGAGATAGAGAAGATCCAACGGAGAGCAGCGCACTTCGTTACAGGATCATTTAGTAATCGCGAAAGCGCTACGGAGATGATAGATAAACTCCAGTGGAAGACTCTGCAGTAGAGACGCTCAGTAGCTCGGTATGGGCTTTTGTTAAAGTTTCGAGAACATACCTTCACCGAAGAGTCAAGCAGTATATTGCTCCCTTCTACGTATATCTCATGAAGAGACCATGAGGATAAAATCAGAGAGATTAGAGCCCACACAGAAGCATACCGACAATCCTTCTTTCCACGTACAATACGAGACTGGAATAGAAGGGAGAACCGATAGAGGTACTCAGGGTGCCCTCTGCCACACACCGTCAGGTGGCTTGCGGAGTATGGATGTAGATGTAGATGTAGATGTATTGTGTAACTGAAGTTTAATGAGTTCCTTTTAGCACTCTGTGGATGACCTCACACGTTTTGTTATTTAGGGTCAACTGCCACTCTTCGCACCATTCATTTATCGTTTGTAATTCGTTTTGCAGTTTGTTTTGGTCTTCTGATGACTTTATTAGTCAATAAATGACAGTGTCATCTGCAAACAACCGAAGACGGCTGGTCAGATTGTCGCCAAATCATTTATATAGATAAGGAACAGCAAAGGGCCTATAACACCCCTTGGGGAATGCCAGAAATGACTTTCTATCAATTACTATGAACTGTGTCCTCACTGACAGGAAATCATAAATCCAATCACACAACTGAGACGATATTCCATAAGTACGCAGTTTCACTATGAGCCACTTGTGTGGTACAGTATCAAAAGCCTTCCGGAAATCCAGAAATATTGACTCAATCTGAAATCCCTTGTCAATAGCACTCAACACTTCATGTGAATAAAGAGCTAGTTGTGTTTTACAGAAATGCTGTTTTCTAACTCATGTTGACTGCGTGTCAATAGACCATTTTCTTCGAGGTAATTCATAATGTTCGAACACAACATGTGTTCCAAAATCCTGCTCCATTTTGACATTAACAATATGAGCCTGTAATTTCATCGATTACTCCCACAACCTTTCTTGAATCGTGTGACCTGTGCAACTTTCCAGTCTTTGGGTATGGATCTTTCGCCGAGTTGTATGTAATTGTTAAGTATGGAGCTAATGCATCAGCATACTCCGGAAGGAACCTGATTGGTATACAGTCTGGAACAGAAGACTTGCCTTTATTAAGTGATTTAAGTTGCTTCACTACTCTGAGGATATTTACTTCTATGTTTCTCATTTTGGCAGCTGTTCTCGATTCGAATTCTTGAATATTTACTTAGTCTTCTTTTGTGAAGGCATTTCGGAAGGCTGTATTTAGTAACTCTGCTTTGGCAACACTGTCTTCAATAGTATCTCCATTGCTATTGCGCAGAGAAGGCATTGATTGTTTCTTACCGCTAACATACTTCACATATGATCAGAATCAGTTTTGTTGTGGAAACTGTTATAAGCATCTCACATTGAAGTCCGCGCTAAATTTTGACCTTCTGTAAAAGATCACCAATCTTGGGAATTTTGCATCTGTTTAAATTTGGCATGATTGTTTTATTGTATCTGCAACAGTGTTCAAACCATTTTATGTACCAAGGAGGATCAGCTCCGTCGTTCGTTAGTTTATTTGGTATAAATCTCTCAATTGCTGCTGACACTAATACTTCCCCCCCCCCTCATGAACCATGGACCTTGCCATTGGTGGGGAGGCTTGCGTGCCTCAGCAATACAGATAGCCGTACTGTAGGTGCAACCACAACGAGGAGTATCTGTTGAGAGGCCAGACAAACGTGTGGTTCCTGAAGAGGGGCAGCAGCCTTTTCAGTAGTTGCAAGGGCAACACTCTGGATGATTGACTGATCTGGCCTTGTAACACTAGCCAAAATTATTCAGATAGTGAAGGGAGACAAAAATTTAATAGTCATGGGTGACTGGAATTCGGCAGTAGGAAAAGGGAGAGAAGGAAACATAGTAGATGAATATGGATTGTGGGTAAGAAATGAAAGAGGAAGCCGCCTGGTAGAATTTTGCACAGAGCACAACGTAATCATAGCTAACACTTGGTTCAAGAGTCATGAAAGAAGGCTGTATACACGGAAGAAGCCTGGAGATAGTAAAAGGTATCAGATAGATTATATAATGGTAAGACAGAGATTTAGGAACCAGGTTTTAAATTGTAAGACATTTCCAGGGGCAGATGTGGATTCTGACCACAATCTATTGATTATGATCTGTAGATTAAAACTGAAGAAACTGCAAAAAGGTGGGAATTTAAGGAGATGGGACCTGGATAAACTGAAAGAACCAGAGGTTGTATAGAGTTTCAGGGAGAGCATAAGGGAACAATTAACAGGAATGGGGGACAGAAATACAGTAGAAGAAGAATGGGTAGCTTTCAGGGATGAAGTAGTGAAGGCAGCAGAGGATCAAGTAGGTAAAACGACGAGGGCTAGTAGAAATCCTTGGGTAACAGAAGAAATATTGAATTTAATTGATAAAAGGAGAAATTATAAAAATGCAGTAAGTGAAGCAGGCAAAAAGGAATACAAACATCTCAAAAATGAGATCGCCAGGAAGTGCAAAATGGCTAAGCAGGGATGGCTAGAGGACAAATGTAAGGATGTAGAGGCTTATCTCACTAGGGGTAAGATAGATAGAGCCTACAGGAAAATTAAAGAGACCTTCAGAGAAAAGAGAACCACTTGTATGAATATCAAGAGCTCAGATGGAAACCCAGTTCTAAGCAAAGAAGGGAAAGCAAAAAGGTGGAAGGAGTATATAGAGGGTCTATACAAGTGCGATGTACTTGAGTACAATATTGTGGAAATGGAAGAGGATGTAGATGCAGATGAAATGGGAGATATGATACTGCGTGAAGAGTTTGACAGAGCACTGAAAGACCTGAGTCGAAAGAAGGCCCTGGGAGTCGACAACATTCCATGAAAATTACTGACTGCCTTGGGGGAGCCAGTCCTGATGAAACTCTACTATCTGGTGATTAAGATGTATGAAACAGGTGAAATACCCTCAGACTTCAAGAAGAATATAATAATTCCAGTCCCAAAGAAAGCAGGTGTTGACAAATGTGAAAATTACCGAACTATCAGTTTAATAAGTCACGGCTGCAAAATACTAACATTCTTCACAGAAAAATGGAAAAACTAGTAGAAGTTGACCTCGGGGAAGATCAGTTTGGATTCTGTAGAAATGTTGGAATACGTGAGGCAATACTGCCCTTACGACTTATCTTAGAAGCTAGATTAATGAAAGGCAAACCTACGTTTCTAGCATTTGTAGACTTAGAGAAAACTTTTGACATTGTTGACTGGAATACTGTCTTTCAAATTCTGAAGGTGGCAGGGGTAAAATACAGGGAGCGAAAAGCTATTTACAATTTGTACAGAAACCAGATGGCAGTTGTAAGAGTCGAGGGACCTGAAAGGGAAGCAGTGGTTGGGAAGGGAGTGAGACAGGGTTGTAATCTCTTCCTGATGTTATTCAATCTGTATATTGAGCAAGCAGTGAAGGAAATAAAAGAAAAATTCGGAGTAGGTATTAAAATCCATGGAGAAGAAATTAAAACTTTAAGGTTCACCGATGACATTGGAATTCCTGTCACAGACAGCAAAAGACTTGGAAGATCAGTTGAATGTAACGGATAGAGTCTCGAAAGGAGGGTATAAGATGAACATCAACAAAAGCAAAACGAGGATAATGGAATGTAATCGAATTAAGTCGGGTGATGCTGAGGGAATTAGATTAGGAAATGAGACACTTAAAGTAGTAAAGGAGTTTTGCTATTTGGGGAGCAAAATAACAGATGATGGTCGAAGTAGAGAGGATATAAAATGTAGACTGGCAATGGCGAGGAAAGCATTTCTGAAGAACAGAAATTTGTTAACATTGAGTATTGATTTAAGTGTCAGAAAGTCGTTTCTGAAAGTATTAGTATGAAGCGTAGCCACATATGGAAGTGAAACATGGATGATAAATAGATTGGACAAGAAGAGAATACAAGCTTTTGAAATGTGGTGCTACAGAAGAATGCTGAAGATTAGATGGGTAGATCACATAACTAATGATGAGGTATTGAATAGCATTAAGGAGAAGAGGAGTTCGTGGCACAACTTGACTAGAAGAGGGGATTGGTTGGTAGGACATGTGTTGAGGCATCAAGGGATCACCAATTTAGTATTGAAGGGCTACGTGGAGGGTCAAAATCATAGAGGGAGACCAAGAGAGCAGATTCAGAAGGATGTAGGTTGCAGTGGGTACTGGGAGATGAAGAAGTTTGCACAGGATAGAGTATCATAGAGAGCTGCATCAAACCAGACTCAGGACTGAAGACCACAACAACAAAAACAACAACAACTATTTCTTTGAATTTAAGCCACATCTGGTCTACAGTTATATTATTAATTTGGAATGAGTGGGGATTGTCTCTCAGGAAGTTGTGAAGTGATTTTTTATCTGCATTTTTCAATAGGTATATTTTTCACTTATTTTTTCGAGCATTTGAGGATTACAATATTCAGTCTTGCTACGACAACCCTGTGTTCGCTAATCCCTGAATCAGCTTTGATGCTCATTATTAACTCAGGATTATTTGTAGTTGAGAGGTCAAGTGTTTTTTCACAACCGTGTGGGCTCATGAAGTAACTGCTCAAAATAATTTTCAGCGAATGCATTTAGCATAGTTTCGGATGATATTTTATGCATACCTCTGTAATTAAACAGGTATTTTCGCCAACATATCAAGGGTAAATTAAAGTCACCGCCAGCTATTATCATACAAGTCAGGTACGTGCTTGAAATCAAACTCAAGTTTTCATTGAACTTTTCAGCAACTGTATCATCTGAACTGGGAGGTTGGTAAAATGATTCACTTCACTTCAATTTAACTACTCCTGACAGCAACAAACACGCCACCGCCAACCATGTTTAGCCTATCCTTTTGGTACTTTGTTAGGTTCTTCGCAAACATTTTAGCTGTGCTTATATCTGGCTTTCGCCAGCTTTCAGTGCCTATAATGATTTGAGTGTCAGTGCTTTCTATTAGTGCTTGGAGCTCTGGTTCTTTACCATCACAGCTACGATAATTTACAACTGTTATACCAATGGTTCCTGTATCTACGTTCTTCCTGTGTTCAGCCCGCACCCTTTGTGACTGAAGCCCTTCTTGCATTTTCCCGAGACCCTGTAACTTAAAAAACTTCCCTGTCCATGCCACACAGCCCCTCCTACCCGTGTAGCCACCTTGTGTGTAAAGTGGACACCTGATCTATACATCGGAACCCGAAACTCAACCACCCTTTTTCACAAGTCGAGGAATCTGCAGCCTACACGGTCGCAGAACCATCTGAGCCTCTGATTCAGGCCCCCCACTCGGCTCTGTACAAGAGGTCCACAATTGGTCCTGTCGACTAAACTGCAAATGGTCAGCTCTGCTTTCATCTTGCAAGGAAGACTGGCAGCCTTTAGCACTTCTGTTAGCTGCTCGAAACCAGAGAGAATCTCTTCTGATCCAAAGTGACACACATCATTGGTATCGATGTGAACAACCACCTGCAGTTGGCTGCACCCTGTGCTCTTCATGGTATCCGGGAGGACCCTTTCCACATTTGGAATGACTCCACCCGGTATGCACATGGAGTGCACATTCTTGTCAGCCAAGTCCCTAAGGGGCCCCGTAATGCACCTAACGTTGGAACTCCTACCCTCTACATCTACATCTACATGATTACTCTGCAACTCACATTTAAGTGCATGGCAGAGGGTTCATCAAACTACAATCATACTATCTCCCCACTATTCCACTCTCGAAGAGCATGCGGGAAAAATGAACACCTAAGCCTTTCTGTTCGAGCTCTGATTTCTCTTATTTTATTTTGATGATCATTCCTACCTATGTAGGTTGGGCTCAACTAAATATTTTCGCATTCGGAAGAGAAAGTTTGTGAAGGAAATTTCGTAAATAGATCTCGCTGCGATGAAAAATGTCTTTGCTTTGATGACTTCCATCCCAACTCGCGTATCATATCTGACACTCTCTCTCCCTTATTACGTGATAATACAAAACGAGCTGCTCTTTTTTGCACCCTTTCGATGTCCCCCGTCAATCCCACCTGGTAAGGATCCCACACCGTGCAGCAATATTCTAACAGAGGGCGAACGACCATAGTGTAAGCTGTCTCTTTAGTTGACTTGTTGCATCTTCTAAGTGTCCTGCCAATGAAACGCAACCTATGGCTCGCCTTCCCCACAGTATTATCTATGTGGTCTTTCCAACTGAAGTTGTTCGTAATTTTTACACCCAGGTACTTAGTTGAATTGACAGCCTTGAGAATTGTACTATTTATCGAGTAATCCAATTCCAACCAATTTCTTTTGGAACTCATGTGGATCACCTCACACTTTTCGTTATTTAGCGTCAACTGCCACCTGCCACGCCATACAGCAATCTTTTTCAATTGCCTGGATCTTGCAGGCTGAGTAGTTTCCTCTGATACAGGACAGGCGACAGCATCTGGCTCAGTGGCAGTGTCAGCCACGGACAGCACCCATTTCATCTTCATTTACCTCCTCTTCCATTTCCATAATATTGTCCTCAAGAACATCACCCCTGTATAGACCCTCTATATACTCCTTCCACCTTTCTGCTTTCCCTTCTTTGCTTAGAACTGGGTTTTCATCTGAGCTCTTGATATTCATGCAAGTGGTACTCTTTTCTCCAAAGTTCTCTTTAATTTTCCTGTAGGCAGTACCTATCTTACCCCTCATGAGGTAAGCCTCTACATCCTTACATTTGTCCTCTAGCCATCCCTGCTTAGCCATTTTGCACTTCCTGGCGATCTCATTTTTGAGACGTTTGTATTCCTTTTTGCCTGCTTCACTTACTGCATTTTTGTATTTTCTCCTTTCATCAGTTAAATTCAGTATATCTTCTGTTACCCAAGGATTTCTACTAGCCCTCATCTTTTTACCTACTTGATCCTCTGCTGCTTTCACTACTTCATCCCTCAAAGCTACCTATTCTTCTTCTACTCTATTTCTTTCCCCCATTCCTGACAATTGTTCCCTTATTCTCTCTCTGAAACTCTGTACAACCTCTGGTTCTTTCAGTTTATCCAGGTCCCATCTCCTTAAATTCCCACCTTTTTGCAGTTTCTTCAGTTTTAATCTACAGTTCATAACAGATAGGTTGTGGTCAGAGTCCACATCTGCCCCTGGAAATGTCTTAAAATTTAAAACCTGGTTCCTAAATCTCTGTCTTACCATTATATAATCTATCTGATACCTTTTAGTATCTCCAGGGTTCTTCCATGTATACAACCTTCTTTCATGATTCTTGAACCAAGTGTTAGCTATGGTTAAGTTGTGCTCTGTGCAAAATTCTACCAGGCGGCTTCCTCTTTCATTTCTTAGTCCCAATCCATATTCACCTACTATGTTTCCTCCTCTTCCTTTTCCTACTCTCGAGTTCCAGTCACCCATGACTATTAAATTTTCGTCTCCCTTCTCTACCTGAATAATTTCTTTTATCTCATCATACATTTCATCAATTTCTTCATCATCTACAGAGATAGTTGGCATATAAACTTGTACTACTGTAGTAGGTTTGGGCTTCGTGTCTATCTTGGCCACAATAATGCATTCACTATGATGTTTGTAGTAGCTTACCCGCACTCCTATTTTTTTATTCATTATTAAACCTACTCCTGCATTACCCCTGTTTGATTTCGTATTTATAACCCTGTATTCACCTCATCAAAAGTCTTGTTCCTCTGAACTTCACTAATTCCCACTATATCTAACTTTAACCTATCCATTTCCCTTTTTAAGTTTTCCTACATACCTGCCTGATTAAGGGATCTGACATTCCAAGCTCCGACCCGTAGAATGCCAGTTTTCTTTCTCCCGATAACGACATTCTCTTGAGTAGTCCCCACCTGGAGATCCGAATGGGGTACTATTTTACCTCCGGAATATTTTACCCAAGAGGACACCATCATCAGTTAACCATACAGTAAAGCTGCATGCCCTCGGGAAAAATTACGGCTATAGTTTCCCCTTGCTTTCAGCCGTTCGCAGTACCACAACAGCAAGGCCGTTTTGGTTAGTGTGGATGGTAGGGCCTGGGAATCATGAATTTTTTCCAAATGCCTTATCCAACAATTACCTTGAGCAGCTAATCAGATCTTCTACTAACCAACAGGCATGAACTTTTTGACTCAGTTTATATAGAACAGTGAATCAGTGGTCATAAGGCCATTACAACATCATTGAATATCACTGTAAATGGGAATATGAGAAAGGTAGAAAGATATTCTTCCTTAACAAGAAGGTCGAGAAACAGATTTCAGATTACCTGAGTGGTCGAAATGAGAAGTTCGCTTCCAGCACGGACGGTGTTGAGCATGAGTTAGCAAAGTTCAAGTACAATACTCTTGAGACAGGTATGTGCCAAGCAAAGTTGAGAGGGTCAGGAAAGACCTGCTGTGGTAATGACATTGAAACAGAGCATGATAAAGAAAGCAAAAATAATAGACATCATTTTCTAAAATTGTTTTAGTGAGGACGGTTGCACTTTAATTCCTCCCTTAAATCTTCACATGATCATCAAAATGATAGATATCAACTAAGTGAGTGTGGGATAGAAAGAAGGAAGATTTGAGTGGTAGCATGGTTATTAGAGATAGGGCACAAGCTGGGATCATGAGAAGTTTGTGAAGCAAATTGGTTGTGCCATTTTCAAAGGAACCATCCTGGTATTTGCCTGAAATGATACAAGTGTAATGGATCTGGGAGATGTGTTATTTTCTATTGGATTTGTCGCTACCAAATTGTAAACGTTTTCTTATATTTTTGTCAGAATTTTTTATTGTAATTTGCCTAATTATATGCTAATTTACTTATATTTTTGAGAGTGACAGCATATTGATTACTATTAGTAGATGTGACGAAGAATATCAAAGAGACTGATTACAAGTGGAAGCTTGTGTGTTGTGTAAAATGTCTTTGACGCTGGAGTTGTCTTTGACTGTAGTCAGTCGGCAGTGAACTCGTGGTGTGTGTTGACAGTAGAACAATGTACAGGTCGCCGTCAGAATAATTTGCTAGTGAACAGGAAAAAATGAATTATGTTACTATTTTTTTTAATATAAACTTTAAGAAGAAACCACATTTGAAGAAATGGTATTTGAAGCACCAAAATGAGGCAAACACATTGAACCAGGTCATTTCTGCAGCCAACGAAACTGCATAGTGGAATCATACTTCCACTAGACAACTGAAGCCAAGACAAATATTGCCTTGTAAACATTTTACGGTAAAGATACTGTCACGAAATATGCCAAATTTAAGTAAATAAAAATAGTGAGCATATTTTAACTGGGGCCATCAGCTGGGATACTGATTTTACAAGGAAATCATGAATAATCTAAATCTGTGTAGCTGGATGGGTATTCAAAGTGCTCTCCTCCCTAATGTAAGCCCAGTGTGCTAACCTCTGTGCCACCCTGCTCATTATGGGATAAAAAACAACTGAAAGCACTCAACAGCGAAAAATTTGCTGGACCTTATGGAATGCCATTATGATTTAGATAGAGTATGCAAAAGAACTTGGACCTCTTCTAATAGCAGTATTCTGTAGGTCGCTGGGGAAGCGAAGCACTCCAATACCTGGAAAGAGGTAATACACATTTCAGTTTTCAAGAAGAGTCACATATCTATAGGCCTTTATCTCAGGTGTCTGCCTGCTTTAGAATTTTGGAACATGTTTTATGCTCACATGTTATAAGATTTCTGACTGTATGGAAACCAGCTCACTCTGTTCATCCAAAAGACCCAGAAAGCAGTGGATACTAGCACTGACTTCTGGAAGACATCCGATACTGTTCCCCCCTTCCAACTAATGAAAAAAAATTTGGTGTATGGAACATTAGACCAGCTCTGTCATTGGACTGAAGAGTTTTTAGCAAACAGAACACAGCACAACATTCTCAGTGGAGATAAATCTTCAGATGTAAAAGTAACTTCAGGCATACCAGAAGGGAGTGGTGTTGAGAGTTATCTCATATCGGGCATTGACAAC
Organism: Schistocerca gregaria; assembly: GCF_023897955.1. NCBI lineage: Eukaryota > Metazoa > Arthropoda > Insecta > Orthoptera > Acrididae > Schistocerca > Schistocerca gregaria. The sequence goes on along the minus strand of NC_064921.1, from coordinate 609,030,688 downwards.
CTACTTATGAAATCCCATACAAATGTAAGCGAACGCCTCTCTTTCACAGAATGAAAACAGTTTAGGTGTACGATGTAATACCAATGTCCCATGATTTACTTCATGCCACATGGACAATTGCTCACGCTGTCTTTCAAAAGAACAGACAGTTACATTCATTTCAACCCAACACTGTGCTATACAAAATATTCACCATAAGGTGATCGTAATATCACAATGGTTTCTATAGGAAATCAAACTATGCAATTTACTTCTCTGACATACTGTATGCTACAGACAACTGTTAAATCTGGAACAGGGTCACTGATAATTAGGAAGATTTTCATGCAATGCATCTGTTTTGCATAGTCTATGGAAAGATAGTTTTAGGTATCCAATGATAGACAAGAAAAGAGGCAACATATTTAAAGCTCCATGGTAGAAACCATTTGATGTGCTACACAATATCTAGCAATATCCTCTGTGTTGTTTATTTTCCTGTCAGTGCCTCAGCTGTATGGTGAATTATTACCTTTAGTCCCTCTGACATTTATATTCCACCAATGATTTCCATGTCCACATTTAAATGATTTATCAGATAGTCAGCAGAAGTATCAGACTGCTGACAGTACTGCTATCTACATTGTCACTGAATAATCATATGGAAATTCTGAACAGTAGGGAATGGCATATCTTTAAATTTGGATAATGCTAGACGATACCTACTAAAAAGAGAAAGAAAGAGAGTGGCACCACAAAAATTCAACAGAAATTGGCAAAGCCAAAAAAAGAAAAAAAGAATGGCACAGTATTTCTTAAAATGTATATATATTTTTTTGATCATACAGAAAGTATGAATTATCTGATGACTGGGGTTACATGATTATCAATATTTTAAATTTATCTTACAAAGTATATGAAAAATAATAAATTGAACACCAAAAAATATTATGGAAGCTATTTTGATTAAGGAACAAATAGGGATGTGTAAAGCCCATCCCTGTAGTGACACTGTTTTTCCAATGAAAAAGGTGACTCAAAAATAGACAGGAAGTCTTTCTTGGATGTGGGAAAAGCAGTTGAACATGTTGGTTGTATGAAGTTGTGGGAGATAATATAGAAAAGAAGCTATTAAAGATACTTGATCCAAATGATTACCAAATGGATTACCACCTTAATAATTATAACAGAGTCAACAGAGACACTGGAAGTAGTTTTCATCAGAGATAGACATAAACCACATAGTTAGGCAGAGGTGTGCTATCTCTCATTTGCTGTTTAGTGCCTACCTAAATGCTTAATAAGATCTGGTGACTTGACAATGTTCCTTTGGGATCCGAATTAGAAAACCAACAATATGTGAACACATAACCTTGAGGAGAAAATGTGTGGATAGGCTGAGAAGAATGTGGTGAGACCAAGATCAGCTTATTTTAGCTGAAACATGGAAAATCTGGAGGGGGGGGGGGGGGGTGTAATGGCATGTGGAAGTTGAAATAAAAGTGATGAAGAGAGTGAACAGTGTGCAGTGGAAGACTGCCACCTTTATTTTAAATTTTGGTTAACTTGTCCTTTTCTGACCTTGTTAGAGTGAGAATTATTTGGTAATTTCATTGCTATTTTATGTACCTATGCACACAACACTTTGAGCTGTTACAAATACAGTGTCTTGAAAGGAGGATATAAGATGAACATCAACAAAAGCAAAATGAGGATAATGGAATGTAGTCGAATTAAGTCGGGTGATGTTGAGGGTATTAGATTAGGAAATGAGACGCTTAAAGTAGTAAAGGAATTTTGCTATTTGGGGAGCAAAATCACTGATGATGGTCAAAGTAGACAGGATATTAAATGTAGACTGCCAATGGCAAGGAAAGCATTTCTGAAGAAGAGAAATTTGTTAACATCGAGTATAGATTTAAGTGTCAGGAAATCATTTCTGAAAGTATTTGTGTGGAATGTAGCCATGTATGGAAGTAAAATGTGGATGATAAATAGTTTGGACATGAAGAGAATAGAAGCTTTCGAAATGTGGTGCTACAGAAGAATGCTGAAGATTAGATGGGTAGACCACAAACTAATGAGGAGGTATTGAATAGAGTAGGGAAGAAGAGAAATTTGTGGCACAACTTGACTAGACGAACTAGTCTCTGGACCAAAGACCACAACAACAACAGTTACCTTCTAAAAGGATCTAATGGGATTCAGAAGATGACATGAAAAGCTTGGATGTGTCTCAGTCTGTGAGAAGAGAGAGATTTCTACAAATATGTAGATGCCTGCACTGTGCAGGTAACAGTAAGATGGATGAAAATGACAAGGCACGGAAAATCCATCTAGTTATGGGGATGTTGAAGGAGCACTGTATTGAGGATTTCATACCCGAGGAACACCTGTCATAAATAGTAAATGATGAATTTGTGGTGAAGTACTTCGGCTGCCACATATGCAAACAATTCATCCATGGTAAGCCCATTAGATATGGCTATAAGATTTGGAGCCTCAACACCAAAGATGGATATCGGTAAATTATTGACTGTATCAGCGAAAAGGTCCTAAAGGAAATGCAGTCTTTGTTCAGTTTTTTGCCAAGTCAACAGGTTCCTTACTTTTTTTATTAAATGAAATTCCAGAAAACTTTGCTACATCTTCTACATGGACAATCCATTTTCTGTTGCATCTCTGTTCTCATTTCTCAAGTACTGTGGATACTCTGCCATCGGTACAATCACAGAAAACAGACTTCCGAAAGAATGTCCACTGGAAAACAAAAAATCATTTTCCAAGAAAGATCGCTGACATTTTGATACAGCAATAGAGAAGAATGCAAGGTTATTGTATGTGCAGTGGCTGGACAATGCAGTTGTCACAATGATCTCATCTTCATGTGATGCTCAAGAGGTTGACTAAGTTAGGAGATTTTTGCAACCAAAAAAGTGAAATATAATGATTCCCAGACCAAAATTGGCAGCCATATATAATACATGCATGGGAGGTGCTGTTTCGATGGATAAGGATCTTGTGTGCAACCTTATTGGAATGAGAAACAAGAAATGGTACTGGTCTATCTTTACATGGATGTTTGCTGTCACCATACAGAAGAGTTGAATTTTGTGTAATAAAGGAAGAAACCAAAGTATTTCTCAGCTGGAATTTTAAGGGCGATGTAGCAGCAGAGTACTTGCAGAAATGCCAAGCTTTACCTAAAGCAGTTGGAAGATCTGCATCAAGGGCATTATCTGATAGTCGCATATCAGTTTCAATTAGATTTGTTAGAACCGAGCATCTCGTGCAACAGAGAAAAGGAAAGAAGAAGAAGTGTGCTCACAAGGACTGTAAATGCATTGTGGAATAATGTGTTCCAAGTGTAATGTGTATAGATTGTCTTATTCTGTTTCGTGTACAGTAATGCTAGGTTGAAGTATCTGATTCTTTTAGCTGTGTATTATTATGATTTGTATTGTGTTATAAAATATCAATTGTATGATCAAAAGCTTATAATAAATTTACCCAGAAGTTGTATGTGTAATAAGAACTTTCAGTGTTGAAGCTGTAATTCATATAAATTTAGGTAGTAAAAGCAGCTACCATTGCCATATGGTAACATCTAATATCTCGCTAAAAGTGGTAATGACTTTTGTAAAAACAAGTATGTTGTGTAACTTATGCCCTATAGAGACAGTAATGAATAAATAAATAAATAAAAAATCAAGTAAAAATAAATTCAGGTCATAATGGGTTAGTGTGTATTCAACAGTGCTGATAGTTAAAAGTCTGCAGCTACCTCCAAACCAATATCAATAGAAGTCACCAACAAGCTACAGAATCAGACATCCAATGCAGGGCCAGATGCACAGTGTGATACAATTCTCTCAAGCAAACCCAATAACCGAAACAAACAACCTGACAAATAAAAAAATAAAAAAGTGCCCTTGAAACTACAAGATAGGAGAGTGCAAGTATACATTATGATGCTGAATCAGCCATGCAAATAGAAATATACTTATGACTTGGAAACACCTCCTACATTTCAAATGTTATTTCATAATTAATATCAAAGAAGAAAGATAAAGGAAAGAAAATTAGTTGAAACAAATGCTGCCTATACTGGAATGAGGTTTGAATTGTCTAAGAACACGTATGGGTTAACTAGAGCTTCTGGCATAAGTTAGGCTTCTGTGTCTGCTTAAACAAGACACTCATTTTAAACCATCTGACAACCGTTTCTTTAATTTTATTCATATTTCGTATGTTGTTGGCAAACCTGTCTGTAAGGACACATACCATTCTGTACCTGTTACCCTAACCACTCGTCTACTTTTCAAGTATTTGCACCACTGAAATTAACTGCTTGTTCCCTGTATTCTCCACTTCATTATCCTGTTGATATAACATCCTCAAGAACCTCACCCATGAACTCCCCTACCCCTTCTCCCCCTGTGTAGATTCATCGCACTTCACATGCAGTGCATCTTTATGAACATATGTGCCAGAAGCCAGGTAGATATTTGTCTCATCGAACATTATCTCCCTCCTTAATGCAGCAAATGTGATACGCTTCAGTGTTGCAACTGGATCATCTTCACCCATTGTCCTCTCATTTTGCTTACCTGTGCTAGCTAATACTGTTCTTTGAGACATTATAAAGAATTTGCACTTTAAGGATCATTTTCCCATTTGGATCCATCTTCCAGACACATCAACACCAACCACCAAGCTTCCTTAACATATACTTTACTGCAAAATTGCTTTATTTGAATTCCAAATGAATAACAAAGACATGGTAGTACTTGCCACCAATGTTGTCCACAGAGCTGCCAATGTGCCCATTTCGAAGTTGCTTGTTAAACCTGGTAGACACCTTATCCCATGGTGAAGTAAAAAGTGCTAGTCAGCCACCAGTGGCAGGCAGACAGCTCTGTGATAATTCCATTGTGTACAATCTTCTGGCAATCTTGCAAGTTTCAAAATGTCTGAGCAAACACTAGACACATGATCAGAGAAAGGAGAAAGCAGTTATGCCAGGAATTCTTACAATCTGTTAACCATTTCAAATCATCAACAAAGAGTCTGTGGAGAGGATTAATAGTAAAGTTAAAACATGCACTGAAATAGGCACATAAGACAGTGGACCTATGTGAACCACATAAACTGTAGATTAAATAATAAGTAAATATTGCAATCAAATAACACGGAGTGGCAGTCTGGTCCCAAAACAAAACACAAATGTGGATTAACAGGTAAGTAACTGCTGGCCATTAATGCCACTAACAACTGAATAGGTCAACTCTCACTCTTGTGTACAAGGGAGTTAAAGATTGCCTTACCTGTAGCTCACAGGACAGTACCAGGGCCAGATAAGGTTCGCTAGGAGATGTTAGGCACTCAAATCCTGCATGTATGGACTACATTGTCATGATTTTCCATGGAAGATGGTCTGCCAGTCATTACTCTGAGTCAAGGAGGGAAGCAGGCATGGCAGCTCTTCTGAAACTAGAGGAGGATTGCGTCAACCCAAATTATTACAACTGTGTAATAGCTGCCAGTGTGTAGGAGAATATTAAAATGAATTATCATCAGTCACTTGGTACAGACTCTAGAATTCAGAGAGTTTCTCAGTCGTGTGTAGTGTGATTTTTCCCTTAACCTCCCCTGTCATTTCCATCACCGCTCTTCCTTCCCCTTCAACTCTTCTGCCAGAAGTAGGAGCCACTGACTCCGAAAGCTTGTAAAAGATAAATCCTTTTGTGTGTGTGTCCCCCTGCCACCGCTTACTGAGTAGATTTTTTTATCTATCCATTTTCATTATATTATCAATAATTGATTTTTTGTTGTTGTTGTGTTAGCCAATAACATTTATTAATAGTTATGATACAAAATTTTATTCAACTTTGGTATTATTTTGATGTGTGGCACTTGACATTGTATACGCAATACAGTGAGATGTAGTTAACTTTGCAGTGTCTTGAAAGTCTTTGATTTAGGCACTATGACAGAAAGCACTTATGCAGACACTTGTCTTACTCTGTAAATAACAAGTGCTAAATTGGAACTGTAGTCTTCTGAAAGGAACTCATGGAACTGTGCTCAGTAGAGCAGTTGTAGGGCCAGCCATTGTGGCCGAACCATTCTAGGCGCTTCAGTCTGGAACCGCGCGACCACTACGGTCACAGGTTTGAATCCTGCCTTGGGCATGGATGTGTGTGATGTCCTTAGGTTAGTTAGGTTTAAGTAGTTCTAAGTTCTAGGGGACTGATGGCCTCAGATGTTAAGTCCCATAATGCTCTGAGCCATTTCAGCAGTTGCAGGAAATCCTGCTATTGTTGGAATGGCTGGTACGCAGAGCTGAGAGGGTATTCGCGGTGTGTTGACTTTTGTGCCTGTTGGTGAAAGGATCTCCATGCATGCCAGTACTAGGCAGAAGCAAAGCAGTCCATTGTTGACAGTGCTGTCTCTGGTGATAGGCAACACTATTGGTGGATGAATATGACATGCCGAGGGATGTGAAGTGGAACCAGAAAGATAGTCCCTGTTGGCAAGCACCATCTAGAGATGGTTGCTCTAAACAGAGAAGGCACCTGGGGTGTGGTGGCAGCCTCTCACGGTATTGTTGCATACCTCTTGAGCCATGTAGACAACACCATTTATCATCAGTTACCTGTGTGTCAGTTATTTTATAAATTAACATTACTGTATTTCATCAGTGACTAGTGTAATTTTTTATCAGTAAAATATAAGTATTTTAATTAAGTGTACTTAAAGTCACCTCATTTTCTGACTTGTGAAAAAAAAAAAAAGGGGGGGGGGTTCAAATGGCTCTGAGCACTATGGGACTCAACTGCTGTGGTCATCAGTCCCCTAGAACTTAGAACTAATTAAACCTAACTAACCTAAGGACATCACACACATCCATGCCCGAGGCAGGATTCGAACATGCGACCATAGCAGCAGCCCGGCTCCGGACTGGAGCGCCTAGAACCGCACGGCCAACGCGGCCGGCGAATGAAGAACAACTTTTGGAATTTCATCATCTGATGTAAAGAGGTTAGAGTACCAATGATAAACTGTAAAGCATTAATTTTTGTTTCATTTTTACTTCTGGGAGTGTTCACTCTGTTTATACAAAGCCTGTGTAGAAAACTCTGAAGTTATAGTAAATAAATTTTCCCTCTGCTGCAGTATCCTTTATTGAAAGTTACCTATTACAGAATATTAATCCTCCATCTCTCTTTATTCATACTAGGTTATAAGGTTTTATAGCCACATGGCAGGAAAACACATTAAGGGTGTCACAAGGGGTCTTAGTGCTTTTCTTGGAACTAAATGGCTGACTAAAAATAACGATGAAAGCATTATAAGATAAATCTCATTATACAGTACATTTAAGAAAATCAGAGCCCTGATAGCGACATTTGTTAGTCAGAACTGCAAGAGGAATTACATTTGTGCACCCATTTGATTGAATAGTTCTGTTTATCTGATAGCCCCATTTGTGAACAGACTGAGGGCTACTGATATTCCCTCCTAAGCAGTGTAACCCCCCTCTCCCTACCATCACCTTTAATGCTTGGTTGTAAATAGCTACACCAAGTTTTGTGCAATTCAAGGCAGGTTAGTAAGTAAAGATTTACATAACATAAAAGTTGGTCCGGATGCTAATGTACTGCACAAGGCATTATTCTAGTGATTCTCAATCATGTTGCAGTGTGTCACTTGTCACATTAACAAATCATTGCCAGAGCTGAAGAAAGTGACAAGTGTTAGAAAAAATCCTTGGACTGTCAGGGGATCAAACCCCACATATTTTGATTTGTAGCCTGTGTCTTACCCTCTGAGCTACACAGATACTTGTGTAAACAAACAATTATTTGGTAACTATAGTGACTTTTGTAAAGGGCTTGTGTGTGTGTGTGTGTGTGTGTGTGTGTGTGTGTGTGTGTGTTTTGCAGACAGATTATGATACTGGCACTAAATTCATTGTTCATTTACTTCTGCCTTTCAGTAGGTGATTATGTGATTTGTCGTGTTTACTCCAGCTTCTTATTTATTGATGAAGCTAATATTTGTATTATATTTCTTTTACAGATGCTGCAGTGATTCAGTGCAATTACAGATTTTTAACCTGGAAAAACTTCTCCTTTTTGTTATTCATTACTTAATGCAAATATGGTACTTGTGTTCAATGGAGTTGTACAAAATGCACCTCCGCCTAACTTACACGCATTTCTACAGAATAATCCTGAGATAAGAGAACAGTCAGAGAAATTTTTAGAGATTCCAACAAAAACTGTAGGACCACATGGACTACTCTATGTTCACCAAGGAGAGCTTGCTGTCACTGAGCCTAATGACTGTAAGTCCAATTTTTTGCAATTTTACTGTACTCATATGAGCAGCTTCCTTTACAAATAACTAGGTTAAATGAGTTGTGAAACTGTTGTTTGATATCAGGTAACTAATGCTCTTGCTCTGTTTGTATTGACTTGAAATACTAATGTCTTTACATATTACAGACTGTAGCAATGATTTCTGTTGGAAGAACCCCACAATCTCACCATAGCACTTACATGGAGGAAACGAGTATGCATTATATCTATTTGTGAAACATGCAAATTATGTTCCTTAGTTTTATTATTTTAATCTGTTGCTTTTTGTATTTTCAAGATAAATATGGAACCAATCCATCATGTTTGTAAGTAGGTGTGAAATACCTCATACAACCCAAACTGAGGCTGTCACTTGTATGAGATTATGTTATGTATTTCTCTGGCATGTAAGACTGTTCAGTATTTGGTTACCTTCCTGTCGTGGAAGCAAGTATACAGAGCACGCAATGAGATACGTGCAGGTTTTGGCTAACACTTGCAATAACAGTTTTTTAATAAAAATATCGAAGTTATCTAAAAAATAAAACAGCAAAGACTGTGAATAGATGTATATATTTTAAGGTGGACCCTTAATTCCTTAGCATTGTTTTAAGTAAGATGAAAAAACTGAACCCACGGCATTCCTTGTTTCAGCTACTTGCTTCGATGTAAACAGTAATATTAATAACAACAGTTATTCCTTGCAGCACAAGAAATATGTTTTCATGATTATAAATTCCTTAATTCAGGGCAATTCACATATGCAAAGGGAAACCTGTAATTAGACACAATAATAGTCATTTAACTAAGTGTACTGTTGCATTCATGGTGTGTAATAGGATTCATTGCTCAGTGATAGATTTCACATTGTCTTCAGAATATGCCTTTCTTCCCATAATTAAACGTATCAGTGAAACCTATGCACTAGTGAATGCACATGCTCCGGTGAACAATCTGTGGTGTCACCGCCAGACACCACACTTGCTAGGTGGTAGCCTTTAAATTGGCCGCAGTCCATTAGTATACGTCAGACCCGCGTGTCGCCACTATCAGTGATTGCAGACCGAGCGCTGCCACATGGCAGGTCTAGTCTAGAGAGACTCCCTAGCACTCACCCCAGTTGTACAGCTGACTTTGCTAGCGATGGTTCACTGTCTACATACCCTCTCATTTGCAGAGACGATAGTTTAGCATAGCCTTCAGATACGTCATTTGCTATGACCTAGCAAGGTGCCATATTCAGTAATTAGAATGAATTCTGAACAGACAATATTGTGAATCATGTACTATCATGAGCGATGTTCATGATTAATGGATTAAAGTTAAGTATCAAACTAATTAGGTCCGCTTTTTGAATTCTAATTCCTTGTCATGTCCCAGACATCACGTCAGTATAGTCCTTCCCTCCTCATGCCAGCCTGTGTGAGCTAAAATTCGTGCATTTCGGCCTCCACTAGTAACACGGTGTTGGCTATTCTACCAACACAACACAATCAACCTGGCCAAAAAAGTTGAAAAGTTATGTTCACAACTTGGACATACATACACTCTCAGAGAACCCTCAGCCCCATGATAAGATCCTAATTTCATTGCATAAATCAAAAGAGAACAGGATTACAGGCATGTCATCGGGCTTTTCTCAACACAGCAGAAGCCAGATTCCAATGTACAGTACCTAATAAATACATGTAGAATGGCCAGCCTTGAACTAGCAGCCACACACTGTAAGAAGCCTCCCCACAGAAAATATTCACCTGAAAACCACCAATGAACTGTGGAGATGAATACCAGATTGACCCTGTAGCAATTGCTACAATCGCTAGAAAATTTTCCCTGTGAATTATGAATATACAAATCTGTAAGGGTTATACAGAATCCAACCACCATCTCTCACAAATCAAAACCTGCTTCACACCTGGCTGGAGAAAAATATCAGAACTACATTGATTCAGAGTATTTAAAAGAACGTGACAGGAATTTATACAATTACTGCAAACAATGATACTGTCATGGAATGCACTTCTTGGGACCATTCAAGAACCAACAAGCAAATTCAGAACACTTTCACAAAAGCGTAAACATAGCTAGTGGACCACCCAGAATGTGAATGACCCTGGACATATGGAAAAATTGGAACCCCAAGTGCAGTCAAGTGCCAAGGCTTAATAGTCACCCAAGTGCAGAGAAGTGGCAAGACTTCTTAGAAATATGGAGGAAAAATCTAAAACAGACTGTGTAAGTGCACATGGCACTTCAATAGATTGGAGAAAGTTGACAATGATTTAAGAAAGAAATACACACAAAATTTCAACATGACTTTTAGGGGGGAATTAGCGAACCGCAAACCACAAAGTGTGTATTTCTCTTGCTCAGACAGAACATTCAATACAAACACAAAGGCTGATTGCGACATTTGGTAGCATTACTTTGGAAAACTACACAACTGTGAAACTCCAATAGAAAATTTGTAATTTTATGGATCTATCCTGAACCAAGTCTCGATTCCACCGACATGTGATGAGATACATAATATCATATGCAGGGGTTGGACGAAAATATGGAAACACTGTGAAAAATGCATGCTTGAAGCTAAATGCAAATGTTATCATATTCAGGGGTTGGCCGAAAAGGTAGAAACGCCACAAGAAATGCATGCTTGAACTAAATCCAGATGCTAGCTAAGCCTGCAGGTTGTGCTGCTGTTTTTGACTGCAGATGGCACCTGTGCAGTGCCCTCAATACATTACAAAGCGTCAGTCGTGCTAAGAACAATGTTCTGTGTAGTTGTGAGTGCGTTATGTCAAAGTTAAGTGATTTTGAATGTGGACAGATTGTTGGAACTTGTGTGATGGGTGCTTCTGTAATCAAGGTAGCTGAAGTGTTTGGGATTTCACAAGGCACTATATCGCAGATTTATACCTCATACAGGGAAACCGGAAAAAAGCATCATCTGCTAATTCACAATTCGGATGAAAGTGTGTGTTGGATGGTTGTGACAGACAGTCATTGAAAATAACTGTGACAAAAAATAAGAAGACAACAGCTGTAGAAGTCACTGTAGAACTGAACATCGCAATCATGAACCCTGTCAGCACCAAAACAACACAAGGGGAGCTCCATAAGCTGCTAACTGCTGGGTGAGATGGAATTCCAAAACCATACATCAGTGATGCACATGCCCATAACAGGAAAATGTGGTGCCAAAGCCATAAAATCTAGACTGCGGACCAGTGGACGAGAGTCATTTGGTTGGATGAGTCTGGTTGCACACTGTGTTTAACTTGTGGCTAAGTTACATCCCAAGAGTGAAACATGTCAGGGATTCAGAGATGATTCAGGCAGCCATAACATGGTATTCCATGGGCCCCAAGGGCACTTCGCAAGGTAGCATTACTGCCAACAGTTATGTGGCTGTTTTGGTTGTTCAGGTCCATCACATGGTACAATGTTTTTCCCCAGTGGTAATGCTGGGTTCTAAGATGTCTTGGCCCCAGTTTACACAGCTTACATTGTTCAGGACTGGTTTTGTAAGCACAAAGATGAGTTATCGCATATCTCTTGGCCACTGGAGTCACTAGATCTCCATGTTGTTGAGTCTTTGCAGTCTACTTGGGAGAGAATAGTGCATGATTGCTCCTTACTTGAGTATGCTACTATTTTGTAGGAAGAGTAGTATAAGATTCACTTGAAAACCACAGAGGACCTATATTTCTTCTGCCTAGATGACGGGAAGTGCTTCAGAATTATAACAGCTGGAACCTGTTTTGAATGCCAGTGTTTTCCGGCACCATATTAGGCATGGTAAAGTGTTGTGTTTTTGGCATTTCCACATTTTTGCCGACCCGCTGTGCCACTTCAAAAACAGCAAAGCACGTGGGGTGGAAGAGATTGTTCAATTACTGAGATGCTCATGATTGGAGGCAGACTCGTGACTGACAGACCATTATTTTTAATATACGAGATGTGATCAAAAGGTAACAAGAATTTATTAATTTTGTGAGCTTTGTTCAACAGATTTTCAATTTTTATTTTTTTACTGTGGTACACATGTTCCTGATGTATGTCTGCATTTTCAACTGGTTTTAATGTTTAGTTTATTGTTGAAGGTCTTAAAGATTATACATGTTTTCAAGTGCTTGGTGAATTTTTACATTTGAAAAAGGTGGATCAAAGAAATTGCATTAAATTTTGCTTGAAAAATTGAATAAAATGCAGCACCACACTCTAAATGTTGACTGTGGCTTTTAGTGAATCTGCTATGAGTAAGACAAGAGTTTATGAGTGGTATAAACATTTCAAAGAGGGCCGAGAAGATGGTAAAGGTGACGATGGTCTTGAATGCCCTAGCACATGACAATGTGGAAGAAGTAAAAAAGAAATGGTTCTGGAAAATTGCCATATCACCATCAGAGAGGTTGCTGATGATATCAGCATATCAATTGGCTCATGCTGAGCAGTTTTCTCGTATGTTTTGGGCATGAGACGTGTAGCAGCATAGTTTGTTCTGAAATTGTCGAATGTCAACCTAAAATGACACTGAATAAACATTGCTCAGAAATTGCTGAATGAAATTGATAACAATGCAGAACTTCTAAAGAACATTATAAAAGGTGATGAAACATGGATTTATGGATATGACCTCAAAACCAAGGCCCAATCATCTCTATGGAAACTGTCTGAAGAGCCAAGACAAAAAAATTTGACAAGTTTATCACTTGTGAAGGTTCTTCTTAGTGTTGTCCTTGATTAAAATGGGATAGTGCATCATGAGTTCCTGCCTTATGAGCAGATGGTCTGTAAGGACTACTACCTGGAAGTTACACATCATATGCATGAAGCAGTCCAAAGACCACAATGAGAATTGTGGCAAAACCATTCATGGAAACTGCATCATGATAATGCTCCCACTCATACTTCAATGCTTGCTTGTAATTGTGTTGCCTCAGCCATAGTACTCTCTGGCCATGACCCCAGAAATTTCTTTCTGTTCCTGAGGCTGAAGAGAACCATGAAAGGACATTGTTTTGCCACTATTGATAAGTTGAAAACAAAATTGCTGAAGCAACTGAACACTTTAATGGGAAGTGAGTCCCAGAAGAGCTTCCAAGACTGGAAAAAGTGCTGGCATGAGTGTATTATGTTTGAGGGAGATTACTTTGAAGGGGACAAGTTGATGTTGTTGAAAATTCTTTAAGGAAAACATAAATTTCCATTACTTTTTTTATCACACCTTGTGTGGGAAAGCAAAATTATACCAACAGATTAGAATACTACTGTGATTCAGTCTCTACACAAAAAGATGATAAGATGTACCTGAGCAATTATTGAGGCATTTCTCTTCTATCAGTTGCCTACAAAGTATTATCTTAGAAGCAGCAGGTGGAATGGAAGATGAATGAGTAACAGTATTTTTTTAATTTTTAACAAAACTGATCATGAGCAGGATGGGTCTGGATCCTCAAGATAATACTAAAGCAGTACATGTGGCCATGTTTGATTTAAAAATTAAAAAAAAAAGTGTATGGCCTGACTTTTTAATATACTACATAAGTATGGTATGGATAATAAAATAAGTAATTTAATCCAACAGTGAACAATGCCTAAAGCAAAATTTATGGGTGAAATCTCTGAATCTGAAATAAAAGCAGACATAACAGGAGATGATGGGATATCTCCATTCCTTTTCAATCAGATATAAATAAGATCATCAAAATATGGCACAAAGATACACCTGGAATAAATATGGGAACAAAAAGTAAAATAGCCATTATCAAATATCTTGAAATTGCTGATGATCCAGCAATAATTAACAAGACTACCACTGAAACAATACATGCCCTAAAGTAGGGGGTAGGGTACCATCACTAAGGTTAAGCACTTCAAATCTTTAGGTGAATTATCAGGAACTCTGGCAATGACAGAGTGAGCAATAAAACTCATTCAGGAAGTGGAAACACAATAAAGCAGCTAATGCAGATTTGTACTGTCACTCAGTTTAATATAGACTATTTTACACCTCTGGTTTTAAATTGTTTGATTGTCCTTCACATTATGTCATTCAGAAAAATTGTGTAAAGTCTACAAAATCAACTCGAATGTTTGTAACATGAAATTCTTTTTTACCTAAGCCAAACTATGCCACTAACAAGCAATTATTCTCCCAGAAGCACTCTATGCAGCTGCCAAATCTTCATTAACAATGAATGTCTATATTATTGAGAAAACAGATCGACTTTTACTGTGTGAAACATTCAACCCCAAGATCCAAGACTGTATCTGGATGTGCAGAAGAATTGTATTGTGTAACAGAATGATTAGTTTCTTTGCATGGAAAAGATCTCCGAAATGATATTGATGGTTCATGATTAACCCTCGAGTGGATGCACTGCTTTTTATAACAAGAGCAGGGATGCAGCATACTTTGTACACACATGAAGAATAGCTGTCTTTATGTCACTTAGGTAAACACATCTGAGCAAAATAACAATTTGATCTTAGTTTGATTAAATATTGATAAAATAAACTTATATTATGTGCAGTAAATCACTGTTTGACTAAACAATAGTAAAATAAACTTTCATTACATCATTCTTTTGCTGTGTACAAGAGTTCTCCCACAGTAATGAAACACTGAAAGCATTAAACAGTGTCATTACATCAGATCCCAACCAATTGCTTATTTGATTACTGTGATCTCATAGACAAGAGCCTTACTGTGGGATTGGGCCACTAGCTCGAAATCTGGGTCATTTTCGTGCTCAGATCTCAAATTTTTTCTTGCCTATCTTGATATTTATTGTATATTACTGCTGTTCACATGGAAGCATGACATCACAGCTTAGCACTGTGTTAGCTGAAGTAATAATGAAGAAATAGATATGAGCTTGCAATTGTAAAACAATGGAATGGTATAAGCCAATATTATTTATGGATGGTACACTTAATACATAGACATGTTGGCTTGAGGGTTAACCAAGAAAACTTCCACATCATAAACAGGATCTGAGAAACCAAAGCACAAAGAATATAAAAGATTGATTGCTTGTCTTATCAAGACACTAAGAAAAAATTTGAACAACTCATTCAATCAATATGATGTCAGACATAACAAACATTGTGTCAAAATTCCCACCTAGTATCAGATGGCAAATACTAGCCCTAGCCACACGTGAATGCCTGTTTTTCAGTTGGGCAGGGGGACATGAGCTTCATTGACCTACACATCCACAACACTGGTGGTAACCACCTCATCGGTACAGCTGGAGATGTCTTATCCATCTCCAGCAACATCAGGGAAGAGGACACCTGCAAAGGTTTCCCCCCCCCCCCCCCCCCCTCCCAAGACGAAACAGACCAGCTATTAATCACCAACCAGTGGCTAGCAGAGCCATAGGCTGCAGTTCAGGAAAATCCTCACAGAAACTGAAACATCACAAGGACAAGAAGGATAAATTGAAAGTTAAACTGAATTCTGTTGCTCCGGTTAATCTGGCCCCCAGTCCCTTTGAGAGTGAGCCTGTGAATACCAAAGAAGAACCACCATTCAGGTGGAGTGTGACTCATCAGCAAAGTGATTTGTACTTCTGTTACACCTTTGCTGTTTTCTCAGATCACATTCTGATGTGGTTACTATTGCCATCAGGTTGAACTCTGTCATTTAATGGCTATTTACTCTACAGATGGCTTTGCACTTCAGGTGATGCGCTTCTCAGAAACTCAAATTGCTGCCATTCAAAATTACTAATACTACTGTACAAATCACGTTTACTCAGGGAGGGCATCTGTAGGAGTCTGCAAGCTCATTTGATCTGATGCTTTTAGTGATGCATTAGAAGCTGTACTGTTCATTTCTGTCTGTCAGTTAGGATAACAGTATGTAATATCGTATGGAGCTAGTACACCAGCTGATGGAGCTAGTGGACCAACTGCCTTCATTCTTCCTCCTACTGGGAGACATCAGTGCCCAAACTCCTCTGTAGGATGGCTAAACCACAACTAGAAGGGGCCAAGTAATAGAGCAATTAATTTCCTAACAGAAAATCTACCTACTTAATACTGAAGTTGCAACACGTTTCAGTATGGCCCATGGAACACACTCAGCCAAAGATTTTACTTTCTGCAACCTGAACATATCACTCTGCAACCTGAACATATCACTCTTAATCCAGTGGTCTGTCGGTGTGATCTATGCCACAGCACCCACTTTCCTATGACTCTCTCCACCACCCTACTTGCCTGACCCGGAAATGTTTGATGAAGTAAAACTCCTTATTCTTCTAGGCACAAAGCTTTGAATCATACAGTTGAATCATACAGTGTTTCATGTAGTGAATGAGAGTTCCACAGTGTCTTAGCAGAGTGTCGAGAAAAAGACCTAGAAACCAATGAAATTCACTATCCAGTGCTTGAACACCTGAACAGTGACAGCATAAAGTGCATCCTCAGGTTTTTAAATTGTTTTTGTCAGGAAAGAAAGTTTTCCTGCTGATGGTGGGTTGGTAGTATTATTCTTATACTGAAGCCAGGAAAAGACCCTTAAATTTTGACTAATTATTAACCAATCTCTCTCATGAACAAGCTGTATAAATATTCAGAAGAATGGTCAACCAACAACTGTGTCAGTGCATGAAAGCCAGAGGACTTTATTACAGTTTCAAAGTGCCTTTTGAGTATACCAATCTGGAACAGACCATCTGATTCGTCTGAAACCTGCAGTGCGCAATGCTTTCGCACAAAGCCGAAACCTGATCACGGTGATCTTTGACCTGCAGAAGTTGTAAAATATCACCTGGCACCATTACATTCACTCTGCACTGCATGAGTGGGGCTTCTGGGGATGTTTACCCCTTTTTTTTTTATCCAGAATATCATATCCCTCTGACTGTCCTAGGTCCAGAAATGTTTGAACCTCAGCCACCAATATCTACAGGAACTGATGTGTCTCAGGGGTTAGTTGTGATCATAACACTCTTTCTTCACAATCAATGGCCAGTGTATATGGATGACCTTGCTGTCCTTTTGTACAACGCAGAGCACCAGCTTCAGGGGCACAGAAAGCACATAATTGGGCACTGAATGACTTTTGTTGACTCAGGCATATGCATTGTGCTTAGAACTTTACCTCATTAACCAGTGATTTGAAGTTGTTGAAACGCTCAAATTTTTACACCTTGTATCCAACAGTTAAGTAACATGGATGCCATGTGTGCACCAGCTCAAGGCAAATAGCATGAGGAAGCTTAATAGCCTCAGATTTCCCAGCACCACCTCCTAGACTGCAGATTGCACAGTTTTTCTGTGTTTTACAAAGTTTTGGTTTTATGCCAAGTGGACTATGGACATGTTGCATATGGGCTGGCAGCACTGTCAGTACTGAGCTTGTTAGACCCAGTCCACCTCAGTTGGACATATGGTTGGCAACTACAACTTTCTGTACGTGCCCTGCAGACAGCGTCCTGGTGGAAACTGGTGTCTCACCACTGAGGGTCAGATGTTAGCAACTCTTGGCGAATGATGTGGTTACAATCTACTACATGCCTACCCATTTTTGTTACTTTCTTTCACAACTGGCAGTTCAGACTGTTTACAAATTACACAAAAATGGGCAGACCTGTTAGCATTGCAAGGACCTGTACATATAGCTCACTCTTGCCCCCCCTCCCCCCTCCACCAATGGTATGATACACACCTCCCACCATTCTCAGACACTTATTCCGTTCGATTCTCCACAACCACCCAAATTCAACATGCAGCTGCATAGATGGATTGATAGTCAATGGCAGCATTAGTTATGCTTTTGCACCTTCAAGTGAGCATGAGAAGTATACTTGCTGAGAGCATGCAGTGTATGCACTGCATAATTGGTTGCCATGTCATGTGCTCTGCAATACCTTAAAACTCTCTCCACAAAAGACTTTCTTCTTTTTGGTTATTCCATGAGCTTACGAGCCATATCTTAGTGCTACCTTAGAAATGTTTTGGCCACTAAGATTCAAGACCACAAGTTGACTGTAATATTAATTCAGACACAAAGGTACATAAGTATTCCAGGAAATGAACTCACTGACAAATTAGCTAAAGTAGCAACCACAGAAGACAAACTTAAAGAGCAATAAAAGGGAGAACCAGAGTATGGCGTACTTCACTCCAAGCCTCTCTGAAAGATGCCATCATACTGTACAAACTACTTATTGGCCACGCAAGACCTACCCATGAGTTCCTTTTACATCAAGAGGACTCCACCCAATGCAGCTCTGGTAGTCATCTCACAATCGCCTGTATTCTCACAGTATCTATCTTTCTGGCTGATCTGGGGTGAGACGCCAACCTGTCTACCACCCTACTCCAGATACTCACAGAGAATGGGATAGCAGTTAACAGAGTCATCATTTCTTAAGGGAAAATGGATTTTGTAACAAAATTTAATGCACCGCAGTGTTCGGTGTCATAGGTGGATGTGGAGCAAAGACCTCTCGATGTGTCACGTATTCAGAGTGGCCCCCAACTACTTTTTTCCATTGCCCTTTCATGTATTTTTAAATTTGTAGTATATTTTTTGTTTATCTGAAGTTTAAACTAACTGACTGGCGAAAGTCTTGAGTTAGTCTCGGTCCAGCACAAAGGTTTAATCTGCCAAGAAGTTTCATATCAGCACACACTGCACTGCAGAATGAAAATTTCATTGCAGTAATCTACCTTCATCGCCGCCGCCACCACCACCACCACCACCACCACCACCACCACCACCACCACCAATATCACCAATGTACAGTGGCCGGCCAACACCCAAAAACATCTCAAGGATCACTGTTGACCCACTGGCAACTACACAACTGTGATATGGATAGAAAATCAGCTCTCATAAGTTCACTTCCAAACAACTAACATAATGGATTTTGAAAATCAAAAGTGTATGGACACTAGAACAATGACAGATCTATAGTAACAGGATGAAGAAGTTTTGAGATGATAGCAAGAACAAGAAAATTAAGAATAACTAGTGGTTTCACAATCTCTTTTAAGAGTCAACTGAAATAATAATAAAATGTCAACAATTAAAGCATATGCATTCTGACAAACAGATAATGATCATTGGGTGGTCAAAACAAATAACTGCACTTTTAGGTGTTTTTGTGATTATTGTCACAAGAAGATAAAAGAAGACTGGTTACGATTGTTCTCAAATAATGGGAATGCGACTGAAATACATTTTGTGTTGTTTGTATGAGCTGTACCCATTTTCTTGTTAGTGAGTGTTCAGGGAGATATCCTTGCTTCTACTGTACCATTCTGTTATTGTTTCTGTCTCAAATAACAGATTACTGTTATTGAGTTTGATGTGGAAGTTACTTTAAAGAGTTCATTAACTAAGAGGGTAAGCTGAAAAGTAATGCTTCCAAATTTTTTATTGTGCTGTCAATATAGGTTGAGATATTACATGCCATGCAAATTGCCTGGTTGGCTTTCCCGCTATACTGACACAAGCTATAACCCTCCGCCACTAGAGGGCTCTGAATTGCAGTATGTAACATAGTGGTGTGTAATCTAACTATGTCAGTGCATGGAAAACAGCGTGCTGTAATTGAGTTTCTTAAAGCATGAATTCAAAGAGTTCATCCACACCTGGAGCACCCTCTCCTTCAGCTTGACAATGCTAGACCCCAGGAAAGTTGCTGTGATACCCACAGCAGTCTGACACATTGGGTTCACTGTCATCAATTATTCTCCAGACAGTCCCAAGTTGAGACAGTCTGTTGTCATCTGTCTTTTAAACTTGAAGACCACCTTTGAGACTTCACTTTGATAGTGGAACATGAAGTGGTGCAAATAGGGGTGAGGTTGTAACTTTGTCAACTAAGTCAAAAATTCTACAGTGACCAACAAACTGGTCTCTCACTGTGAGAAATGTGTTTGTCACCAGGGTGACTACATTGAGAAATAGATATCTAGGTATGAAGAACAGAAATGTAGAATATTAATAAAGTTCATTTTATTTAAAAAGATATAAGCGTTTCCATATAAAACATTTGGAGGCATTACTTTTCAACATGCCCTCATACATCATGATTTACCTATACTTTTTGTTTTATGATTTTTATTCTTCCACCCAAGTTCACTTCCTATAATTCTGCTGATTAAACACAAATTAATAAAACTGATTGTAATCGTTTGTATGTGTAGCTTCTGCTTGAGATTAATTTTTCACCCTTTCCTTGCTACCTTCCCCAAACATGTAATCTTTATACCGTGCTACACAGAATATTCCTATACTCTCTGTTTATGTTACTTTACTGTAATGGATGAAAAGATCTGTCACACTGTCTGAATACCAACTTTGTCAAAAATGCATTTGTTTCAATATGTTTTTCATAGCAGAAAAAACAATAATTATTGTGGAAATGGGTATAAATGCAGCAATCACATAAACAGATACAGAAAAATAGTACAAAACAATACTGAAGCTTGATGATACACCAGACCTTGTAATTTGATTTTAAAACATTTCTCGAATACTTTCCAATCTAATGACAAAATCCTACATGTTTTTTCGTTAACGCATCATTGATTTGGCAGTCTTTGATAACATGTTCGTGGTTTTCTTGGCCCATATGATTCTAGTAAAACTTTAGTTACAGGACAGTCACTTCCATAGCCTTCATCAGAAATTTATCAATCACATGAGCAGTATAAACCCTAACATCGAAATTAAAATGAAGCTTAAGAAGTAATGAAAATTTCTGCATTGTAGGAGAAGACAGGTTGCTACTTACCATAAAGAAGACATGTTAAGTTGTAGATAGGCACAAATAAAAGACACATACATAAAGCTTTCGGTCACAGCCCTCATGAGCAAAAGAGAAACAGATGCCATTCATGCACACAAGCAGGCACACCTCACGCGCACATGACTGTCAACTGCCTGCGATTTAGCATGTCTTGCTTGCAGTAAGTAACAATCTGTCTTTTCCTATCTTGTTGATATTATTACCTGGAGTTTCCACTGTTTAATTAAAAATTTCTGTTAGATGTGTTTATTGAATATCAGTCTAATGACTGACGTGGCCAAACTTCCTACTGAATACCAGCACATAATTACCTGAACTTCACTGGCCACTCTTTTAATCATCCTACACAACAGAGAGTGATACAGAACACACTAACAAAACACCACAGAGGCGATGACAATCAAGAGCCATGAAAGTAATCATTTGATGGTTTTTGAGAAGATATGACTACAATATCAGTGATCTACAAAATATTTATGTACAAATTTATTTTGCAAACACAGACTGAGCATCATATAGTGTTCCTCCATTCTGTAAGATAGAATATTAGATTTGTTTCCAACCACATACTGAAATAAAAGAAATGTAGCATGTTGTTAGTTATAGGCTTGTTTTTAGTGTTTCAATAATTATGTAGGACAGTATTCATACTGTTTCAGAATGCTGACTCTTAATTACATGAGCAAGAGAAATCTGTGGTGCCTAAATTCAACTTCACAAGGAAGCATGAGATTACATCCGACCAAATGAAAATTATGGCCAACACTTCCAACTATTGAGACCCAGGTATTAAGCAATCAAAATTTATGCAGGGTGGCCCAGGAGGAATTATCAATATTCAGGGATATGACAGGAATGACCATTTAAAGCGAAAAACCTCATACAGGCGTATGCCCTAGTCTGAATGGTTTCCAAGATAGAACACATTTACTGTAATTTGTTATTTGTTTTCTATATTATTCAATGCTTTGTCAGGTTTACCCATGTACAACAATTAATTCACATTACTACATGTATTTTATAAAGTGTGAATTGAAAAATACATATTTTTAACACGTTTACTGTAAGCGTTATTGTCCATGTCACTTACAGCTGTTGTACAGTTAACAATTAATGTCTGAATATGCCTTGTTAACTTAAATGCATTGATGCACTGGTCACATAGCAAAATGGAATCTTCCCATCTGTTATGTCTTTTTACTCCCATAAATAAACAATTATTTTTCCTAATTTTTACCTTATTTTCAATATTTTTATCCATTAACATGTACACTTACATGGTAATCTCAAGACCTTATTTAGACTTCATTTCATTGTAATTTATTGGTCTGATTATCATTTTGATTGTTGTGTTTACATTAATGTAATTAGTTTTCTTTACAGAGTTCAGAAATAGAAAACACATTTGATTGATGTTAGTACTACAGTTTGCAACATGCAAAACCCTATGAGTTTATCAGTATATTTGAGGAAGGTGACCCACACCAACAAAGTATGGCAGTCCCATTTTCTTAAAAAGTACTCTGAATCATCTGAAATTAATTAACATATGCAATAATTAACATAAAAATGCTCCAGGATATTACTGTTTTCCATGACAGCTTTTGTCAGGACTGTTCCAAATTGTGACTACATCCTTTTAATACTTTAATTTTTCTGTATAGAAATAACATAGAGCATAGATTACCTAACTAACTGATTAAAAATTTTATGTAATTTACCCTAATTTGCAATATTGCACTCATACAATCATGTAAACCTGATATTGCACAAGAATAATAGTGACCGTGTATATTTCTAAATTCCTAACTAGTAACATTTTTGTAAGCCAAAATCACATTAATTCTGGTGAGACATCCAAAACAGTAAAATTCAGCCTCGGTCCCTTTCAAAGCATAATGTAATTTACGAAACAACAGTTTACTCATATGCTTGTCTTCAAGTAATGAGACATCTCACAAAATTGACAGTTAATGGTTTGAAAGCTCATGAGTGAGGCTTATGTTGGGTTCACTCACAGTTTCGATTAATGCCACTACTGCATTCTGTATGTGAACTGACATCCACAAAACTCAGTCTCATTAATGTTTAATAACTTTTGAGTGGTTTTTGTGTAGCAGATAAATGAACATGTTAACTGAATAATGTTGCAATTAACAAGGAGATGTGTGATGTCATTGTCATTGGAGTGAGCTATTGTTGGACATGGTGATTCTTGTCATGGACTGACTTAATTAAACTACTGCAATGTATTTTTCTCTAATAAATTACTAAAGGATAGTGCTAATTTTGAAATGTGACTTTTTCATGTAAATGTGAACTATGTTTTGTGTCAAAAATAGAATAACTAACTTTTCCACGGAACTATTGGTAGGTAACTGTAGGTGCTGATTTGGTGCTATGTGCTGAAAGTTTTTCATAGTAGATAATCTTGTCATTGTCATTAACAACTGTACTTTTGAAGGAATAAATGTGTTTGTTAATGCAATTGAAATTGTGGTGTCATGTACTTTTTGAGCAAATACCATCCCACATTCATTTAGGCTTTCAGCTTCTAGGTGAACTGGAGTTTATGCTCCCTAGGTGGGACTATGAAAGCCAGTTAGTAGCACTACACTCTCTTGCGAGAACATGTTTTGTTGCTTGTCTAAGTGCTTCTGCATGTTCCCTACTGAGAGCAATAATGCCCCTTATGTGACAAAGCACTTCATCTCACACATTGAACTTTTGTTTGTACATCTCAAACTTCATCCAACCTCATAAACAAAAATCCGGTGGTGTATGATCTGGCTATCTTGGTAGCCAGTTCATTGCACTACCACAGCAAGCCCATCAATTAGAATAAGTGCAGTTGAGATTTTCCCTCACAAGTACATTAAACTTGTTCTATCTCGGAAACTGTTTGGAATAGGGTATATGTTCATAGAGGTTTTTTGCTACAAATCAGCATTCGCATCATATCCCTGCATATTGAAAATTCGTCCTGGGACACCCTGTGTATGCATCCACAGGCAATGGTTTACACTCAGTTATCTCTGGAAACAAGCTCTTGATACAAAGAGATCATTTACTTCAATCTGCCATAACAATGAAAATCTGATTGAGGAAAAGGCAGGTTCCAAGACTCAGATAGTGGAAGAACTAGTTAGTCACCCTGAGAGTTTCACAGAATATTTTGGAAAACTACACAAGAAATGCATTGTGTATTGTGGAATGCCTGACTCACAACGCTCCATGAACCAAAATTTTAAAATGAGTCAAGAAAATTATTGTTTTTCTAACACACATCTCACCTAATGACTATGGTAGTAAAATTAGAGATATTTAGGCTTAGGTGATATATCCTTTGTGAATGTAATGGGTAGGGCAAATGATTCTGGTATACTATGCAGAATAAAATGAGAACCCAAACAATTTTTGGTAATTGGTTCCTTGCTCCTAGCAAGATGGTGGAGGTAATGACCAAAAGCATTAGGTTTTATGCAGGTATGGTGTGAAAAGAAAAGTTGGACCATTATCTGGTTCAGTGATTTGTTTAACAGATTGATGGGAATTTTACAGGCAATGTGAAATCTGAGAAAATATTCCCCCTCCAGCAATAATCTGTAGGCTAACAAAGAGAAATGAACTTGTCATTTTGATTAAAAGCTGTGATTAGATAGCGATTTGGACCAACATCATCATAATATAATGCTGATACCAAAAAAATTTGCATGATCATGCATTTTGAATTAAACTGCAGTTTGGATCAATGATGCAGGTATAGAATATATATTGAGATGTTATTCCAAAACTACATTTCTTTAAAATTCTTAATATCTTCAGGCAACATTCAGAATTACTCTAACAATGACGCGCCCTTTAGTGGTTCTGCCTCACATCATCCATGTAATAAGGCAGCAAATGCAGCCTTGTTGAAACTGACCTTACCATTTGGAATTTTGGCATTTTTTCCCCATGGTGGGTCAATGTACGTCAAGCTATTTAAGAATTGTTGAAAAAATTATTGCTACTGGAAGTATAGTTTCTTTTTGTATTTTTTTCTTTTTTTTTCAGCAAATGTAGAGGTCTTAGGATCTGATGATGCAACGACATGTATTATTGCTGTACTTAGACATCCAGGTAAGTCTGCAATATAAGTCACTACTAAAATTTCCAAATTTTGGGAAGTTATACTCCAGAATGAATCATTTATTTAAGATATCTGAAAATGAACACAAATCAGAGTAAAAATAACACTTCATATGTAATTTAAAAGTATCATTTTCTCTTCAGAAATTGAGTGACTTGTTTTGTTCCCAGTTTGTGGGGCAGTAGCTCTGTCCCATATGGACGGTGGAGGAGTTGCAGACTGTGTGGCCAGAATGATTGAGAGTGTTAAGCAGATTGCTGGTGGAAGCTCTGATGGAAAGATGGAATTACAAGTGTTTGGAGCTTTTGGATATGCACAGAACTTTTCAGAGACAGTATTTGCTTCTGTAATGGGTAAGTGGTAGATTTCATTTCTCTTTACTTTACACTAAATTGGAATACATTATAGTTTTCCAATCTATTTGAAAACCTGGGTATCTACTGAAACATACCATGGGCTGATTAAAAAATCAGTTACAGAAATCTGTTGAAGCTAATATACTGTGAATACTTTCCATTTTTAGTTATTCGCATTAACTGAATGTATTTGCTTTTTCAAGTAAATGAGAACTTTTAACTACAGTTCCCAATGGTTACAAAGAGAAAAAAGTGAAAATGAGGTCTTCCTGATAGTTAATCAATTTTATGATTGAATAAAAATATGATGAGATTGGTTTAATGATTACTCAGGGAACTCTAATATAGGTAATGCTCACATTAGCAGATAAAAAATGTTGTGTTGTTGATAACGTGAGTAGGAAGAAAGTAATATGATATCAGTTCAAAGTTTTGAATCAGTCCATAAAGAATGTACAAATCCAAAACCTGTCATCAAATCTCAAATAGGACAAGCATTTATAATCGAATACAATCCAGACCAGTGCATATAATGTGGACTAATCTAAGACAAACTTAGGGAAGTTTCTAAATGGAAAACACAGGATGGAACAAGACTATATTATGAAAAGGGTACATTGCTACTCACATACAGAGGAGATGCTGAGTCGCAGACAGGCACAAGAAAGACTAGACTGCTATATATTTAAACTTTCAACCATCTAGTCTAGTATAGTAAAGTCTAGTGTAGTCGTTTTGTTTTGCTTGTCTGTGACTCTATCATGAGTAGCAAACTATCCTTTTCAAAATATTGTCGCTAAGGACGTTTCTCATGGATTCAAGCAAGCAGACTGGGTTGAGAATAACCTGGAGACAACAGGCTACCACTATCATGCAGTTATGCAGATTTTTCAGTTTTGCAACTTGTTCTTTCCATGCTGAAGCTCATAGTACAGTGGTTGCAATTTGAGGATCAAAAAGAAAATTCATTTGAGAAAAGTATGAAATTACAGAGAGACAGAATGGCTATCCTTCAGGAGCCAAAATTCTAGTACTACTTATAGTCACAATGAAAAGTGAGAACTCTAATCCTAACTTTCAGAAGTATTAGCTCCTCTTCAGGAAGAAAAGGTGGAAAGACTGGATAAGGTTAGAAGGAACAGCCCCCAGGATGAGAGGGACCCTTCTGTTGTGAGGGTGAGGGGAAACAAAGGTGAAGTGTGGAACTGTCAGAGAGAGTAGAATGTCAAAGACATTACATTTGTAAAGTACTGTGCCAATAAGTCCAGAGATGGAGTGAGGACAGAGTAGAAACAATGGCAGAGAGAGAAACAACAGTATGTTATCTTGGATGAAGAGTTGTTTGATTCGGGGGGGGGGGGGGGGGGGAGGGACCAAACAGCGAGTTCATTGGTCCCATCAGATTAGGGAAGATTGGGGAAGGAAATCAGCTGTACCCTTTCAAAGAAACCATCCTGGCATTTGACTGAAGTTATTTATGGATATCTTGGAGAAACATAAATCAGGATGGCCGGACGCGGGTTTGAGCTGTCGTCCTCCCAAATCCGAGACCAGTCTGCTACCCACTGCATCGCCTTGTGAATGAAGACTCATTGACAGATGTAGAAGTAACTTCAGTTGTACCCAGGGAAGTGTATTGTGTCTCTTGCTGTTCATGTTGTATGTTAATTATCTTGCAGACAGTATTATAGCAACCTGAGAGTTTTTTTGCAGGTGATGACTGTCATAATAAATAATGCTTTTGTCTAGTAAGGCCTTCATCAAAAATACACACACACACACACACACACACACACACACACACACACACACACGACAGCAGTCTCAGGCACAAGTATGGTTTCAGTTGCCTGAGACTGCAGTCATACGTGTGTGTGTGTGTGTGTGTGTGTGTGTGTGTGTGTGTGTGTGTGTGTGTGTGTCACCCATTTTTGATGAAGGCCTTACTGGCTGAAAGCTTTATTTATTTGTGGCAGTCTTTTTGTATCTGTGACTCAGCATCTCCTCTGTATGGTGAGTGGCAACTTTCCTTTTCATAATGTTGTTAAATTCCATCCTGGATTTTCCATTGTTTGATTGTATCATATGAGTCACAGGTAGAATCCGTAAACTCGTACAAATACTTGGCAGTAACACTTAGTAGAGATATGATGTTGAACGATCACATAGGTTCAGTTGTGGGTAACACAGGTCAGAGACTTAAATTTATTGGTAGAATAGCAGAGAAATGCAGTCCTTCTACAAAGGAATTGCTCACAAATCACTTGTGCGACCTATCGTAGACTATTGCTCAAGTGCATTGAACCCGTATCAGATAGGACTAGCCGGAGGTATTGAATGTATATGAGAAGGTCAGCACAAATGGTCAAAGATAGTGAGTGAGTGTCAGTGGAATGTTGAAAGAGCTGAACTAGAAGATGACAGAAAGTATCTTGAGAAGTTCTACTGACACAGTTTTAAGATGCAGCTTTAAATGATGACTAGCAGTATATTGCAACCCCTTACTTGTTGCTTCCATAGGGATCTTGAGCATAAGATTGGATTAATTGTAGCAGGCACAGAAGCATGTAAACCATAATTTTTCCCACATTCCATACATGAATGAAATGGGGAAAACAGTAATAACTGATACAGTGGGACATACCCTCTGTCATGCACTTCACAGTGGTTCACAGAGCTTGGATGTTGTTAGATATAGGAAGAGAAATGAAGTGTCAACTGAATAGTGAAATTAAAAATGAGGGGAAAGAAAATGGTGAGAGGAACTTGGGGATGGATAGTGTAGTGTAAATGAAAAAGGAATAAAGAAAATAATTGAAATTAATAAATGATAAGGTAGATACAGAAGATAAAGAAGGGAAAGCAGAAAGGTGGAAGGAGAATATAGAGGGTCTATACAAGGGCGATGTACTTGAGGAAAATATTATGGAAATGGAAGAGGATGTAGATGAAGATGAAATGGGAGATACGATACTCCGTGAAGAGTTTGACAGAGCACTGAAAGACCTCAGTCGAAACAAGGCCCCCGGAGTAGACAACATTCCATTGGAACTACTGATGGCCTTGGGAGAGCCAGTCCTGACAAAACTCTACCATCTGGTGAGCAAGATGTATGAGACAGGCGAAATACCCTCAGACTTCAAGAAGAATATAATAATTCCAATCCCAAAGAAAGCAGGTGTTGACAGATGTGAAAATTACTGAACTATCAGTTTAATAAGTCACAGCTGCAAAATACTAACGCGAATTCTTTACAGACAAATGGAAAAACTAGTAGAAGCCGACCTCGGGGAAGATCAGTTTGGATTCCGTAGAAATGTTGGAACACGTGAGGCAATACTGACCCTACAACTTATCTTAGAAGCTAGATTAAGGAAGGGCAGACCTATGTTTCTAGCATTTGTAGACTTAGAGAAAGCTTTTGAAAATGTTGACTGGAATACTCTCTTTCAAATTCTGAAGGTGGCAGGGGTAAAATACAGGGAGCGAAAGGCTATTTACAATTTGTACAGAAAGCAGATGGCAGTTATAAGAATCAAGGGGCATGAAAGGGAAGCAGTAGTTGGGAAGGGAGTGAGACAGGGCTTTAGTCTCTCCCCGATATAATTCAATCTGTATATTGAGCAAGCAGTGAAGGAAACAAAAGAAAAATTCGGAATAGGTATTAAAGTCCTTGGAGAAGAAATAAAAACTTTGAGGTTCGCCGATGACATCGTACTTCTGTCAGAGACAGCAAAGGACTTGGAAGAGCAGTTGAACAGAATGGATAGTGTCTTGAAAGGAGGATACAAGATGATCATCAACAAAAGCAAAACGAGGATAATGGAATGTAGTAGAATTAAGTCGGGTGATGCTTGTTGTTGTTGTTGTTGTTGTTGTTGTTGTGGTCTTCAGTCCTGAGACTGGCATGATGCAGCTCTCCATGCTACTCTATCCTGTGCAAGCTTCTTCATCTCCCAGTACCTACTGCAACCTACATCCTTCTGAATCTGCTTAGTGTATTCATCTCTTGGTCTCCCTCTACGATTTTTACCCTCCATGCTGCCCTCCAGTACCAAATTGGTGATCCCTTGATGCCTCAGAACATGTCCTACCAACCGATCCCTTCTTCTGGTCAAGTTGTGCCTTAAACTCCTCTTCTCCCCAATTCTATTCAATACCTCCTCATTAGTTATGTGATCTACCCATCTAATCTTCAGCATTCTTCTGTAGCACCACATTTTGAAAGTTTCTATTCTCTTCTTGCCCAAACTATTTATCGTCCATGTTTCACTTCCATACATGGCTACACTCCATACAAATACTTTCAGAAACGACTTCCTGACACTTAAATCTATACTCGATGTTAACAAATTTCTCTTCTTCAGAAGTGCTTTCCTTGCCATTGCCAGTCTACATTTTATATTCTCTCTACTTCGACCATCATCAGTTATTTTGCCCCCAAATAGCAAAACTCCTTTGCTACTTTAAGTGTCTCATTTCCTAATCAAATTCCCTCAGCATCACCCGACTTAATCCTACTACATTCCATTATCCTCGTTTTGCTTTTGTTGATGTTCATCTTATATCCTCGTTTCAAGACGCTGTCCATTCCATTCAACTGCTCCTCCAAGTCCTTTGCTGTCTCTGACAGAATTACAATGTCATCGGCCAACCTCAAAGTTTTTATTTCTTCTCCATGGATTTTAATACCTTCTCCGAATTTTTCTTTTGTTTCCTTTACTGCTTGCTCAATATACAGATTGAATAACATCGGGGAGAGGCTACAACCCTGTCTTACTCCCTTCCCAGCGACTGCTTACCTTTCATGTCCCTCGACTCTTATAACTGACATCTGGTTTGTGTACAAATTGTAAATATCTTTTCGCTCCCTGTATTTTACCCCTGCCACCTTCAGAATTTGAAAGAGAGCATTCCAGTCAACATTGTCAAAAGTTTTCTCTAAGTCTATAAATGCTAGAAACGTAGGTTTGCCCTTCCTTAATCTAGCTTCTAAGATAAGTCGTAAGGTCAGTATTGTCTCACGTGTTCCAACATTTCTACGGAATCCAAACTGATCATCCCCGAGGTTGGCTTCTACTAGTTTTTCCATTCGTCTGTAAAGAATTCGTGTTAGTATTTTGCAGCTGTGGCTTATTAAACTGATAGTTCAGTAATTTTCACATCTGTCAACAACTACTTCCTTTGGGATTGGAATTATTATATTCTTCTTGAAGTCTGAGGGTGTTTCGCCTGTCTCACACATCTTGCTCACCAGATGGGACAGTTTTGTCAGGACTGGCTCTCCCAAGGCAGTCAGTAGTTCTAATGGACTGTTGTCTACTCCGGGGGCCTTGTTTCGACTGAGGTCTTTCAGTGCTCTGTCAAACTCTTCACGGAGTATCGTATCTCCCATTTCATCTTCATCTACATCCTCTTCCATTTCCATAATATTGTCCTCAAGTACCTCACCCTTGTATAGATCCTCTATATACTCCTTCCACCTTTCTGCTTTCCCTTCTTTGCTTAGAACGGGGTTTCCATCTGAAGTCTTGATGTTCATACCAGTGGTTCTCGTATCTCCAAAGGTCTCTTTAATTTTCCTGTAGGCTGTATCTACCTTACCCCTAGTGAGATAAGCTTCTACATCCTTACATTTGTCCTATAGCCATCTCTGCTTAGCCATTTTGCACTTTCTGTCGATCTCATTTTTGAGATGTTTGTATTCCTTTTTGCCTTCTTCATTTATTGCATTTTTATATTTTCTACTTTCATCAATTAAATTCTATATTTCTTCTGTTACCCAAGGATTTCTACTAGCCCTCGTCTTTTTACCTACTTGATCCTCTGCTGCCTTCACTACTTCATCCCTCAAAGCTACCCATTCTTCTTCTGCTCTATTTCTTTCCCCATTCCTGTCAATTGTTGCCTTATGCTCTCCCTGAAACTCTGTGCAACCTCTGGTTCTTTCAGTTTATCCATGTCCCATCTCCATAAATTCCCTCCTTTTTGCAGTTTCTTCAGTTTTAATCTACAGATCATAACCAATAGATTGTGGTCAGAATCCACATCTGCCCCTGGAAATGTCTTACAATTTAAAACCAGGTTCCTAAATCTCTGTCTTACCATTATATAATCTATCTGATACCTTTTAGTATGTCCTGGGTTCTTCCATGTATACAATCTTCTTTCATGATTCTTGAAGCAAATGTTAGCTATGATTAAGTTGTGCTCTGTGCAAAATTGTACCAGGCGGCCTCCTCTTTGATTTCTTATCCCCAATCCATATCCACCTACTACGTTTCCTTCTTTCCCTTTTCCTACACTCGAATTCCAGTCACCCATGACTATTAAATTTTCATCTCCCTTCACTATCTGAATAATTTCTTTTATTTCATCATACATTTCTTCAATTTCTTTGTCATCTGCAAAGCTAGTTGGCATATAAACTTGTACTACTGTAGTAGGTGTGGGCTTCATATCTATCTTGGCCACAATAATGCGTTCACTATGCTGTTTGTAGTAGCTTACCCGCATTCCTATTTTCCTATTCATTACTAAACCTACTCCTGCATTACCCCTATTTGATTTTGTGTTTATAACCCTGTAGTCCCCTGACCAGAAGTCTTGTTCCTCCTGCCACCGAACTTCACTTATTCCCACTATGTCTAACTTTAACCTATCCATTTCCCTTTTTAAATTTTCTAACCTACTTGCTCAATTAAGGGATCTGACATTCCACACTCCGATCCGTAGAACGCCAGTTTTCTTTCTCCTGATAATGACATCCTCTTGAGTAGTCCCCGCCCGGAGATCCGAATGGGGGACTATTTGACCTCCGGAATATTTTACCCAAGAGGACGCCATCATCATTTAATCATACAGTAAAGCTGCATGCCC
Source organism: Schistocerca gregaria (assembly GCF_023897955.1). NCBI lineage: Eukaryota > Metazoa > Arthropoda > Insecta > Orthoptera > Acrididae > Schistocerca > Schistocerca gregaria. The sequence continues at coordinate 608,998,191 of NC_064921.1, read as the reverse complement.
TCAGGAAAAATTACGGCCGTAGTTTCCCCTTGCTTTCAGCCGTTCGCAGTGCCAGCACAGCAAGGCCGTTTTGGTTATTGTTACAAGGCCAGATCAGTCAATCATCCAGACTGTTGCCCTTGCAACTACTGAAAAGGCTGCTGCCCCTCTACAGGAACCACGTGTTTGTCTGGCCTCTCAACAGATATCCCTCCGTTGTGGTTGTACCTACGGTACGGCTATCTGTATCACTGAGGCACGCAAGCCTCCCCACCAACGGCTAGGTCCATGGTTCATGGGGGGGTGTTGCAGAGTATGTGACAAAATATTATGTTCTCATCATTTCCTTGGGTGTGACCACATTCATGTTCACACAAGCACATAAATCGAGCAAGGAGGCATATCTCACTCACTTGCCAGGCGTACAAATTAGGTGCATCAATAAGAGATTCCTTTCATATGACACTTGTACTGTCACTAATGCTGTGTATGACACACAATACCTGTTTTCCAGTGGAGGATTTGGTTGACGTGTCTCCTTGTCATCAAATGTTTGCAGTTCCCATTCAAAAGCTGCCTCCTTTCAGCTGCTAATAGATTAGTGGCTCTTACTAGAGTAGTTATGCAGAACCAATTGTCATTATAGCTCCCTTCCATACACCATAAACAGACATTACACTACAACACAGACACAAATTTGAATACAATGAATAGCGGGGAAGAAAAAGAAAAATTGGCGCATTGGAGGTTTGAACACTGATCACCCACTTGCAGTCCAGTACCGTGACCACTAAACCACATTGCTGTTGCTCTTTCATGCTGCTCTATATTGCACTTCTTATTCTTTTATCATTCAATGTTTCTATTCTGCTTTTTTTCACAGTTCATTACACCTTCTTACTGTTTTCATGCTTGATTTGTGTCCAGTTTTTAATGAGCTGTCCACTGGGTCCTCTTACTACTAAATCTGAGGGGGTTATGATGGGGATTTTCCCTTGCAAGTATTGATAGAACAAACAGTCCCTCGTATTGAGGATGTATGCCACAGGCATGGCTGAGTATTTCGGTGGTGAGCTCCAGAATTGTACAGTAGATACAGATAACTACTGTTGTGTTCTAAAGCAAAGGCTGTTTCAGTTGTCAGTTCAGATTGCAGAGGAACCAGTGTATGTTGACAGGTTTTTTTAACTTCTTTAATGAAGTAGCAAAAAACTAGAATGCAATTCAGTTGCAAAACATTACGGAAGAAATGAACACATAGATTATTATTGTTTCTTTGCAGTAAGAATGAAGAGGAAAAATATCCAAAATTGCATCAGCCAACATTTTCCATATTTCATTCTTTTTTTTCACAAGTAAGTTGCCTCCTTGGCAGTGTTCATAATGGAATAATTGATTCTGTCAATTTTAGGTCAGTTCTTGGATACGTTTGTGAAAAGTTTCAATGCCATCTTTAACAAACCTTATATTACTGTAATAGTTTTTCAGAAGCTTTCAAATGCCATAAAAAATCATATTGGTCCATTTAAAAAACAACGACAGTGCTTCAGAATCTTGGTTGATGCAAATTAGGTATATTAAATGAACAATCAAATTAATTGCCCCTCTGCACACTATCACATGCCAAAAATCTCAAATTGATTTCTTTGAACAGTTCACAAAAGAAAACAGTTGAAAGTTTCAGGTGATTTACTGTATATACTTGGGCTTGCTCACATCATATACTGAACAAGTAATTGTCACGTGGCTACTTTTGCTGTCTTGATCCTGAAATTTTGTGATGTCATCATGAGCAGCCACTTAATGTATTAAGCAGCTTCAAAAAGTGGGCAGTTCTGAATTAAATCTACTTAAATGCCTTTTACATCACTTTTGACCAGCATCTCATTCAGGACTCCATTGATAGAAATCAGAATTGGACAGCCTGTTTGCATTTCCATAAAATGTGCACTGCACGGTATTCACTTAGTTTATTGTATACAGTTTTTATGGAAACTCGCAGAATGCAGTAAATAACTTTATACTTGCCAAAATGAAGGGGTCAGCAGGCATTGTGGGTCATAGGTGCTTGCTGCGATATGAAGGAACCACCTTGTCTACAGCTGAGGTGTGCAGCCTTCTGGGCTGAGGGTGAAATCTCCAGAATGAAGTGTTGAGAAGAAGACATTCAGTTAACAGCTCTGTCATGACAATATTTTTGAACTGGTCAGTTCTTACTGGTGTGTCAACATCTACATGACTACTCCTAGACTGAAATGGAGGAAAAATGTGATTGTTCCATAGTTAACAACACACTATTGTGGTCCCATTAATCACACACTTTATGCGTAGGCGGAATATGGTATAGAAGTTATAAGGAGGAGGAGGAGGAGGTTGCCAAATTATGCACACTACTGGACTTCCAAATCTTGTTGGTGGTCAAGTTTATTGTCACATTAGCTGTGTCTCTTTTTGTCTTTGTGACTGTGCCTACTGCCTGATGACCAATTTATTTTGTAAAAGATTGTTCCAAATGGGATCTCCGGGTAAACATTAGTGGCCAAAATGGCTAACTGGGTGAGTAATAGAAATGTTGGGCTTCTTAACTTCACTGAGAAATTAATGTCCCTTGCTAATGTTGTGAGAGAGAATAAAATGAATGTGAAAATGCCATACAATCCACAGTTATGACATTTAATGATTCAGTTGATATTTTAAATTTTTTGTTCTGTTTGTAATATATTAGACGCAACTAGCTACAGTTATTGACCTATACACTGCTAAAATGTAGGACAGGATGTATCTCAAGACAATGAAGTTTTATTTCAAATAGTAGGAAGCAATATAAGTTTTATATTTCAGAATGTTAATGATTTATGATTAAGTAAAGTTTAAGAATTAGAACAGAATTAGAGAACCAGGAATTAAAAAAAAGACTGAATGGTAAAAGAAAAGTCAACATTTAATGTTTATTTAAGGTAACATTACCTCAGAATACCTGTCTACACATACAAGTACAGAATTATGATCATCCCGACTCGTCACCTGAATAGGATGTATTCTTTCTGTTGTGCAGTCTGGTGTTCATTATTCAAACTGATACATTCACAACACATACTTTGAGCATCTAAAAAGTTTATTAACATCTGCTAGCTCTGACTATCCCAGGAAGATGCACTTCTCAACTCAACAATGAAGTATGAAATTAGAGCACTATTAGCAACTCCTAAATTAGCATTATTCTTTCTTAACAGACTGTAACTGTGATCATATAACATCCACTTTCTAGCTCCTTAAATGAGCACACAGAGTCTGTGAATGGGAATATAAGCAACAGTTTTTCATCTAACAATCCATATTTTACGTCACAACAGTAAATGTAAAGTTTTTGCTGAAGATTCAGGAACTAATGCGAAAGACAAAGAAAATAAAATAAATTGGGTTGAAATGTAAAAATAGCAGCTGTTGGCCAGAACATGCATCCCATTATAGCTTTTACTGTTCATTTCTCTTTTACTATACTTGGTTCTGCCAACCATTTTACAAAGTAGCACTTTTCATTTAATTTTAAGTGTTGTTTTGAGTCTTGTGTTATATAGTCTATAGTGCACATTGTGAACACATGTGTAAAGCCTCTTCAGCTTTAAACAGGAAATGTCTTTACAAAATATTATTTATTATTTTGGCTATGTCAAAGTTCTGAAATGATTCCAATGTTCAATTGTTTATAAGATTTTGTTAGGCAGTTATTGTGTCTTTGTTTAAGAGTTAATTAATTACTTTTCAGCTTTAACTTTAATATATTCCAAGTTTGTTTTATTTGCAGATGATACAAACATTGCAATAAACAGCAAATCAAGTGTAGTCGTAGAACGATAATAAATAATTCCTAGCCAGTTCTTTGTCACTAAACTTTGAAAAACACACTGCATGCAGTTCAGAACTTGTAAGAGGTTTCCCATCAGTGTACACCTAAAATATTACAAGAAACATATAGAAGTTGACAGTGTCAAATTCTTGGGATTACTGCTTGATACTAAAATTCATATGGGAGGAGTACAGCACAGAACTGCTGAAATGCCTACACAAACCTCTACTTGCAGTGAGAATGTTGTCAGACATAGGTGATATAAAAATGCTGGTATAGTATGCTTAATTTCATTCAGTAATTTCATATAGGATATTTTTGGGGTAACTCATCAAGCTAAGCTTAAGTTTCCTGGGTCCAAAAACATGTAATAAGAATTATTTGTGGTTTTAACTCAAGAGCATCCTGCAAAGGCCTGTATAGGGAAGTAGGGATTCCTTAATTAACTTTGTCATTAAAAATGTATCTCTTTTTCACATCAGTGGCTCAGCGCAAGGAATCAATAATAGAAATAAGAATAATCTTCACGAAGATTTTAAGTCACTTACTTTGGTCCAAAAAGGTGTTCATTATTCAGGAACACATATTTTCAATAAGATGCTAGCAGCCCTGAAAATTTAACTATTAATGAAGTTCAGTTGAAAAGGAGCCTAAGACTTGTTAGTGGTGAATTCCTTCTACTCTGTTGTACTCCATTGATGAATTTCTTAGTAGAATCAACTGATGTGTATATGTTACTAATAATATCAAATATTGTGAATACATGTTGTAAAATGAATTTTCTGTTTTGATGGTGCATGGCTGCAATATCCTAAGAATTATCATTCACGTCTGTGTGTACTGAACATTTACATGTTTTGTGAGAAGTTATTTTTTACCCTTTAAATGAAAATATGTTTAGGAGTTCTTTACATATTCTACACATCCATGATGATCATTTCACTTGAGATCTGTGGAAGGTATATTAACATATTTCTTTTTCTCTGTGTATATATAGACAAACACACACACACACACACACACACACACACACACACACACACACACACACACACACACACAAACTACAATCATGACGACAATAATAATAGTGAACAAGTATATACAGGGTGTTTCACAGTTCATGTTACACTTTTCTAGAGGGTGTAGAAGGGACTTAGTAGACCAGGTTTTACGTAGGGACCCATGTCTGGAAATGTCATCTAACACTGCTGCAGAGCATCGATGCTAAAGGCACTGGTGCCTGTAAGTGTTTATATACAGGGTGATTCCATGATGAGGTTAGAAGCTTTCAAGGTTAATAGAGATGGGTAAATGCGTCAATTTCAGGTAAGGGTCCCTGGTTCAGAAATGAACAAGTTGATAGCTATAAACGTAAATTATTCTGATACTTGTGACAGTGGAATACATGTACTGGTACTGCTGTTGCTAAGAATGTAGGGTACACAACTTTCAGAGGTTGTAGTATGTACTCAGACAAGAAAAATTGCCTCATGAACATGAGCTGTAAAATGCATACCTGAGGAGCTATGAGCACTTGTTCATCTCTGCTAGTGTGAAACACATCTCCTTCTGTTGTGATTGGCAGGAGAGCCAACACTGTGCTACTAAAGGTGGCCGAAATGCACGCGTTTTAGCTCACGCAGGCTGGTGTGAGGTCTGAAACATGACAAGGGAATTAGAATTGAGAAAAACGGACGTAGCTGGTGGAATACTTAACTTTAATCCATTAAAGATGAATATCGCTTGTGGCAGTACATGATTCACAATGTCAATGGTAACGAATATGGCACCTTGCTAGGTCATAGCAAATAACGTAGCTGAAGGCTGTGCTAACTATCGTCTCGGCAAATGAGAGCGTATTTTGTCAGTGAACCATCGGCTGTACAACTGGGTGAGTGCTAGGAAGACTCTCTAGACCTGCTGTGTGGTGGCGCTCGGTCTGCAATCACTGATAGTGACGACAAGCAGGTCCAACGCTGATAGTGGCGACACGCGGGTCCATTTATACTACCGAACCGCGGCCAATTTAAAGGCTACCACCTAGCAAGTGAGGTGTCTGGCGGTGACACCACATTCCTCCCCCGCAAATCGGCATACGGTTGTCGCATAAGGCTTCCGCCCGCCATGGGGAAGACCCCATGTTGACGTATGCTATGAGGTGGGGAGCCTAACAACAGGTGAGTCTGTGCCACCTGCACCCTGCCATTCGGACTGCGGGGAGCTAGGAAACGCCTGAAAACCTGCTCCAGGGTGCACGCCGACATGCGGTGTATGCGCCCGTAGGGAGACAGGAGGGGCTGAAGGGTCGACCTCCATCGGGCCGAGGCACCCGACGGGCGAAGACGACATATGGTCCGGAGCGGGCAAGAGTTCCATGTCGGAGGATAACTGGTCACGGGAAGCAATCGGCGGCGCGTGACCCAGGGAGGTGTCCGGCAGTTGCAGCGACGCGTCCACTGCGGGCGTCGCTGGCAGGAGAACAGGCGGCGGCGGTGGCGGTGGCTCGTCGCCATGGGGAAAAATGGAAGGCAGCGTCGGTAACATCTGGGGCTGAGGCGAGCCAGTAGATGGGTCCCCGGAGTGCTGTCTGGACGGCACCGTCACTGAAAGCAGACAGCAAGTGGCAGATCCTGTGCGATGACAGAGGTGCAGCTGATTGAGATGCCGATGCACCTCACCAGAGGCCCCCAAAACCAGATACATAGCGCAGCCGAGGCAGCGAAGAATGTGCCCTTCGAGCCAACGCCGTGAACCTCAATAGTGGCGATAGTAGACAACATCTCCTGGAGCAAAAGCAGGTGTCTGCCGCTGCACAGGAACCTGATGCGGCGGATGTAGCTAAGACATCAAGGTTTGATGATGACGACCGTGGAGCAACTCAGCCAGCGAGCGACCATCTCGGGGCTAAGAGCGATACGAGGACAAAAAGAGCAATAACACATCCTCCCGAGAATGCGACGCTTTCAACTTCAACATCTGTGACTTGAAAGTCCTGACCAATCGTTCAGCGGAACCGTTTGACCGTGTCAAAAACGGCGTGGACGTCAGATGTTGAATACCATTGGCCTTGCAGAATGATTGAAATTCTGCGGAAATGAATTGTGGACCATTGTTGGAAACAATAGTCTGTGGAAGACCTTCAATGCAAAAGAGAGCAGATAACGCTTGGATGGTGGCAGATGGCGTCGTGGAAGACATCCGGACAACGAAAGGAAAATTACTGAATGAATCTACCACAACCAACCATCGAGCATTCCAGAATGGACCAGCAAAATCGATGTGTAAGCGTTGCCTAGGGGAAGTGGCTTTTGGCCATGCAAAGAATTTCTGCGGTGGTGCTGATTGTTGTTCGGCACACATCATGCAAGAAGAGCACATATTCGTAATCGCGGCATCGATTCCGAACCAAGTACAGTGCTGACGAGCAAGTTGTTTCGTTCTCACTATACCCCAATGCCCTTGGTGGAGAAGCTGTAAGACAGAGGACTGTAACGAATGTGGTACCACAACCCTGCACTGATCATTATCAGAACGCAACAGCAAAACATCATGCCGAACAAAAAGTCTCTTCTTGTGAGAAAAAAAAAATCGATGAACCAACGGGTCCCTGATCCGTGACTTTGACAAGGGCCATTGCATAGCAAAAAAACGCAGAATGGTAGCAAGGACAGGGCCGGCAGCGGTGGCTGTAGCTACACAACAAAAATCAATCGGAAACGATTCGACCACGTCATCGGTTTCCGCATCAATGAACATGCAAGCAAGTTCGGAGAAATCGAATGCTCTATCCTCAGCAACAGGCAAACGGGACAACGCATCGGTGCTTCCGTGCTTAGCAGCGGACCGATACAATATATCGTAGCGGTACTGCGAGAGGAAAATAGACCAGCGAATGAATTTCTATGCTGTATGTGGAGGTACAGGCTTGGACGGATGAAAAAGCGATGTCAAAGGTTTGTGGTCTGTGATTATGGTAAAGTGACGACCATACAAGAAATCATAAAACTTTGTAACACCAAATATGAGAGCTAATGCTTCTTTCTCAATCTGTGAATCTGCACTGTCCTAACACAGGGATCTCTTGACCTGAATAGGTGGCGAACCGAACATTTGCGCCACACAACGGAGGTGAGCGCAGCAGTTTGTAAGTGTCTTGATTGATCAGGGAAACTGCAGCTCCTGTATCGAGCTGGAATGGTATCACTTTGCCGTTAATGTCCAAGTCCACAAAAAGTTTATTGTCCTGCTGACGACAAGAGCGACTGTCTCGTGCAACGTGAACTGACACTGGTACATAGTCACCTGCGACTTGACGGGAGTTCTGGTGATGTCGACGCACACTAGTTGCGGGATGAACACAGTCACTGTTAGAGAGCGTGGCACTGGGCGGAGTGGAATGAACTACATGAATTTCCATGGGCGAAGGTTCGCGAGCCTGAGTATCCTTGGTTCGATTCCGATTCCGGTGTGAAGCAAAGGGCCTGGAACGGTTTTGAGCTTCCGATCTGAGCTTTTTCTGGCAAACACTCTGAACATATCCTTATTACAATAAAAGCAAATAGCTTGGCGTGACGGGCAATGCTTACGTGAATGTTTAGTAGCACACCGTGGGCATGATTTGATCTCTGCATTTGCTTGCCGGCGCGGCACACGTGGCTGAGAGCCTGGCGGCAGCGGCGCGGCTGGGCGCGAGGGCTGTTCACTGCTCCGTGCAGCTCGCCCGGCGGGCCGGTTAACCTGACACACTGCTGGCGAAGTTGCAAATGATTCCTGAGCAAAGTCAAGTGTGTCTGCCGATCCAATATGTCCATCACTTGTTGAAGGGAGGGATTTACAAGTTTCTAAATCTGTTCCCCTATATGAACATCAGAAAGATTCTGTGCAATTGCATCACGTACCATAGTATCTGAATAAGGGAGTCCACATTGACACTCAAAAGCAAAATCCCTAGTAAGGCCTTGCAAGGTTGCAACCCACTCCTGATTAGTCTGACCTGCCGTACGTTTTGTACGAAAGAAGGTATACCGTTTGGCAACTACGTTGACTGATTCTTTGAAATATGCATCTAATGCAGACAAAATTTCTTCGTAGGACAGAGCTGCTACGTCGTGGCGGGAAAATAATTTGACTATCACACGGTACGTTTGTACCCTGACGGAGGAAAGGAGAAAATTCTGTAGGCGGCGAGATGGAATCCAAATTGGCGTGACCACTCCGTCCAGCTTTCCAGTCCAGCATCAAAAGGTCGAAAAGTTGGTGCAACAGCGTGTTGTGGCTGCGTTAGCGGTGAAGCGGCTGCTGCCGCATCGTTTTGCATCGCACGTTGATCCTGGACAAGCTGTCCAAGGGCATCCAGTGATGCCTGCGTCTGATGATTCTGTAAGCGATAAAATTGGGGCAGTACATCTGGAGATTGTGGCAAAGCCATTACACAAGTAAATCAAGACAATTTAGATAAGAATACTTTTACTCTTGTTGCCAATGTTGTGGTTGGCAGGAGAGCCAACACCGTGCTACTAAAGGAGGCCGAAATGCACGCGTTTTAGCTCACGCAGGCTGGCGGGAGGTCTGAAACATGACAAGGGAATTAGAATTGAGAAAAACGGACGTAGCTGGTTGAATACTTAACTTTAATTCATTAAAGATGAATGTCGCTCGTGACAGTACATGATTCACAATATTAATGGTAACTGAATATGGCGCCTTGCTAGGTCGTAGCAAATAATGTAGCTGAAGGCTGTGCTAACTATCGTCTCGGCAAATGAGAGCATATTTTGTGAGTGAACCATTGCTAGCAAAGTCGGCTATACAACTGGGCAAGTGCTAGGAAGTCTCTCTAGACCTGCCGTGTGGCGGCACTAGGTCTGCAATCACTGATAGTGGCGACACGCGGGTCCGACGTATACTACCGGACCACGGCAGATTTAAAGGCTACCACCTAGCAAGTGTGGTGTCTGGCGGTGACACCACACCTTCATCAAAGAAATTCTCATAGCTAGACAATTTTTCTTGTTTTGGTCCATACTGTCACCTCTGAAAGTTGCCTACCCTATGTTCGTGTGTCCTACTCTCGGAAGTATCAAAACAGTTTTTGCTTATAACTTTCAACTTGTTCAATTCCGGTACAGAGGCCATTACCTCAATTTGATACATTTATCCTTCTCCGTCATCACTGAAAGTTAGTAACACCACCAAGGACTCATCTTGTATATACGTACAGTTACAGGTGCCAGCACATATAACTTTGATGCTCTGTAGCGTTGTTCAATGACATTTCCTGTGTTCCTCAGGGAAACTTGATCTACTATGTCCCTTCTACAACCTCTACAAGTGTGTAACCTGAATAGTGAAACACATTGTATATATCTACATGCAGTCCATTTACAAGCCTTTTTCTATTAAAGTGACTATTCAGGAATTAATCTGTGCTATAGATCAAGCTGTTAAAAAGAAAAAGGTTTGATCTACAGTTGAATAATCTTATGCTTAATCTGACAGACAATTTATTTCCTTGGGTGCATTGTAAAATAATTTTATAACTGTTTATTTCACCCCTCACGGTGCCAAATCTTACATTCATTAAAAAGTAATTCATATCATTTTTTATTTATTGGTTTTTCCGTTACATCTTAGAGAACAGTTCCATATTTAAAGTTGAATAACAAGTACACTGTTTTTGTTCTACAGCTTCTGGTTTATTTCAAGCTAGTTTTCGGTTTATTAGGCCATTTTCAGCAAACAACTGACTAGTGTCTGCAAAAGACACTGGTTCTTAGGTAACCAAGCATTATAGGTGAAGATACAGTCACTTGCATATAGTATTGTGCATCAAATTTGTTTCTGAACTTTGAATTACACTTTACACAATGGACAATGTTTAGCACAATAAATAATTTAACTTCGCATTATTACAGGTTAAAAGCTTATAATGCTATTTTATTTCTTTGTGAGGTCTTGACATTGGCTGAGAAACTGTTAAACTGAACACTCTTCATTTATTTTTTGCAACAAACCTGATTTTTAACATAGTAAGCAATGGACAGTATTATACACAATAATTGAAATACATGATCTTACAGTATTACAGGTTATATGGTTATGATGACATAGTTCGCGATGTGACAGTATTGGTTCAAAACTATCTAACTGAGCACAAGTAATTTATGTTGAGCAATAAACATGTTTTACAGTGTAAAAAACATTTTTACACAGTGGGCTATGTTAAGCACAGTACACAGTTAAAATATATATCATTACAGTATTACAATTTATATTGCTGAAATTTGTTGGATAAGCAATGTCAGGAATAGGAAATGCTATCATGTTTTAATTTTCAGTAGCAGTATGTGTCACTGTGGCAGTTTGTGAGAAAATTAAAACATCATAGTTTTTCCTATTCCTTATCTTGCTTATCTCATGAAATCCAACAATATAACTTGTAATACCTTAATAATGTATATTTTAACCGTGTACTGTGTTTAACATTACCCTCTGTGTAAAAATGTTATTTACAATGTAAAACA